>NC_052147.1:121402434-121777434 GCF_902713615.1 Scyliorhinus canicula | reverse complement strand
GAAGGTGAGGGCAGGGTGAAAATTGGAAGTAAATTGGATTAAATCTTCCAGTTCCGGGAAGAGCAGGAAACCATCAATATAGTCATCAATGTACCGAATAAAAAGGTGAGGGAGGGGACCTGAGTAGGACTGGAGCAAGTAATGTTCCAGTTATAACCTGTCTGAATAGTATTGGCTGGAGACTATTGGGCATCCCATAATATATTTTAGGGAGTTTGAGCTCCCCCAATGAAGGGGGCGGGGAAATCATTAGCAGTTTCACCTGCATAAATAGAGCTGGCCAATGTGGTACCAGCTAGAGGAATAGAGCAGTGGTGAAGGACTACTGCTGCTCTATATATATATATATATATATATATATATATATATATATATATATATATATAAATTATAAATAAAGTTATTTTGTTTTGACTCTACAAACTCGTGCTGGATTCTTTGTGGCCCTCATAAAAGTTCCACAGAGTTATATATGATTCCACTGGCACTACCCTTGCTTCTGCATCTTTAGGTTCCAGGTTCAAGTCCCACTTCAGGGCTTGGGTTAGAAAATCAGGGCTGATACTCCATTGTAGTACTAGAGCGCTGCTCTATCAGCAATCCTGTCGTTATCCCGCTTAGCAGGCTACAGGACAAGGTGATGTCACAAACGAGTTGGGAGGGGGACGGTCTCAGAAATATGTAAGGAACTGGTGGAGTGGGAAGGCTTTCCAACAGGGGAGGTGAAGAGGAAGTCGAAGGAATAGTTGGGAGGAGAGTTGGAAGTCGGGCTATGGGGGGAGGACCTGAGGAGAGTCAATGCAACTTGATGTGTGCCAGGCTTAGTCTGATCCAATTCAAGGCAGTCCACAGGGCTCGTATGACCGTGGCTAGGATGAACAGGTTTTTTGAGGAAGTGGAGGACAGTGTGGGGGCTGTGGGGGAGGTCCTGCGAACCATGTGCATATGTTCTGGGTGTGTCCGAGGCGGAGGGGATTTTGGGGTGCTGAGGTTGAAGGCAGCATGCTGGGGAAAATCTCCAGAGAAATTGAGGTATTGTAGCACTTTTGGAAGGGGTGACTTGTTCAGTGATGGGGCCATGATCCACTGAGAGGTAGGAGAAGGTGCTGAGAATTGACATTCATCCTCCACTGTTTCTTGTGAGCAGGTTTGATAACAATGTTAGGGTTGGAGCTGAGAGAAAGGAGTGCTGGAAGTTCACTGAGAGATAAGTTAGAATGAGTGAAGACAGCAGAGAAATTAAGACAACTAATGACTGTTGACAATAAAAATATCTCGAGAGGGTAAGAGGCGAGAAGCAGGAGGTCCAGTTGGAAGAAAATTCAGAGCAGAGGATGAGAGAAAGGATCAACTGTGTGGGGAAAAAAGTAGGCGTGAAGGCAACTGAAGAAGAGTTCTGTGGTGCCGAGCTCCAAAGGCATTGAGTTGGAGGTGTAAAGGGGTGAAGCAGAGGCCTTTGCAGAGAACTGATTGTTCTGGGTCAGGGGGAAATGTCAGAAGGGATCATGGAAAAAAAACAGCAAATGGTGAGATTGGAAGAAGGGGTGGAAGAGGAAAGTGAAGAGGAAGGTGGACCCGGTAGAGATTTTGGGTATCCAGGAGTTGTTGAAACTCGTGATCTTTGACACCTGAAAGGAACAAAGGTTTTTTGGCGGTTCTTGAAATGGAACTGCAGACCAGGGCAGCTTTAAAATGCAGTGAGTTGATGCTGCTGATAGAAGTTGAGAATGTAAATGTTACGGTGTGACTCTTATAGTGCACAGTGTTTAGTGTGAATCTTGATGAAAATGAAATGAAAATCGCTTATTGTCACAAGTAGGCTTCAAATGAAGTTACTGTGAAAAGCCCCTGGTCGCCACATTCCGGCGCCTGTTCGGGGAGGCTGTTACGGGAATCGAACTGTGCTGCTGGCTTGCTTTGGTCTGCTTTCAAAGCCAGCGATTTAGCCCTGTGCTAAACCAGCACGGAAATCCAGCAAGGAAATCTTGAAGGCTTTTATGCAAAGCACAAGAGAGATTTTTTTTGTAATTGTGTGAATGTATATACTTTGAATTTTTGAAAGATCTGAAAGTTTAAACCATGATGCGGCGCAAACAGCTGAATATCTTAGAGCTGTATCATGGTTTGAAACATGAAGGGTGTAATTTCTGTTGCAATCCATATGGAATAGGTTGGAGCCAGAGATAGTCGCTGAGCAAAGTGATGTGGCAGTGAAAGCAAATTTTGGTAGATACCTGATCAAACGCAAGGAGGGAAACAAAGCATCGAGGATAAAATGAGGTAGATGGAAGAAATAAAAATCCCTTCAGAGCCGAGAGAAGAATTAAACGGGACACTTACTTGAACCATCAACTCTGTTTTTCTCTCCGCAGATGCTGCCAGACCTGTTGAGTATTTCCAGCACTTTCTGTCTTTATTTCAGATTTCCAGCATCCACGGCATTTTTCTTATTTTGGAGGAAATCTTGAAGGCTTTTATGCAAAGCACAAGAGAGATTTTTTTTTGTAATCGTGTGAATGTATATACTTTGAATTTTTGAAAGATCTGAAAGTTTAAATCATGAACAGCTCACGTTTTAACATGCTCTTACTCAAATTTACATTCATACAAGAATTAATGTTGAAACTCTTCCTGCAGTAATTTCCTTTTTAATCCTCTCGTCACCACCTCTCCTACATCCTCAATGACTCAGTGAAGGAAGGGCCACTTAAAAATCAGGTTTACTCTTGAGTAAATACTCCTTTAAATGAGACACTAAACTGAAGTACAGTCTGTCCATCCCAGTGAAGCCAAGAGCCCAAAGGGATTATTTGAAAATAGAGTTCGACCAGTATCCTCTCTGATAACAACAGCACTGGAAACTCATTAGATTGCATAGAACAGTACAGCACAGAACAGGCCCTTCGGCCCTCAATGTTGTGCCGAGCCATGATCACCCTACTCAAACCCACGTATCCACCCTATACCCGTAACCCAACGGCCCCCCCCCCTTAACCTTATTTTTATTAGGACACTACGGGCAATTTAGCATGGCCAATCCACCTAACCCGCACATCTTTGGACTGTGGGAGGAAACCGGAGCACCCGGAGGAAACCCACGCACACAGGGGGAGGACGTGCAGACTCCACACAGACAGTGACCCAGCCGGGAATCGAACCTGGGACCCTGGAGCTGTGAAGCATTTCACTCTGTGAATCATTCACTGGCCGTTCTTCTAATTTTTAGTTTGCCAAAACATACTGTGCCTAAATAAGCTAGTATGTGTACCCCATATAGCAAAACTATATTACAAAATGTAATTTATTGAATGTGAAGGACTTTGAGAGATGAGGTATGATACTCTACAGATGCAAATACTTTCTTAATTCTGATTATTAAGTATGACATCTCTATTGACTTTGCAATACATTTAGTATCCCTTTTGTGAATGGAGCCGTACATCAAGGCATATATATATATATAAATATAAATAAATATATCACACACATGTATTTTATATATAATATATATACATACACACGCGTGTCATGTTAAAGTTTCAGGAACTGTTTTAAACCACTGAAAGTTTCTGATCTCATTCAAACCCTGTATTAGGTTATAGTTTTAAGACGTGCATGTCTCTGGTTTAGTCATTTGTCTTTTTTGAAGTCAAAGGAAGTTTTTAAAAATTGGAGAGTGATGGCACTATATGTGACAATACTGACCTTTCATCTCTGAAATCTGGACATAATCTGTCTCGTTTGACATCTGTTAAAGGTTTCAACTGAAATGAGAGCGGGCAGTTTCAATCTAGCTTCCGTTGAAGCAAGCTGCCTTGACTTATAACTGGCACCAAAAAAATGAAATAGGTTGAGGGAAGAGTCAAATATGGTGAAGAGTAAGGAAGTATATCTGAAGTTGAACCTGATTTGTGTTGTCAGAGTAATAGTAGAGGCCACACTACATTGCACTTCACCTGCAAAGGTTAGTGCCATCTTCAAGGAGGAAACCAATTCGGCCACTTCTCTCATCTAATAAGACAACATGAACACAACGTATTTTAAAAGTAATATTCTGTATAGTTTTCTCCAAATTTTTTTCATGTTAGACCTATTCATTTCCAACTGAATGCCTAAAAAAAGGTTTATTACGTAGCAATTGCTTCTGCCTCAATCAAGCAATGGCGGTATTATTTACCCATTCATGACTACTTAATTGATTTGATCCAAGGATTTATTCATATGTGTTTAGATTTAGTTGAAGTACAAACCTGAATGATATAATACTAGGGTATTAGTAAGTTGCTATGTTTTTGAGGTGTACTTGCTACTGTACAAAAACATACCTCTCATACTTTTCACCTTTAAGTAATCTCTTGCATGCAAAGCGTATGAGTTTATAAGCAGTTAAAAAACGAAATTTCTCTATGATCTGTTCCAGAATCATGGAGTATCTGAAAGTTGGATTAGAACTAAATGTTTGTTTAAAGAATGTAGCAGAACAAATGCAAGGGAAAATTGCCTATTTCATACTCAAGAACTCAGTAGACCTTTTGAATGTCTTCCTACTTTTTAAAGAAAAACGTTTTATACAATGACCAATACCAGTTTGAAAATAACTCTCCAGATTTGTAATTTCAATTGCATTAGATTTGCTAGTGTTGGTCGGGGTTGGTGCCTTCCAATATATATCCTTGCAGGATTGTTACATGTTCATTTACCTTTTGTTCTACCAAAACTAGTTAAATAAAATTGATTTAATGAGATCAAAAAAAGGCATTGTAACCTATTCATATGATGAGTAATGCAAGATAAATTCACTACTTTATCTGTAATCTGAAATAGAACAGCACAATATATTAATGCTTTTTTTTTATCCCTATCTAGCGAGCAAAGCTGTCATAAATGGCATGTTAAGGGACCCGTCTCAGATTCCTGACAGGGTTCTAGCTAATCAAGTCTATCAGGTACTGTATTAATCACAGTTATCTTTTCCAGTGACATTTTGTGTTAAATAGTGGTTCACACTCTCACAGCTAAAGTAAAAGACTTTATACTTCATTTAATTACTGTCACTGTAAACCTTCACACAGATCATAGTTCACCGCAAAGCCAATAAACTATTTGCGTATAAAAGCCTTTTTCTTTTTAATAGCTTCCTTTGTTGTTCATGCAAGCCATGCAGGTTCTATTATTTACATTTTAAAATTGAACAGTCCTTGACAGTCTTTTGAACCATACTCAGGTACTGTAAATTGTAATTGCAGTCCTCCGAATACTATTTGCTGTAATAGTTATCTGATTTACCAGTGGATTATCTGACTACGTTTTTAATGCACTTTTTCATCTCTTATTTGCTTGCAGTGTACGGTGAACGACTGCTGTTATGGACCATTGGTAGACTGCATCAAACAGTATCTTTTTCCATAAAATTTCGGAGTGAAATTGACGAGCTATGACTCTGTAGATGAGATATGTCTAGCTTAACCTGACATCAAGTTCTGCTTCACATAACATGTGTTTCATACCCTACCCTTGTATTTTCAATCAACAAGGGTCGCAGCAAACCTTATTCCTTCTTAGCCACAGAAATTTCACTGTGGACAAAGTGATGCTGTAAGAGAGAAGCAATAGCAGAATTCACTGCTTTAAGTCTTTGACTAAATTACAGCAGTACGATTTACAAGATCCATTGGGCCTGCCTTTAATAATAACTGAGATTGCTGGAATCAAGCTGCATGTTTATTCAACTCTGCTAGACTTTTAAATTAAGCTTCCATAATCTAATCTGAGTTTCCTTTAACAACTTCCTATATTGTGTATTAAAAAATAATTGCCCTGATTTTGTTTAGCTAAATAATAAGACCATAAGACATAGGAGCAGAATTAGGCCACTCGGCCCATCGAGTCTGCTCCGCCATTCAATCATGGCTGATATTTTCTCATCCCCTTTCTTCTACCTTCTCCCCATAACCCCTGATCCTCTTATTTTTTTTTAAATGATTTTTCTTCAAATTTTTGTCATAAAACATAATTTTTGCATAACCGTACGCAACAATTAACAGAACAAAGAAAAAAAATGTTAACCATATGTACAAGGAAAGGAACAATACAACGCAACAATTACCCCCCCCCCCCCCGCGGATGCTGCTGCTGCTGAACATTACTGCTCTCTTAGAAAGTCGAGGAACGGCTGCCACCTCCTAGAGAACCCCGCCATGGACCCTCTCAAGGCAAACTTTATTTTCTCGAGACTGAGAAACCTAGCCATGTCACTAGCCCAGGTCTCTACACTCGGGGGTTTCGAGTCCCTGTACATTAAAATGATCCATCTCCGGGCTGCCAGGGAGGCAAAGGCCAGAATGTCGGCCTCTTTCACTCCCTGAACTCCCGGATCGTCTGACACACCAAAGATCGCTACCTCTGGACTCGGCACCATCCGCGTGCCTAAGATCCTGGACGTTGTCTTAGCAAATCCCTGCCAGAATCATTTAAGAGCTGGGCATGCCCAGAACATATGGACATGATCTGCAGGGCTTCCTGCACACCTCGCACACTTATCCTCAACCCCAAAGAGCTTGCTCATCCTGGTTGCCGTCATCTGTGCCCGGTGGGCCACCTTAAACTGGATTAAGCTACGCCTGGCACATGAAGAAGAGGAATTGACCCTGTTTAGAGCGTCCACCCACAGGCCCGCATCCAGCTCCCCGCCTAGCTCCTCCTCCCATTTGCCCTTAAGTTCCTCCACTGGGGCTTCCTCCGCCTCCTGAAGTTCCCAGTAAATGTCTGACACCTTCCCCTCTCCTACCCAGGTGCCGGAGATCACCATATCCTGTATCCGGCTTGGGGGTAGCAGCGGAAATGATACCACCTGCTTTTTCAGAAAGGCTTTTCCAGGGGACAAACTGAATTTCTCCTCCAGCGTTTTCAGGCTGGGGAAGGTCCCGTCTATGAACAGGTTACTCCATCCTTTTAACACCGTCCTATGTCAGCTTTGAAACTCTCCGTCTATACTGCCCGGAACAAATCTGTGATTGTTGCGTATCGGGGTCCAGACTGAGGCTCGCTCCACCCCGCTGTGCCTTCTCCACTGACCCCAGATCTTTAATGCCACCACCGGAATAGAGGAGTAGCGGGCCGGCGAGAATGGCAGAGGTGCCGTTGCAAGTGCCCCTAGGCTGGTACCTTCACATGAGGCCGCCTCTAACCGCTGTCATGTCGACCCCTCCCCCTATACCCATTTCCTAATCATGGCTACGTTAGCTGCCCAATAGTGGCTGCAAAAGTTCGGCAGCGCCAGTCCCCCCAACTGCCCTCCAGATACAGTCTCTTTTCTCGCAGGGTCTTATTTGCCCATACAAAGATGACCAGAAATCTGGGGAGGACCGTCATCTTAATGATCTGCACCCTCCCGCTAGAGATAGCGGGAGCATGTCCCACCTTTTGAAGTCCCCCTCCATCTGCTCTACCAGCCGAGATAGATTAAGCTTCTGGAGGGCATCCCAATTTCGAGCCACCTGTATCCCTATGTACAGAAAGCTCTTCTCGACCAATTTCAGCGGATGCTCTCCCAGTCCCTTTTCCTTAGCTTGGATCATGAACATCTCGTTTAGTTTGTACCCCGAGAAACCCATCCCCTCTAGGAGGTCTGAAATGTACAGGAGCAGATCATCCACATAAAGCGAGACCTGATGCTCCCCCCCCCCCCCCCCCCCCCCCCCCGAACCAACCCCCGCCAGTTCTTTGACTTCCGCAGCGCTATAGCCTGCAGCTCTATCGCCAGGGCGAATAATAACCGGGAGAGGGGGCACCCCTGTCTTGTTCCCCGACGGAGCATAAAGTATTCCGACCTCACCCTGTTCGTGCACACACTTGCCACTGGGGCCTGGTAGAGTAGCTGGACCCAACCTATGAACCTCTCACTGAATCCAAACCTTCTTAGCGTTTCCCACAGGTACTCCCATTCCACCAGGTCAAAGGCTTTCTCTGCATCCATTGCCACCCCTTCTGCCTCCCCTCCCTCTGAGGGCATCATGATGATGTTTAGGAGCCTCCGTACATTGGAGTTCAATTGCCTGCCCTTGATGAAGCCTGTCTGATCCTCCCCTATCACCCCAGGGACACAGTCCTCAATCCTAGCAGCTAAGATCTAGCAATTTGGCGTCTACATTCAGAAGCAATATCGGTCTATAAGATCCACACTGTAGCGGATCTTTCTCTCGTTTGAGGATGAGCAAAATTGAAGCCTGTGACATTGTTGGGGGGCGGGTCCCTCTCTCTTTGGCCTCAATGAAGGTCCTTAGCCGGAGTGGGCACAGCAGTTCCAAACTTTTTTGTAGAATTCTACAAGGTAGCCGTCCGGTCAAGGGGCTTTGCCCGACTGCATGTCCCCTAAACTCTTTACCATCTCCTCCAGCTCTGTTGGGGCCCCCAGTCCCTCCACCAGATCCTCTTCCACCTTTGGGAACCTCAGTTGGTCCATGAATTGCTTCATCACCCCGGCGGGGGCTCTGGGGATCAACGGCCTGCTCATCACAAAGAAATCTATGCGGGAGTAGACTTTGTGAACATGGGAAAAGAAAGAACTCTTTCGCCCTCGGGCGGGCAAATCTCCACGGGTCTACGCCCCCACCTGTTTCATGAATCCCCTCCACGTACACTCTATCCAGGCCACGCAGTATCCTGTAAGTTTCAACAAGATCCCCCCCCCCTCATCATTCTAAACTCCAACGAGTACAGACCCAGAGTCCTCACCCTTTCCTGATATGACAAGTTCTTAATTCCAGGGATCATTCATGTGAACCTTCTCTGGGCCCTTTCCAAGGCCAGCACATCCTTCCTTAGATACGGGCCCCCAAAACTGCTCACTATACTCCAAATTGGGCCTGACCAGAGTCTTATACAGCCTCAGAAGTACATCCCTGGTCTTGTATTCTAGCCCTCTTGACATGAATGCTAACATTGTATTTGCCTTCTTAACTGCCGACTGAACCTGCACATTAACCTGAAGAGAATCGTGAGCAAGTCTCTTTGTGCTTCTGATTTCCTAAGCATTTCCCCATTTAGAAAATAGTCTTTGCCTAAATTCCTTCTTCCAAAGTGCATAACCTCACACTTTCCACACTGTATTCCATTTGCCACTTCATTGCCCACTCTCCTAGCTTGTCCAAATCCCTCTGCAGCCCCCTTGCTTCCTCAATACTACCTGTCCCTCTACAGACCTTTGTATCATCTGCAAACTTAGCAACAGTGCCTTCAGTTTCTTTTTCCAGATCATTTATGCATATTGTAGGGCAGCACGGAGGCGCAGTGGGTTAGCCCTACAGCCTCATGGCGGCAAGATCCCGGGTTCGATCCCGGCTCTGGGTCACTGTCCGTGTGGAGTTTGCACCTTCTCCCCGTGTTTGCGTGGGTTTCACCCTCACAACTCAAAAGATGTGCAGGGTAGGTGGATTGGTCATGCTAATTAGAAAAAATGAATTGGGTACTCTAAATTTAAAAAAAAAAAATTTATGCATATTGTGAAAAGTTGTGGTCCCAGCACAGACCCCTGAGGCACACTACTAGTCACCGGCTACCATCCTGAAAAAGACCCAATGCTATAATATCCCCATGGTTTCAGCGTTGACTCAGTGGTAGCACTGATTTCAGAGTCAGAAGGTTGTGCATTCAAGGCTTGCTTCAGTGTCTTGAATACTATCCAGGTTGACATTTCAGTGCAGGGTTGAGGCAGTGCTGCATTCTCAGATAAGATGTTAAACAGAGGCACCACCTGCCATCTTTAAAGTTGAGCGAGGCAGTTCTTCCAATCTTATTGCCAGTATTTACAAAACTTGCTGTCTTCGATTTTTCTATTCATTTACAGGATGAGGGTGTTGCTAGCCAGGCCAGCATTTATTGTCCATCCCTAATTGCCCTTAAGAAGGTGATGATGAGCTGCCTTTTTGAACTTCTGCAATCCATGTGGTGTAGGTGCACCACAGTTAGGGAGGGAGTTCCAGGATTTTGACCCAGCAGCAGTGAGGGAATAACAATATATTTACAAGTCAGGGTGGTGAGTTACTTCGAGGGGAATTTACAGATGGTAGTGTTCCCATGTGACTGCTGCCTTTGTCCTTCTACATGATAGTGGTCATGGGTTTAGAAGATACTGCCTAAGGAGCCTTGGTGTGTTCCTGCAGTGCATCTTGTAGATGATATACTACTGGTGTGTGTCGGTCTTGGAGGGAATGACTGTTTGTAGATGAGGTGCCAATCAAGCGGGCTGCTTTGTCCTGGATAGTGTCAACGTCTTGAGTGTTGTTAGAGCTGCACCCAACTACTGTGGTACCATGCTGTGTACAAAAGGACTGCGACATTCCCCTGAAACACAATGCACACAGTGTATTTGATCAAATATTTTGGACTTGGAGCACTTTAAGCCATAGGATAATTAAGGTGTTATAAAAGTGTAGTTTCTTTATTTTTTTTAAGTTGGTAGGTACTGACTGAATTTTTTTTATTCTAAAAATTAATTAAACCACTTGAGTTTTTTTTTAATACAATCAATGTGGAGAATGGTTTTTTTTTGGAGTGTGGAGGTACAGAAAATAGATAAAGCAGCATGGGATAAATGATGGTGGGACATTTATAATCAGTTACGCGAAAGCTTGAGTGAAACAGTAGGCTTCAAAAAAAGCTCTTAATGGCGAAGAGACATAGCTTCCGCAAAACAGTGCCAAAGAGTTGGATTCAGGCAGATAGAAGCTCTGCCACGATTGCTGGGGAAAAGAGAGCCTGAATTGGAGGATGCAGGATGATGTACAGGGCTGAGGGAGTTTGCTGACATAAGCTGGGCCAAATCCATTAAGGAAGATGAAGATAAGTATATAATTTTAATTCGGAAGATTGAGAATAGGAAATCAAGATTGGAAATGGCAGTCAGTAGATAAACAGGACTTGATGTTGGACGAGATTTGGGCAGTTATGTTTATGGAAGATGGAAGGGCTGTCAGGATCAAAATGGACAGAAGCATGGGTAAGAGTCTCAGCAGTGATGGAGGCGAGCAATATTGCAAAGTTGGAAGAATGTGATCTTGATGACTAATAGATGTGAATTGTAATTCTGCTTTGTACAGAATTTCATGTTTTTGGACAACCTGGTTAAACCCTAGCAATTGACTTTTGAGGGGTTGGTGTCATTGGCAAGGGAGGAGAGTTTATGGGTGGGAATGAAAAGGATGGTTTCCCACCTCCTGATATGGGTGCACAGTAGCACAGTGGGTAGCACTGTTGCTTCACAGTTCCAGGGTCCCAGGTTAGATTCCCGGCTTGGGTCACTGCCTGTGTGGAGTCTGCACGTTCTCCCTGTGTCTGCGTGGGGTTCCTCCGGGTGCTCCGGTTTCCTCCCACAAGTCCCGAAAGACGTGGTTTTAGGTAATTTGGGCATTCTGAATTCTATCTGTTTTCCCGAACAGGCGCCGGAATGTGGCAACTAGGGGCTTTTCACAGTAACTTGATTGCAGTGTTAATATAAGCCTACTTGTGACATTAAAGATTATTATATTATTATTTAGATACAGAAAAGTGTTGACCAGTCTATGACTTGATGTTGACCATACATTCTGACAGCGCCAAGGTCTTGGAGGGAAAAAGTGGAAGATTCTAAGATCTGGATTACTCCCAGCTCCATGTGCTAGCAAGTATAAATGTAGGAGAATAGCGCAGATGAATGCGTGGCTTAAGAGTTGGTGCAGAAGGGAGAGTTTTAGATTCCTGGACCATTGGAACGTTTCTGGGAAAGTGGGGCCTGTACAAATGGGATGGTCTACATCTGAACCAGAGTGGAACTAACATCCTTGCTGGCAAGTTTGCTAGTGCTGTTGGTTGCCACAATTTCGGAAGGATGTGATTGCATTGAAAGGGGTCCAGAGTTGATTCACCATGATGTTGCCTGTGCTGGAACATTTAAGTTATGAAGAGAGGTTGGATAGGCTTGGGTTGCTTTTGCTGGAGCAGAGAAGACAGACCTGATTTGAGGTGTACAAATTGAGGGGCATGGACAGGGTGAATAAAGAGCAGCTGTTCTCCTTAGTTGAAGGGTTAGTTAGAGGGGACACAAGTTCAAGGTGAAGGGCAGGAGGTTTAGGGGGGTATTTGAGGAAAATCTTTTTTACCCAGAGGGAGTTGACGTTCTGGAATGCCCTGCCAGAGAGTGTGGTAGAAGTGGATTGCCTCACATCGTTTAAAATGTACTTGGATGAGCACTTGGCCATGTCATAACATTCAAGGACTTGGGTCAAGTGCTGGCATATGAGATTAAAATCATAGAATTTACAGTGCAGAAGGAGGCTATTCGGCCCATCAAGTCTGCCCCGACCCTTGGAAAGAGCACCCTACCCAAGCCCACACCTCCACCCTATCCCAATAACCCCACCCCACCTTTTTGGACACCAAGGGGCAACTTAGCATGGCCATTCCACCTAACCTGGACATCTTTGGACTGTGGGATGAAACCAGAGCACAGGGAAGAAACTCATGCAGACACGGGGAGAACGTGCAGACTCTGCACAGACAGTGACCCAAGCCGGGAATCGTACCTGGGACCCGGAGCTGTGAAGAAACTGCTACCGTACTGCCCTAAGGTAGTCAGGTTGGGTATTTTTCGTGCATCGGTGCAGACTCGATGGGCCGAAGGACCTGTTCTGCGCTGTATTATACTATAATCTTGTAGCAGTGTTTGCTTGAGCTCAAGTTTTATAAATAACAGTTCTTTTGTGATCTCTTTCTTGTGTGCACATAAAATACAGGAGGTATTTTGATCAACTAGTCCTACTAATATTATGAACTCTACTTGAAACCAGAGTGATTCAATGTTATCAGATCCTTCTGATTTAATGTTTGCCCTGTTCCTATCAAATATTTCTAATTCTGTAATATTCTGCTGTCTACCAGCGAGTGTTTATTACAAAAGCTCATCCTGAGTTGCTTGGTGACATTTTTATTGGCAGTGTTCAGCTGTACAAGAGTAATTTTTGGACATAAATTAGAGTAGTACAACTTTTGCATGATATCTGATCAGAAGGTTTGCAACTTTATGTGAATCGTATGTCAGTATTTGTGATTACAGAATCCAGTAAATCTAGTGTATGCATTAAATTTGTTTAACTAATTTAATCATCTATTTAAGATTATAATTATCTAAATTAGACTTCACGAAACATCGATCTCTTGCGTTTGTATCGGATGTTTTTGCACCAGGACAGGGTTGCACCGTCTGAGATTATTGCGCATTGACACTCTTCTTTGTATGACATACTTTAAAACAGTTGTGGTCTTCATGAACCCAAGTGGCAGGTTTTATCCCTGACTCTGTATGGCTTAGTCACTCTACTCAACTTCAATGTAGCCTATTTTAAGGTTTTTCTATCAAAACATTTTATATGGAGTATTTTGGGCATCACTGAAATCACAGCAGCCGTGTCCTACTAGAATATACAAGTAACAGCTGTTCATGTTTTGCTCCTGATTTTGACCTATTTCTGATGGAGTGATTATTCCTTCCTTCCCATGTCACTGAATTGAGAGGGTTGAGCAGTTTTTTCATTCAAAGGGATACTTTGTCCCAAGACAGAACATCAACAAACATCAGTGTAAATCCAGACTAACTGGTTATATTTATTGTGTTCCTTTTATTACATAAGGAACGTTTGTGGGAATAATTCTTTATTGTGGCCTCCAAGCGAAGGGATGTTGGGGAAATATATTTTGATGTTGTGCATTGATACAAGAGTGCAAAGTGATCTGCGTTGATTGATGGGTCGGGAACAATATACTTGATCCTGTCTAGTGGTGTTAGTAATACCCCCTGCTAAAGTCCTTTCATGATAGCAACATGTTTGTTGTTGATCAGCTATTGACAGTTTATTCTTTAAAAAAAACATGATGAACATTTAATAACCAGTCAACATCAATACATGGTTACTTTTAGCTAGCATGCTGATTACCAGTTGCATTTCCACAGCTACGTTTATGGCATGCCTAATATCTCCCACAATACAGTATATCATTCACGTGGATTAGTAGAGTGAATTCGATTTGATGTTGATGTTCAGCATTGAAGCAGAAATGTTGTGTGCAAAATGGATGATGCTGTTATGTGTTCCAAGTTTTTGTTGTAAGTTAAGTCCTCTGCCATCAGGATACTTTGTCATTTTTCTATTGGCCAATTTTTAAAAATGATATAAACAATGAATGCTAGTAACATTTTGAAGGAGTGAGAACAATTTAACAGTGATGTAAGGTAATTGAATTGACATAACACACAGCTCAAGCCTCCCAGTGCTATCAACTCCGATATCGGTTTCGTTTCCTTACTTATGTCCACCAGTAAATTCTCAGCTGCTACCCCAGTGACATTGTCAGAATTCACAGTTTTGAACAATAATTAAGAAATAAACAAAATAGAAATGGGTGGTCAAAATAATCTTGTTAATTTTATAAAAGGGCACCTTTTTAAATGCAATCATCATCACAGTGATCTTTCAGCTTTGCACACTACATTTTGTTTCATCTATGATAAATTACAGAAGGTTATATGCTTTTACTTTGCCTCTTTCCAATTTTATTTCTGAAACGGTTGAGTCAAAAAATAGTTCAATTGACTTTTTTTCTAGTTTATAACTTACATTGTTCATGAGAAATTTCAGTCACTGAGAAATAAATGTAGCAGCTGATCTTTTTTTCTCAAAGCATTTGGAATAATTTGAGATAAGGAAAAATACCACTTAGTGATGTAACGGATAAATAAGCATTGCATCGAGTGAAATTAACATTGGAATTTCTATTGGAGTGGCGCCCATTGATATTCCAGCAAAACAACAACCAATTGGAAAATTTTTACAGTCCACCTGAAGATGTATGTTTAATAGATATGTTATTAGCAGAAGGTGTTCAAAAGAAACTGCACTCTTTGCAGAGTATTTCTTTTTTAAATTACAAAATGTTACTGGTGTACAAATTTGGTATTCAGGTACCTTAGTTAATGAAGACTGTCAAACCTTTTTAATATTAAGAATGCTGTAGCTTTAGTAGATCAGATGATTTAAACAAATCAATTTCAAGTTAAGTTTTGCAAAGATAATATCTTGCAAAGGATTGTGTATTGATTTTAAATATAACTATCTATACATATGTGAAACTGCAACAAAAAATAACTTAGCTTCAGCGTAATTGGCAGGAGACTGATTTTTCAGAAATATTAGGTTATATCTGGGAAGTTGCTGAGGGCATTTAAACGTGTTATTCCGCATGGGCCATGCAGATTTTTAAATGCATCAGCTTAATATTTAAGGAGTGTCTGTGGTATTTTGGTGTGCTTTTATTTATTTTGTTCTTTCCTTCCCATTATATCTCATTGTTTCAGCCCACTTGAAGGCAATTACTTGTGCTGGGACATAGTGTCTGTAAGCATTGATGGTTAATTTCCACCGCGCCCAAGTGGCGTTCTTCACCTGCACCTAAACAAGAGAGTGCCAGTGGGCTTGTCAGCTTAGAGTTATCATGGACAAGCTAGATCCTGATTTCATTCAGAAGTTGACACAAATTCCATATGGACCATGAGACAAAATATTAAAGAACCTGAATTTATGTAGTGCCTTGTATCTTTCCGAAATATTCCAAACTCCTCTATAAAGAATAAATAACATTGTGCTGTTACTGGTGTTTTAGGGACATACATAGCACCTAAGATGATAAATCAGAAATCGATTCCCTAGCCAATATAAGCCCTTCAGCCTTGAGGCTATGAGATCATGATGATAGTCCATCAAATAACCTGGCCTGGATTGGCTAACATGCAAGCTTAAATCCAGATCCTCTTAAACAACCTGCTTCACTACCATGATACGCTGTACACTGACCTGTTGAACAGTGAATTTTCTTGGGCAAATTTAAAATGCAGTTTGAAATAATTATATTGATTTTGTTCTTTGTAGAACTTATTTGTTGAACGGGTTATTTTGATTTTTTTTAATGGATTCTGATTAAGGTAATGTTGAACAAAGTATATAGCTCCAATATGTGATCTATTTGGCAGAATTATTGAAATTAATGTTTCTCATTTCACAAAATATTAACCAACTTTATTCAGTGCAAAGTGCTTTGCAAGGACCATCAGGGATTAATTTAGGCTGATTATATTCAGCACTAATGTTCTTATTGTTCTCCCAATGCAATGTGTAGTTAAAAGTATTGACTATTATAAGGCAACATATTCTAAAGAACCATTGTTGCATTCTTGTGTATCAACATCATCCCTTCCTTAACTTCCTGCAGTGCTATTGGACAGGAGCATGAAATTCTGCTTCGTGAAAAATTGCAAAGAAAAAAACTGTCTTTTTTAGGTAAGAATTTGATTGTAAACAATTTATTTCACAGCTGTTTACTTGAAGGGAAACTGCAATATGTGCATTGTATCTGCAGGGCTGAAAGAAAAGCTGCAATGATTGATGCTGTGCATGTTATCTTATATTGATTTAGGACTCGACAGGAAATCAGATACCTAATACTCATATACAGTACACGTACAACCTTGTAATTAATATTTTATGGAATAAGTAGTTGGAAAATACCTTTTTAATATCTGCTTCTGTTAATACTTCCGCTATCCAGAGATTATATATATATATATATATGATCCTTGCCTTCAGAGACTTAAAATGTAGCACAGGGAAACATACTTAAGAGGTGGTTTACATATCAAAGAAAGGAGTTGGAGGAAGCAAA
This sequence comes from Scyliorhinus canicula, assembly GCF_902713615.1. NCBI lineage: Eukaryota > Metazoa > Chordata > Chondrichthyes > Carcharhiniformes > Scyliorhinidae > Scyliorhinus > Scyliorhinus canicula. The sequence goes on along the minus strand of NC_052147.1, from coordinate 121,760,691 downwards.
TATCTGATGTGTAGAAGATATTGCACAACGAAGATAAACTAAAGGTTATTTGGTCAATTTTAGGGTGGAAAATTGCATAATAACTTTAGAAATACTTGTAGAAAGCAGTTTTCAGTTCTTTATATCTATTGGAAGTCTTGAAGTAGATAATTAATTCTGGAGTTTTATTTTCTCTCCACTAAAATAAACATCTGTGTTGTCGCTTGAAGCACAAATATAATGTATCTGAGTCAAATTTAAGTTGTCTTTTACTGTAGAATTGCAGTTTATTCTTGCCCATCTTTGACCGTAAATTATCACAGCAGACAGAAAAAAAAATCTTTTCGGTCTCTTGTGTGCAACATATCGAATAGCCATTCAACTTCTTATCTGTCCTCGTCCGGCACATTCCTGAAGCTCCAATACTCTATTTTATCCTGATTGTTGGTACATTTTACATTAAATTGAGCATACTTTACATATTTTCTTGGGTTATGACACAGCACAGGCTATGTTGCATTTGCAGGTATGTGCACCTTCTGTGGTTCAGAACAGTGAAGCAATACTGTACATTCAGCACGAGCAAACCCAATCTCTGGGCACAGATACTTAGCACAAGGATTAGTTCGAGCACTTGGTTAATTGAGCATTAGGAGTGGGGAAGATTGGACAGCTTGCGGATACCTTGGTGGTTAGTGGCCCATTCACATCTCAGTATATGGTCTAATTTTCAAAGAGCATGGTGTTGTAGTTCCAAAGGAGCAGGTTGGGAACTGCAACTCCCTTTATCTACATATTTTATACTCGGTCTCTGTCTGTCAGTCACTCACACAGAATTCATAGTTGGAAACCCCGAGAACCCAATGTTTTTGATACATTTCCAACCCTTTGAGATTGAAGCACAATTCCATCCCCCTAGCAGATAGGGCAGGGCAGACTTGAATGCTGGGAACTTCCTGTTGGCATTTAACATTAAATGAATAGTTTTCTTAGTAAGTTTTTAGTGATGTTCAGTTATTAATTCCCTTTTCTCAAAAATAGTCAAAATGCTGTGAAGCAATTTTAGTGACTTGATTTTGTTTATTTGGCAGTTAGTTCCTTTTTGGTAGCTTTGGATAAAAACACATGAGGGATTTGCATAGGTTTGTGCTAGTTTTTGCTTCATGGTAATTTGCTGCTGGTTTATTGGTTTATAAACTCCGTCCTACCTGCACGCCACTTATTGAATTTTTTGACCATTTATCCCTCAGGTAAAATTTGGAAACGGGTTACATTTAAGTATTTTTTTAAAATTGAAATTCTGTTCAATTATTTCCATAGCCACAGAGACAATGAAGGGTGTACTTGTTAATAGGCCAGATATTGAAGATGTGCTACTCAGTAGCTGTAAACAATAGTTAATTCGTTATCTCATCTTGAGTTTCTTGCAAGTATCATTGGGATGATCTGTTCATTTGACTCAGAATGAGGTAACTCCAGAGATTTCACTCTAGTTGGGAGGTGGTAACTCATTTAATTGGCAGGGATACTGGTGAATCATGGGAACAGGAAGAAGTCAGAGGGACAGTATGGTTATTTCCTGCAAACAGAGCAACATGGGCATTAGGAGAAGGAATAGGCCACTGAGCCCCTAAAGTCTGCTCCGCCAATAAAAATGGGTGGTTGTTGGGAGACGGCAAAGAAGAGGTCCACATAGTTGATTGTGGCAATCAAGTGTTATGGTGCCAATCAAATCTACATATGACTTGGCTTGTTTTAATTGGCCAAAAGAAAGTGTTTGGCTGGTAATCCTGAGTAGGTAGCATGGTTTATTATCCTGAGTAGATGGCATGGTTTATTATTGTACTTGTTCAAGAAGAATAGTCTGAAGTTAAGTGAAGTAATAAGTTTGGATTCCAACTTTTACTATGTCCATTCACTTGCTGTCTCTGTAAAACAAATGATTGATATCCGGCCTTGTCTCTCTAAATTAACTTCAGTCTGCCGACTGAAAGATTGGTGAGGCACATGTCAGGACCTGTCTCTAAGATCATGTTGGGAAGGCAGTGGCATGGTGGTGTTGGCACTGAACTAATAATCCAGAGACCCAGGGCAATGCTCTGGGGACCTGGGTTTGAATCCCACCATGGTGAAATATGAATTCAAAAGAAATCTGGAATACAAGGTCTAATGATGAATGTCGATTATCGTAAAATTCCATCTGGTTAACTAATGTCCTATAGGGAAGGAAATCTGCCATCCTTACCTGGTCTGGCTGGCATGTGACTCCGGATCCACAGGAATATGGCTGACTTATGTGCCCTCTGACCTCTGAAATGGCCCAGCAAGCCATTCACTTGAAGGGTAATTAGGGGTGGGCAATAAACTTTGGCCCAGCCAGTGATACTCATATCCAGAGAATGAGTTTTTAAAAATTAGTTCAGATTAGAAAGGATTACTATTGTTAAACGGCAAGTTATGTGATCATACAATTCGGTGTTGGGTTGTGGAGTGCCATCATTGAATACATTTAAGGCTGAGGTGGTGAGCATGTCTGTCTTGTAGGGAATTGAGCAGGCGTGAACGTGGCGTTGAAGCCCTGGATCAGCCATATATTGAAAGGCAGAGCAGGCTCAATGGGCTGTATTGTCATCTCCTGTTCCTGTTTCTTGCGTTCTTGTTTTAAAATTATTTTTATTTTCCCCTTTTTCACATTTTCTCACAAATTTACACCCACCAACGATAAACAATGCAATGTCAATCCCCATATCAATAACAAAATATCAATAATCCCATCCTCTCCCCAAACCCCACAAACAGCATCCCACGTGATAACAAAAAGGAATCCGGGATCATCATAGTCACCATTAACACATACAGTTAGTCTCCACCACCACCACCATCACCCCCCCTCCCCCATGTTCGATGTAATCCATTTCATGAAAAGTGCACAATGACTATTGCCCATGAATTGACAGACCCAGCTGGTCTGACACCACCGAATTTGGCCTCCCGAGGGCCCGGGTCCAGTTTCACATGCACCATTTTGGAGTTTACCCTAAAAACCTCCTTCCAGTAAACCTCCAGCTTTGGACAGGACCAAATCATATGAACGTAGTTTGCGCTTCCCCCCCCCCCCCCCCCCCCCCCCCCCACCCCCGCAACACTTACACATATCTTCTACTACCCCCTTAAAGAGCTGGATCATCCTCGCCCTTGTGAGGTGTGCTATATTATACCACCTTCAGCTGTATCACTCCCAACCTCGCACACAAGATGGAGGCGTTCACCCTCCGGAGCACCTCCATACCCTCAGCCAACTCTTCCTCCCACTTTGCTTTGATCAAATCCAGCGGTGCCTTCTCCTCTTCCAAAATACCCCCGTAAACCGCCGACACTACCCTCTTCTCCAGTCCCCTTGTCGTCGTCATCTTCTCCAGCAGTGTGGAGATCGGCTCTATTGGAAAACTCTGTATTTTCTTTCTGGCAAAATCTCGAACCTGCTTGTATCTAAATATTTCCATCTGCTCCAGCCCATACTTCGCTTCCAGCTCCTTCAATTCTCAACAAAGCTATTACTACCGGACTCCCTGAGTATTTCCCTGGGGCCATTGGGAGCGGTGCTGTTGCTAGTTCCTTCAATCCCGATCCCCTGCACAAACTCTCCTCCTTTCTGACCCACTGGGAGTCAACCCCTCTGACCCAGCTCCGTACCTTCTTCACATTTGCCGCCCAGTAATAATACATCAGGTTCGGAAGACCCAAACCCCTTCCCTGCCTTACTCTCTGTAGCAGCACCTTTCTAATTCTGGCCACCTTCCCTCCCCATGTGAACGAGGTAATCATCCCTTCAATCTCTCTTTTTTTTTAAAAAGCCTTTGACAGGAAAATTGGCAGACATTGGAAAATAAACAGAAATCGTGGCAACACGTTCATTTTGTACCTCAAGAAAGACCCAAACTCCAGAAGCAGCTCCAGTATTCCCTCTATTGACACGCTCGGTTCCGACATGTATAACAACAAGTTGTCGGCATACAAGCACACCCTATGCTCTATCCCCCCGCACTATCTCTTTCCATACCCTTGAACTTAACACGATGGCCAACAGCTCAATCGCGAGTGCAAACAACAGGGGGGACATGGGACATCCCTGCCTAGTCCCACGGTGGAGAGAAAAATATTCCGATGCTATTTATGCGGACACTCGCCCTTGGCTCCTTATACAGTAGCTTTACCCAGTCCACAAATTTTGATCCAATCCCAAACCGTTCCAGAAATGCCATGAAGTACCCCCATTCTACCTGGTCAAACGCTTTCTCGTCGTCCAAGGCCACACCCACCTCTGTTTCCTTCCCCTCCGCCGATGCCATAACCACATTCAATACCCTCCTAGTGTTCAAAAAGAGCTGCCTCCCTCTCACAAATCCCGTCTGATCTTCACTATCACCTTCGAGAGGCACTCCTCCAGCCTCCCTGCCAGTAACTTCGCCAATATCTATACGCCCATGTTTAAAAGTGATTCGTGTCTATACGACCCACACTCCGTTGGATCCTTATCTCTTTTAAGCAACAGGGAAATCAATGTCTGCCCCAAAGTTTGTGATAACACCCCTTTCCCTATCGCCTCCTCAAACATCCCCACCATCAGCGGTACCAGCTTATCCTTGAATTATTTGCACCGGAAACCCATCCGGCCCTGCCAACTTCCCCGATTGCCTCCTACTAATCGTACCTTTTCTCTCCTGCTCCACTGTTGCCCCTTCCAATGTAGCCCTGTCCCCCTCCCCTAACCTCGCGTAATCTGCCCATCTAGAAATTCCTGCATCTTCCGGCATCCCCCAGGTGGCTCTGACCTGTACAGCCTCTCCTAGAATTCCTTAAAGAACTTGTTAATCTCATCTGGAGCTACCACCAACTTCCCTGCCCTGTCCCGCACCTGGACAATTTTCCTTGCCACAGCCTCCCTCCGGAGCTGACCCGCCAACAAACTGCACCCCTTGCTCGCCTCAATTGGCGCACCGCCTTTCTGCTAAAAAGCCGGATAAAGCTCACCTGTAGTTCCTTCCTCTTTTCCAATTTGTTTCTTGCATTCTTATGTGTGAACACGCTCGATAATGTAATGTCAAGCCCAGCAAATGTGAGAGAATGTTTATGGAAGGTACAAAATTAGTAATATTATGTTTGAGTGAATCAACATGATTACGTTAAATGGTTATTTGAGCTAGTCAGGTAGAACAGACGCTTTTGCGTCAATGATGCTTTGCAAGTCTGATGTGTACGTTCTCATACTAATGGATGAATATTTCATTAACTGTTCAAATATTCTTTCTGAATATTATAATTCTTTAAGTTACAGTCATCTTAAAACTACAAAATGTATGTGGAATATGTCAATAAGCCAGACCATGGAGAAAGGCTTGTGTTCAATGTGGCAATTTAAGCAAAAATAGAAAACTGGTGTTATTTTTATAGTGAAAGAGAAGTGTAAGATTCACTATCATGCATGAAATAACTTTATAACATGGTAAAGTATGTTTTCAGATTGAACTCTTTGGGCCTCACAATGAAAAGATTATTTTTACATAAATAAAGCATTGGAGGAAACGCTTTTAATGGTATTTTTACATCATAATAATAACCTCTCGTCCAAGGTGCAAATCGTTTAAAACAGTGAACTTCAGTAGATGAACTTGTTTTTTTGCAATTTTCATGTACATTGGGAACAATGCCATAATGGAAAATACTAATTATCCACCAAATAAAATCCCAGAAATAGTTACATTAAAGGCATATAATTTATTTGGACCTGAAATTGTGATGACCTTGGAATTTTCTCATGAGGCACAACAGCAAAACTGTCAGAGTTTCCGAACATTGGCCATGAAAGTACTGTCCTCTGCTGATAAATGGATTGGAAATTGGCTACCCAGCAGTAGAATGGGCCATTAATTTTAATCAGAGGTGATGTGAAAAGGAGAGGAGGCTGTACCGCAATGTCAACAGCCCAGTAGGTGTTAAGAGAGACCACACAACCTTCTCTGTTACTTGTTTTAGCTATTAGTTTAGGTTGGGTGAAGACAGAAAGGCATGTCTGGAATTGAATGACCAGGTCACCCAAAATGTAATGGAGAAATCAGGTGTTTCAGAAATAATAACAGCAAGCCACTTAAGAGTCAAGGACGCTTTACTGACTGGACAAGAGCAGAGCATGCTGACAATTGTCAGGGTTACAGACATTTTTATATTTAAACAGTACATCGATGGGTAAGATTCTGTAGTTTCAATTAAATATGGAAGCTAATATTTTGTAAAAAGGCAGCATCCTCACTTTTAAATTCCTGTTTGACTCAGTCCAAGGAAGTGTTTTGTTATGTGATGCTGGACATTAGGGAATCTGAGTTTTCCCTTTTACCCCATCCAATTCTTCAAAGGAACCTTCAGGAATTATATAATATATATTTGATTTGATTATCACCCAAGGGTTGATGAGGACAATTTTTCTGTCTGCATCCAGGTTCACTGGATTTTTTGGGGCATTGTGAATATTGGAAAATTGTCCAGGTCTGAGTATATATGCCTGTAAAAGAACCCAACCTATTTTCTTTTCCTTTCATTTGAATACAAGGAAAATCAGGCAGGTTCCTTTGGAGGTGAGTGTTTGTAACATGCCTGACTCTCTCTTTCAAACTTGTGAGAAAATTACTCGTGCTTGAAAAGGCAGGAAGTAACCAATGTCAATGTTCACTTGTTTTTATTTTCCAAAAAAGTACTGCCTAGATTCCACACAATGATTTGCTTGCATGGGTTACTTTGGATATTTAATAAATCATTAGTATCAGGGTAAATATTTTCATTTTAGTTCTTCATTAAATGGTAAAAGAGCCATGGCTATTGTGCGGGCATTTTGTTTATAACCTGATGTAACTTTGTTTTTGATGTTTTACATATAAACTAATTACATAGAAATTGCATTACATAGAATTACATAGAAATGAGAACATTCATTAATCCTCTGCTACATTCATTTCAACTTCTCTTTGTCTTTCTTGTGCAGATGAAGATCAATTGCGTGCTAAGGGCTATGACAAAACTCCTGACATAATTTTAGAGGTACCAGTTGGTAAGTCTCTGCTGGATAACTAATTGATTGCACGATTATGAAGTATGTACATTTTCCATTTGTTGCACTCTATACACACACCTGGTAAGTTAGCAGATTCTATGGGTGAAACCACTATGAAGCTTTGACACTTTTAGCTGCTGGCAATCTAACCTCCTTTCCTATCCTCTTTACCCATAGTTTCCCTGATCCTGTCCCCCACCATAATTATTATAGTTACATTGCTGCTGATCCCATTGTATGAGGTGCCTTTCTCTGCCCTGTGCATATTTTCAGCCTTTTAGCCAGGAGAGTTCTTTAAATTATTTTCTATTTCTTGAACAACTGCTGTGCGTTCTTTCCCAACTGCTGTGCGATCTTTATCAAATTAGCATTTTCCTTCATGAACAGGAGGTTATATCCTTCAAATGTCCTTATTTGGTTTCTGATACATATATATGTATGTGTGTAAAATGGCCTGTATTCTATGGCACCCAGCCATGTGTTTCTTGGCGGTGCGCCATTCGCTGGCGGTGGGATTCTCTACTCTCGCCGCTTGTCAATGGGATTTCCCATTGAAACCACCCCACACCGTCAGGAAACCCCCGGACCGGGGTACGCTGCTGGTGGGAACAGAAATTCCCAACAGCCGGAGAATGCCAGCTAATATATTTATCATGCCCTACATGTGGTGAACATTAATAAAGTGTCTCATCTCAAACATGGTCTTCTAAGTGTTCGTAAGGCAGGAAAATCATTACAATCAGATTAATAATATCGACCAGCTTAATTCAGCTAGAATATAAATGCCAAATGTTTATTGGCAAAGCAAGTGAACAGGCACCACAGAATCGTATGGTAAAATCACTCCTTTTGCTTTCTGTAGCCACCTGGTTTGGCCACTTCCCTAGTTTAAAATGGAGATTCGCAAAGAACGCAGGGAAAAATGGACAGGCTCAGAGAAGCAAGCAGTTTGCAAAGTTTTCCTGCATATTCGACTCGCAGAAAGCAGACAGCACTGAAACCAGCAGTAATCTGCATATTGATGAGCGATCCCAGGGAACAATTAGCTACATTTGAGATACTCAATAACAGGTCAGACTCCTCGGCGCCAGCAGGAGTCCAAGACAAAAGAGGCTAACGAGCCCCAAGGAACACCCAGCGATCAGGGAACAGCCCCAGTATTGGGGAATTCAAACCGATCGATTGGTACATGGTCCAATCAGTTGGAGGCAGGAACGGGGTCCGCCCAAAAGGGCGCGAAGCCCCTGGGGCCTATAAAAGACAGGTCCCAAGTTCAATTCGCTCTCTTAGCCGGCCCTCCCAGCAGAGCATCTTAGCAGCTTGGAAGAACTCTTGACCGTGAGAAGGAGAGGCCTGGCTAACAGCTACACCGACAAGTAAGTGTCCAGTCAACGCACGCTACGAGATAGGCGCTCCTGACCCTTAGCCCGTACCAGTTAGAAGCCCGCAGCCCCAGGATTGAACAAGAGGCCATTGTTCCCTGACCCAGTGGGTTCTTTTCCAAAGATAAGTATTGGCCTGTAGTGGTAGAGATAGTCTAGTTTTGTAGTGTTTATGCATGAGTAGCGATTAACTGTGTATATAATAAACGTGTTTTGATTTGAACCTTACTAATTGGTGTACCGAGTTATTGATCAGCACTTGAACCTCGTGGTGGTATCATAAAGATACCTGGTGACTCTAGAGCAAGGTAATAAAACAGAGCCAATTGAGTGTAAAGCACACTCACCAGAACGAGCAACATTTCAAACCCAGCAACATTAAACCAACAGCAACTGAGAACAATCAAATAGCTCAAACTATTTTTTCAAGTTACTTTTGACCACATTTATCATTCTTATTCACAAAAGCATATTTCTAATAGATGCACAGAAATGATAGAATTTCCTGACCTTTTCTATGCGTTCATTGTTGAAGTACTTTAAAATTGCAACTCTATGCATTTGTCATTGATACCTAAGCGCATTAAGTGGCTTTCATGTGGCTGAATTGATTGACATCTCATATATCGTCATTGGTGTGTATATTCCTGCTTAGACCTGGCCTTAGCACCAAGATATGCCATTAGTTACTGCTCCATCCTTCTTTTAAAGTAGCTGAAAATTCCATGACTTTGAAGGCCCAGAATTTTGTGGTTCAAACACAGTTCAGATTTGAGCACCGTATAGGTCTTATATATACAGAATGGAGGGAGTTAAGATGCAAAACAGCCACAATCTAATTGAATGGTGGTGAACCAGGCTCAAGGAGTTGAATGTCCTCCTTTTTTAATGTGCTGCAATGTCAGGGGTGCTATTTTTCCATTAGTCATTGTCGGGTAGATCTACCTTTAAGAAATGGGTGTTTATCAAATAGCTGCAGTGATGTCAGTATTTGGGTGGAGCTGGGCTGTCTTTCACTTTCGTTTTGAGCTGTAAAGCTGCTTTGTGGCTCTGTTTTTGGTTTCGTTTTCAGTGTTGGAGAGCTGTATTCAAAGCAATCAGATGTGTAATGATCTCTTTCTCTACAAGCTAAAGAATGTCTTCAGCTCACTTGATTATTTTTAAGTGGGCAGCACGGTAGCAAAGTGGTTAGCGTAATTGCTTCACAGCTCCAGGGTCGCAGGTTCGATTCCCGGTTTGGATCACTGTGTGTGCGGAGTCTGCACGTTCTCCCCGTGTATGGGTGGGTTTCTTCCGGGTGCTCCCACAGTCCAAAAATGTGCAGGTTAGGAGACCCGTCAGAGACTGGGATGAAACGTTTCCTTGACGGACTGGACGTGTCAGTTGTGGGGATGACAGACAGAGAGAGTGGGAAACACTGCTAGAACTGGAAGAGGTCATGGAGAGTAAAAACTCCATGCAGGCGTGGAAGGCGCCAGGACCTCCAGCACTCGCCCCGCACCTGCGGGAGATGTTCGCAGACTCACTAGCGAGGGTCACCCTGCCGCCAACATTAACGCAGGCCACCATATCGCTGATACCCAAGAAAGACAAAGATCCATGGAATGCAGATCACACATATCCATTTCGCTGCTCAATGTGGATGCGAAAATACTTGCAAATATCCTGGCCAAGTGACTGGAGAGCTGGGTACCAGAGGTCGTCACAGAAGACCAGACAAGCTTTGTTATGTGTAACATAACATCAGACAGCTGCTCAATGTGATGCTGACTCCATCCAGTGAGAGAACACCTGAGGTGATTGTCTCCCTGGACACAAAGAAGGCCTTCAACAGAATCTAGTGGCAGTACCTCATTGAAGAGCGGTTTGGGCTCGGGACAGGGTTCACCTCATGGCTGAAACTCCTGTACAACGCCCCCAAGGAGAGCATTCGGACCAATACCACCAGCTCTGAATACTTGCAGCTGACCAGAGGCAATGGGCAGGGATGCCCACTGTCCCCTCACTTGTTCTGGCAATTGAGCCACTGCCAATCGCCCTGCGAGAGGCTGGAAGGGAATCCGAAGAGGAGACAGAGAGCACAGAGTCTCACTGTATGCTGATGACCTTCTCCGAGAGGGGGAGGGGATGAGCTGGAGGATCTACCATTTAAAATAGCCCAAAACAAATTTTGCTACCTGGGGTCCAGATAGCACACGACTGGACACGGATCCACAAGTGGAACCTGACCAGTCTGGCAGAGGAAGTATAAAAGGACCTAATAAGATGAGATGCACTCCCGCTTTCCCTGGCAGGGAGGATGCAGACAATCTTGATGAACGTACTGCTCAGGTTCCTCTTCCTGTTTAGATCCATAATGATCTACATCCTCAAGGCCTTTTTCCAGGCAGTAGACAGAATGATTATGGCATTTGTGTGGTGTGGCAGAAATCCAAGAATCCCCAAAACACTACAAAGGAAAAACATGGTGGTGGGGGGGGTGGGGGAGAGAAGAGGAGGAGAAGAGGGGGTCTTGCTCTCCCCAACTTGCAATACTGGGTAGCCACGGCCGAGAGAGTGAGGGGATGGGTGAAGGAACCAAACATCGAATGGGTGAGGATTGAGGAGTCCTTCTGTACAGAAACGGCCCTACCCTCCAGGCCCTCACAACAGCAGCACTCCCATCCCCACCAACGAAACATTCAACATCCCAGTAGTGGTAGCAACCCTGAGAACCTGGAACTAATTGAGGCAGCACTTTGGACTGACCGAGGCATCCACCATGGCCCTCATCTGCGGCAACCAAAAGTTCCCACCGGCCATGCTCGATGCCACCTTTATGAGGTGGAGAACGGATGGGGGACACTAACGGTTAGGAACTTTTACACAGGAGACAGCACAGCGACCTTAGAGACTCTGACTGAGACATGGGACTGCCGAACGGGAAAGAACTCCGACATTTGCAGATCAAACATTTCTCTGCAAGAAGACAACACCGTACCCAAGGACCCCGAGAGACAAAATGTTACGGGTTACTGGACTAGGACAGTCTAGAGAAGGGTAACTGCGGGAACCTGTATGGACGACTTTTAGAAAGGACACACCCCACTGGATGAAACAAGGAAAAAATGGGAGGAAGAACTCGCCACCTGGTGATGCTCGTGCTTTGGCCCTCGGACTCGTGCTCTGGCCCCCGCGCTCGCTCCCTGGCCCTCGCGCTTGCTCACTGGCCCCCGTGATCGCTCCCTGGCCCTCGCGCTCGCTCACTGGCCCCTGCGCTCGCTCACTGGCCCCTGCGCTCGCTTACTGGCCCCCGTGCTCACTCCCTGGCCCCCGTGCTCGCTCCCTGGCCCCCGCTCCCTGGCCCCCGCGCTCCCTCCCTGGCCCCCGCGCTCCCTCCCTGGCCCCCGCGCTCCCTCTAAGACACTTGCAGGAGTGTCTGCAGGGCACCACCCCATCAGTCCAACTAGTGGATCCGCATCTTCAGAAAACTAAAGGCCTGCTCAATGGTTATCCAAATGAGCAACTTACTTCAGTTATATCACTTCTGGGCCTCTGTCTTAGACTCTCGTGGAGGAGTGAGAAGCCATGTCTTATCTCTTGTCGCTGGGAATCCATCCACCAGAGTTTTGATCGTGGAATGATGAGCTGTGGCAGTTTGAACTGGCAGAGAATGAAAGTGTCATGTCAGCTGTGAGCATGAACAGCCCTGTTGATGAATCTCATTGGACACCTCAGTCAGTTCCTTGATGGTTACATAGTTGCAGTCAATGATGCTCTTCACCTGGGAGAATCCAGTGGTGGAGGCAAAACTTGCACCTCTGCGTGCGAGGCCCCATCTCTCTGGAATTGAATATACAGTTCAGTTCAAACAAATAGAATATCAGTGCATTGTGAAATGCAATGCTCTACAGCCATTTGTGAGATGCCACCAAGATCTGTACCGGATACAAAATCTGAGTTGTGATCCCAGTTACTGTCTTTGTCATGCTCCGGCAACATCCCAGTTGTCACTGGATGCCTTGCCTCTTATGGCCCCCTGATACCAGAACGCTGATGACCTATGGCGTTGTCTAAACCCCTACTGACCACTGATCCAATGGCACCCATGTGCCACTGGCCAAGTGTCCTTTGGAATAGTGCTCTCTTTTATGCATCCATGTAATTTGTTGGCGGCCATAACTGGCCCTACTGTGTATCTGCCTTCATGCAATTGTTGTATTCCTGCCCTGTTGTAGAAGCTGCACACCCTCAAAATCTTGACGTGGACCGCAACGGGCTTTCATTGAGTATCTTACTTACACTTAATGGATTGGGCAGGTTCTTGGAGTTGCCCTTCATCCGGTAACAAGAAACCTGCCAGTTCTCGTATTTTCATCATCCACCAACTGGTTCACGCCTCTGGTGGTTCTCGGAATCCAGCCCAAGGAATTGAACTTGCACCCTTCCTGGTTCCCTTTTTATAAAGGAGTTAAGAAAATAGTTATAATATTGAGGATGGTAACTTGCTCACTTGGAATGGCAAAGTGGTAGGACAAAGCTAAATAATAGTGCCTTTGTTCATTGCATAAAGAATTTAGGAGAAGTCTAACTTTATTCCAACAAAGGTATTGACTATATGTGAAGATAGAGCTAACTAGAGCTTGTGTAATACAATTGGGAAATATTGCAACTATTAGTGGTGTAGTTTGTCAAGGCAGAAGAGGTGAGGTATTAAATGGAGAATGATGGAAATCAAATAATGGGATGGTGGACGCATTCATGACGAGGGAGGTGAGGCATTAAGAAATTAGGAGAAAAAAAATCAATAAGCAGGAACCTAGAAGCTGGAATCATTATACAATGATCAGCTCAAGTGTTTATATGAGGAATATAAGGAACGAGGTATTCTAGCTTGAAGGTTGATCTGCTAGATGAGGAAGTGTATATATAATGGCTTAACAAATAAAATTAATTAAAGATAATAGGTGGGTATATGAGTCATGCAAAATGTTAGGATGGGATAGGAAAAATAAATGCCAATCAGGGAGTATTTGCTGGATTTAATGATTTAAGATGAAGGTGAATTCGCTACTGTTTGTATGAAAGACAATGGTAGCCAGGAAGAAAATTAATTGGAAATTGCTGTTGACCATCATAACAAAAGGAAGCAATTAATAAAAATTACTTGCACGAACTTGGAAAGGCTGTAGAACAGTACAGGACGGGACCATTTGGCTCGTTGTGACTGTGTCACATCCTTGTTTGAACAATCCATATCTAATTCAACTGATGGGATCGGATTGTGTGGAGAATGGGAGGAGAAAAGGGAATCTCTCAGTTATCTGTTCATTGAGTTAATGGCATTATATTGCCCTGTAGCCTTGCTACTGAAAAGTTGGCCTAAAAGTGTAAAATGTTTGCTCTTTGATTACAGGGCAAGGTAATAGATGTGTTACTCAGATCTTTTATAGTTTTAAGAGAACTACTGAAAAGGGAATTTGACTGCATCTATCTTTTATCTGTCTGTTATTGGAGAATTTATGAGGAGATGTTTTATGCTTTGTTTACTCTTTATCTATGAGGCGAAAGATATTGGAAGGTTATTTTGCTTTAACCCAAAAAGGGAACCACATCCTCCTGGTGTTTCATCTTCATGCCCTCTTCCTTTAAGGCTGCTATTAATACGAGTGCCTGGCACTGTATAGTATAGCAATGTTTTCCAAATTTTTATTCCCGGGATGCACCTTTGCCATCTGGCGTGGGCCAACCCTTGGGGCCCACGCCAGTCGACCCTCGCCAGAGGAGCCTGCTTGGTCTTCACAATCTCACTTGCTTTGTCTTTCAATGTTACATTTCTGCTAAGGGCTTCAGCTGATGATTTAAGCATCCTTTGAAAATAATGAAGAGGGTTGCCCTCAAACTCACCATGCATCGTCTTCCAATGCCTTTGAAGTTTTGAGAGTTTTAAACTTTCATTTGCCAGTACTTGCCTGCACATAGCACACATGGGCTTCCCATCTTGATTTGCATTGGCACAATTGAAGCCATACCTCAAGAAATCATCTTTATACTGCTTTGTTCCCGATTTCAGTTTCTTTTTAATGGCGTGTTCACCAGAGACTGCGGAGCTCTGTGTACTGATCACACCACTGCTTTCTTCTGCCATGGACTCCTGAGAAGCACTTTCCACCATATTTAGTTGTGAGATCCTAGTTTGTTTATATCTCTGGCCCATTCTTCTTTATTACAAAGTAATCCATCTTCAGTTCTTCACACAGTCCTGTTGCCTGCTTGCTGGCAAGTACAAAATGGAGGAATCTCTCTTCTGTGATTTTGTGCCCAAATCACGTGACCTTCTCTCTGCCGCTGCTTCTGGATGAAAGGCTCCATAGTTTCTATTTAAAGGCTAGTCGAGGCCGCATTCTCAACTTAAAAGCCAGTCGAGGCTGCATCCTTTTTTTACTTGAAACTTTATTTCCAATACCTGATTATTCAAAGTTTATGACTTTTTACTACTGATAATTAAAGCAATTTCAGTTGAACATACACATCCTTACATTTACACACAATCTTCATTTTAAATATATTACCATTTCTTTAGAAATTTGAACAAGTATAGAAAAAAGTTCAATCTTGTTTTTACTTGCGAGATGACATAACTTGTCAAACACACACAGTGTCACAATATTTCTTACTGGCCTCCTTACTTCCCGGCACATAATCTTATTAAAATAAAGGTACAGCTCATCCTGTTTCAATGGCTCGACACTGGGTTTGATAAAGACACCCTCCATTAGTCGAGTAGTTGTTGGCATTGGGACTGAATGTTGCATTTGCCTCAAGTTGGCCTCCAATTGGATGACTATGTTGCAGTTATCATTAGAAAGACCTAGGTGCCTGCAAGCTGGAAGTGTACTTCATCATCTCGCTCCCAACTGGTTGCACCGCATTGCACTATCCGAATATCAAAGTCATCTCCATTCTCACCAAAAGCACTTGCCTCTTGGTTTCCAGAGAGTGGTGACAAAGGTGATGACTGTGTACGTTTCTTCCAGTGTTGACATGTCAGCCACATTCATTGGCCACATTTGATCGGTATTCCTCGCTGACAAATCTGGCCTGGCTTCCCCCTCGCTGTCCAATAACTGTTACTGTCGTCAGATGCATCCACCCCAATCACAGACTGCAGACCACTTCCCAACCCGTACTTTACATCGTGGCAGCGTAAGTGGATGTTGTGCCGGATGATGAGCAGCTTGGCCATGGAGGTCACATACTGTCAATCGGTGGCAGGGGACGAGCTGATCAGGGTGCAGAGGGTGAGCACCAGAGCGGAGCTCCAAATTGGGGCCACCACCGTTGGCATCGCGCACCCACCTGTTACCCTAGCCCCGTGCACGGTGACCAGTGCACAGCCCAGTCTCGAACCGCCATGCTTTCCCGGACACCGCAACCAGTCACAGACTGTCCACCACCGCCATTCTTAAAAGCCAGTCATGGCCGTTGGGCACTTCTCCCTCGACCAATCGCTCCGTGACCCTCCTGACACCCTATAGTGTAGTACTAGATTAGAAACTTGCTTTTTGCTGCTGGGAGCATTAGTTTCTGCTCTGCTAGTTTCTTAACCATGGCAGATCTTTATAATCCCAGTATCCTGCTTTCACCTCAGTTTGCCTCAGAAATCATAAAGAATTGTACCCTGCATTTGAGTAACCAACTGTTTGCAGAAACTTTACTGGATTGGTTTTCAACTGGAAAATTAGTAGTTGTGTTTTCCTATGTTACAACTGTGATACACTTCAAAAGTACTTTGTTCTAAAGCATTTTTGGACACTGAGGTTGTGAAAAGCATTCTATAAATGAAACTTATTTATTTAGTCCTAATTTTAAAATTGTCATTCTTGCTCTGGATTTTCTTATCAGGAAGAAAAATTGTTATCCTAATTTTCTTTTTTGCTTTAAACACCATTAACTTCCTCATTTTCAGTGATCATAAACTATATATATCCAGCCACCTTGGTCAACGTGCTTTATCCCAAGTATTATTCGGCTGAGGGTAGCAGAGCCATTTGATACCTTGGACAGTGCTCGTTCCTCCTTTTAAGAGTCCCATGCTCGAGGTTACGAGCCCTGGCCAACTACGGAACCAGCGGATTTCGAACTAGAATGGTAGAAGAACTAGAACCTCAAGGAGCAAGGACTTTGCAGGTGGAGCATCCTTTGGGAAGACGACTTGTGTTTCCTTTAAGTGCACATAAGGAATTAGTGGGGAACTACCACATGTATTCCTTTCGTGAGTGTCATTGCTTATTGAAATTGAAAATGGGAAGCTCTTGCAAACGAAGAGGAAATCAGAAGACTATGAGGAATGGAGATATGAGGCGAGGACCTGACCGTAGGCATGTCATTACTACAATTATTGAACTAATCATCACCTTCCAAGGCTTGGCATATCATTCCGAATGTGCGCTGCCCAAAACCAGGCACAGTATTTCGAACCAAAGCTCTGCCAAAATTCTTCCTTAGCGATTTAATGCAGTGTGATAAAACTCAGCATTGATACTTATCATGCAGTATAAATTTGTTGATTTCCCTTGCACTGTATTCTTGCGAATATCCTGATTAGTACAAGACTAATGGCATTGATTAAAATATTTTTTCAGCATTATTCTGTACTACCAAATGACGATCTATAAATTGCTGATTTTTTTTGCTACTAAAGGTATTAAAATTATGTGCATACATTTTTAAAATTAAATATCTTGCTTAAATTATAAATTAATGCTAGAAACACGGCATGTCAGACTGGTCAGCAGACCATAGCTATTGCATTAGATAAATGCCATTTCCCCCTTCCACCTAGTTTCCCACCAGTACTAACTCAGAACTCCACTTGTTTGCAGTCGCTTGCTCCCTCCAAGTTTGTATCATCCATGAGGCTTATGTCCTGTTACCTCAATTTGCTCCTCTTTCAACTCTTGATCGTATAACTTCCATCTTGATGGCCATGCTGGATAAATCATGAGCAGTTTATTTTCATCAACCATCTTCCCTCACCCTTCAAAATTGTTATAATCACTTTGCTGAAAAAGACTCTCTCAACCCATCTTTCCTCTCCTGCCTCCCTTTTCTCTCTTGAGCTCCTCAGGCCTGTCATCACATCCCAGCTGCATACTCATTGCTCCTGCACACAATTTTCAAATTCTTCCTTTTGTGCACCACTGGAAATCCTAGCTAAAGTCATTAATTAGGTCCTTTATCTTTTTTCAATTATTTCATAGGATGTGGGTGTGGCTGGCTGGGCCCAGCATTTATTGCCTGTCCCTAATTTCTCTTAGAAAGTGGTAGTGAGCTAACCTCTTGAAATGCTGCAGTCCATGAGGTTAGGTGCACCCACGGTACTGTTGGGAAGGGCGTTCCAGGGTTTTGACCCGGTTGACAGTTTAGGAACAGTGAAATTGTTCCAAGTCAGAATGGTGTGTGGATTTTTGATTGTAATTTTTGAATTATTATTTATAATTGTAACCTTTCTTCCTCGACCTTTTCTTAATGTTCAATACAGTTGACCATCCTATCCTCCTCCATGTGATTGGTATTGCACAGTCCTATTACTGTCTTTCTAGGCATAGCCAGTGTATCCTTAAAAATGTTATCTTCTGCCCTCTCTGCAATCATCTCCGGTATCCCCACAAAAGTCTATCCTTGGCCTCTTTTTCGTCTGCATGCTGCTTCCAAATGATGACATCTACCGGCATAGGGTGACCTTTCACAAGTAAGCTGATGATGCACTGCTTTGGCTTGCCACCACTTTCCTCAGCTCTACCTATACCATTAGCTTCCTTGCCTTAATTCAGTCGCATATTCTAATAATTCTTCCATACCTGTGACTTCTACCACAATGGAGAGCAAGGGTAGCAGATGCGTAGGAACGCCACAAGCTACATGCCCCCCCCCCCCAAAACCCCACACCAAACTGACTTGGAGCTATATCTCTGCAATTTTACCATGTGCCCTCTCCAAACTCATCTTGTCTATGAGACCCACTTTCTGCTCCCTCCTCTTTATTCTCACCCAAACTATCTTCCTGGCACCTATGTAAACTTTTAGAATTAACAGTTCGCTCTCTTCACATATTGTCTCACCCCCTTCAAATCACTGCCAACACCAAAATAGTCCCACTTTTTGCATGTACCATGTACTTGATTTTCATGGTCAAACATTGATTTTGACAGACAAAGGTCACTGTGGAAAACCATGATCTACTGCACGTAAGGCAGGATCGAAGTAAAATATCTTGCTCTAGATGTACATCAGTGAAAGAAATAGATTGTCTCATGGTACTAATTAACTGTACAGTGCATGGTACCACTTTTCCAACTGCCAAGCTGATGCATTGATGCCAATGATTGGCTGCTTTCAACCACCATCCCAGCAGTGGCTCCTAAGTGCGCAGTTTGCTAGGTTATTAAAGGATTAGCTTTGATGTGGATTATGTTTTGTTTAAAGTTTGTTTTGATAATGGATTAAGAACATGAGGGTTTTTTTAAGTTTTGAGTGGGCTTTCGTGAACTGGACAATTTTGATTATGGTGGAAACTCTTAAGAGATAATTAGATCTTTATTTTATTTAATCTCAACATGATATCTTGATGAATATAGGCTGAGTTGGTATGAAGAATGTACGGGCACACGGTGGGCGGAGGCATGGGTATGCATGAGTTGACGTTAAATTGGCATGTTGGCCACAAGGATCTGGGGGTGGGGGAATGAGGGAGAGTGAGTGATGGGGATGAGGGGTTATGCCAGAGGCCACAACACTTAAAAGCCATTGAGATGAAGTCCCAGATAACTGAGGTGGTGTTTCTAAGCAGCCTGCCTAGGCATTCGGCAGCCCATTGGCTGCCTCTGATCCCTGTCCAGGTTTGGTAGGCCTGACTCTCTATCCCATGATCCGCCCCCATCACTTCTTGGAGCGTAAATCACACCATTCCGAACACATTTTCCCGAGGCAAGTGCGCCAACGGAGCAATTTCTTGCCACCTGCCTTGGAAGCAACGATCTGGTCCATTAGGTGCAGAAGCCAATTCTTAATGAGTGGAAGAGCCCCATGCTGTTCATTTTAATATTTTAAAAGAATTAGTTTTGCAATGACCTGAAAGGAGGCCTAATAGGAAGGTAGAGTTTTATTTGAGTCTTGCATGATAATCTTTATTGTCACAAGTAGGCTTACATTAACACTGCAATGAAGTTACTATGAAAAGTCCTAGTTGCCACATTCTGGCACCTGTTCGGGTACACAGGGGGAGAATTCAGAATGTCCAAATTATCTAACATTGCAGCTCTGATTTGACTCCATTATTATGACTTTCAGACTCTCGGGAATTAGCCTAATGCTTAGGGAAAGTCTGTTTATTTTTGCTGTGGTAAGAAGATGAAAATATTGAACCTGGCTGCAAGTTTAAATAAAGAGACAGGAAGAAGAAGTGTGGTGGGGGTGGAAATGAGAGAGAGTCATAAGTGTGTGAGACCTACAGGACAGAAGAGACCAAAAGAAGACTCTGTTTTCGGCGAAGGAAAAAAAATGCAAAGGAGAGACAAACCTTGAGCAAAAGTGTGAGGCATACAGATAACCGACTAACTGAAAGGCATCAAAGAGGGAATAGATCATATTAGAATTGGTAGCTAGCAGAAATAGATGTACAAAGGTCTGTCACACTCATTTTTACTTTATCTGCACAAAAAGTACAGTATTTGAATAATGTGTTGAGAATGGAGAAGAGCAGCAAGGTTTCAGAAGGGCTCTCAATTCTAATAGTAAACAAACACAGCTAAACTTGTTTATTTGTAGCAAAGAAGATTAAGTGAGACACAGTCAAGTTGTTAGTGGCAAGAAGTATAAATGTAAACAAGCTTATTTGACTTTAACTATAATCTTAAAACTTAGGGCCACTTTTATTTAAAATTATGGGTCCTGAAGTGGGATCAGAATAAATTTGGTTCCCCCTCAGATTAATGGATATATATGTGTGGAATAGATCTGCAGAAAAAGCAGTTAGTGCTGTAACAATTTAACTCCTTCAGAAAAGGAGTTGACAAACTGTGTGGCTGAGTATTCAATGCTGTAGGGATAGGTATAGATTGAGATGATCGAATACTCTTCAAGCTACAATGGTTCATCTACAATGGTTCACCTGAGGAAGGAGCTGCGCTCCGAAAGCTCGTGTTTGAATCAAACCTGTTGGACTTTAACCTGGTGTTGTAAGACTTCTTACTGCCATCTACTACTGTGAGAGGGGAGGCAGATATTGTCTTTTATTTGGTCAGTGTGACAGCCAAAGCTGAATAGTGAGGCTGTGGAGATGGCTAACTCTTTTGGACTTTTGCTTGGTTAGTTTTGGATCACAAGTCCTGTTGATGCAGAGCCATCCCTCGGGACATGGATTTGTTGAATTTACTAAGTTAAATTCTACATGCTGTGTGGGCAGAACAACATACTTAGATAAGGTAGTTGTTCCTCATTCCATCTGTTCTTATAAACTTAAAATAATGCTGATTATAATCTGTATGATTCCGATAAACAAACTATGAATGAGTAATGTGTTAATCAACAGTGGTGTAAAATTACTCGAGTTTTCTTTTACAGAAGCATATTTAAGCCAGTCTCCATTGTTGAAATGAATCGAAAATAGGAATACCTGAGGGACAAATAGCATTTGCAGGATGAACTGTAATGGGAGTGCTTTGCAAAGAACAATGCAGTAGAAAGCTATTTAATGTAAATTGTATAAAGCAGATGGATTTTTTCAGTCTATCCAATGTTGACTTGTCTTAAGTTATCTTAGAAAGACACCTAATTGAAGAATGAAGCTGAAAATGCAATCATTTTTTATAGCCATTGATGGTCATGTGATTCATTGGATTGAAAGCAAGGCTTCATTTGGGGATGAATACAGCCACCAGTGCTACTTGCAGGACCAATTCTGGAGCTACTGGAACAGGTACTGTTCTTTTTTATGCCACGTTTGTTGTTGTATCTCACATTTGACATGATATTACCAAATTTGCTGCTTCAAAAGCAAGCATGTTACAGAAGAAAATCCAAGAAACATGTTCTTCTTCATCTACATATTATGAGTAAATGGGTGAGGGAATAATACTGGGTTTCAGTTCTTTGTTTTAAGACATTTTCAACTTAATCTCGATGAATTAATAATATTTATTATTGTTGCAAGTAGGCTTACATTAACACTGCAATAAAGTTACTGTGAAAATCCCCTAGACGCCACACTACATTGCCTGTTTCAGAATGTCCAAATTACCTAACAGCCCGTCTTTCGGGACTTGTGGGAGAGAACTTGTGGGGGAAACCCACGCAGACACTGGGAGAATATGCAGACTCCGCACAGTGACCCAAGCCGGGAATCGAAGTTGGGACCCTGGTGCTGTGAAGCAACAGTACTAACCACTGTGCTACCGTGGCACCCATCATGAATTTACATGACCTTTTTGGAATGAGAAAGAAATCCCTTTTCTCTTAATAGCCCCCCATACTAATTATAATTTTGAAGGCTCAAGTTTAGTCTCAAACTTGGCACCCACGGTTGAGGAGCTATGACCAATTAAAATGAGTGCAAGGTTTTCCCTTGGATCTTAGATTTGCATTGTCCAAACCTTTCTGGGAAAAGGCTCAGAGTAGATTAAATTTAGAAAAGTGCCACAATACTTTTTTTTGTAATTTCAGGAGCATGCAATAGTAAGGAAAAAATAGTCAAAGCAATGTACTTGCTTTCCTCCCTTGGGAAGTTTTATGTGGAACAATAAACCACAACCATATTCTTTCAACTAAGGAAGCTGGATTTTAATCCATCGTAAAATGCTGCAGGTCATGAACAAAGAACAATACAGCACAGGAACAGGCTCTTCGGCCCATACCGGTCATGATATCAGCCTTGGCCAAAACCCTCAGTACTTCCTAGTGTTGTGTCCCTCTATACCCATGCTGTCCATGTATTTATCGAGATGCCTTTTGAATGTCGTTAATGTATCTGCCTCCACAACCTCCCCTGGCAGCATGTTCCAGGCACTCACCACCCTCTGTGTAAAAAAAGAAAAACCTGCCTCGCACATCTCCTCTGAACTTTGCTCCACGGATCTTAAATCTATGCCCCCTAGTGACTGACCCCTCCACACTGTGAGAGTGCCTGCCCATCCACTCTATCCTTACATAGAACATAGAACATTACAGCGCAGTACAGGCCCTTTGGCCCTCGATGTTGTGCCGACCTGTGAAACCACTCTAAAGCCCATCGACACTATTCCCTTATCATCCATATGTTTATCGAATGACAATTTGAATGCCCTTAGTGTTGGCGAGTCCACTACTGCTGCAGGCAGGGCATTCCACGTCCCATAATCTTGTAGACCTCTATCAGGTTGCCCCTCAATCTCTGTCATTCAAGTCTATTCAGCCTCTCCGCATAGCTAACGCCCTCCAGACCAGACAACATCCTGGTAAACCTCCTCTGCACCATCTCCAAAGCTTCCACATCCTTCTTGTAGTGTGGCGACCAGAATTGTGCGCAGTATTCTAAGTGCAGCCGTACCAAGGTTCTAGACAACTGTAGCATGACTTACTAGTTTTCTACTCGATGTCCCAAATGTAGCATAACGTCTGCCAATTTTCAGGATTCCACGAAAAATGAACTAGAGGAGATTTACTCCCATTTTTAAAGATAAGTTTAGAGTACTTGATTCTTTTTTTCCAATTAAGGGGCAATTTAGCGTGGCCAATCCACCTACCCTGCACATCTTTGGGTTGTGGAGGTGAGACTCATGTAGATTTACTCCATTTTTACATGGACTTCAGTTCACAGCATTGAAGAGTCTATACTTTTCCAAAAGTAACCGTATTAAGTTGGTAATCTCTGTCAGAAAGGCCATTAAAATTATTGTGGGAAATGAAAAAAATTGCAACACTAAGGACACAGTTCAGAATTGTTTGGCCAAAAGAGGAAATTCATTCTGCAGTTGGCTGTATTCTGTCCCTATACATTCATAAATTTACATTTACACGTTTGCTCCACTGCCAAGCATTGAAATACCACACCATGACGATTAAAAATATATAGAGCTAAGCATTATACTGCACCACACTATCGTAAAGCTGTATAAATTTGAAATGCACTGTTTTGGTCCAGTTAGGGCTGAGTCGGTAGCTTCAGTAAAAGAATGCAACAGTTCTGCGAGTATTAATGTAGCGTAAGAGGGTGAGTAAATTGTTACCTGACCACTAATTAATCCTACAACATCCTGCATGAAACAGTTCTCAACCAATGACATCTAAAAGGCATCTGCTTAAAATTCTTGATTTAATCGAGCCAAAGACAATCTAATGTTATCTTTTAGTCCTTCACCAATCCCTCTAAAGGGGATAACCAGTGTGTTGTCTTTTAATTGCTGTCTTGTTTAAAATAATCACCAGAAAGCTTAATGACTGTAAATATCCCAGAAGTAAAATCTCACACTAAACAAAGAATAGGACCCACAATGCTTTGAGCAAGCAGGGAATAGTATCCAAAGCATTGTTAGGCATTCAAGGCTAAGTGGCTCTCCTTCGTCTCAGACGGCTGCAAGATTGAAATTGGCCATGTTAACTAACCCATCACCCTATGAATAAGGTTAAATACATTTAATACACGGCAAATTTTCACAGTTATTTATTTGTATATTAATAGAATTATCTTTTTTTTTTAAAGTATTTTTATTAAGGTTTTGCAGAATTTTTCATCATAAAACATTAGTAACCATAATACCAAAACAAACTAGAGTGAACATTAACATAGTGCAAAAAGAGAATATACAATAACAATTAAATAGACATTACCCCACGCGACCCAGTCTCCCCACACCATCCCAATGAAGTACTCACCCAACACCCCCGCTTCGACGAACGGCTCCCACCTCCGAGAGAACCCTAGCATAGACCCTCTTACGGCAAACTTTATTTTCTCGAGGCTGAGGAACCCAGCCATGTTGGTAACCCAAATCGCTACACTTGGGGGCTTCGAGTCCCTCCACATTAATAAAATCCGTCTCCAGGCTACTAGGGAGGCAAAGACCAAGACGTTGGCCTCTTTCACCCCCTGAACACCCGGGTCTTCTGACACTCCAAAGATTGCTACCTCGGGACTCGGCACCACCCCGTGTGCTAAGCACCTTGGACATTGCCCTCGCGAACCCTTGCCAGAACTCTCTAAGCTCCGGGCATGCCCAAAACATGTGGACTTGTTTTGCAGGACTTCCCTTGCACCTCATACAATTGTCTTCTACCCCAAAAAACTTGCTCATTCTCGCTGCCGTCATGTGTGCCCGGTGGACCATCTTAAATTGAATGAGACTGAGCCTGGCACATGATGAGGAGGAATTAACCCTGCCCAGGACCTATGCCCACAGACCCGCTTCCAACTCCTCACCTAGCTCCTCCTCTCACTTGCCCTTGAGCTCCTCCACCGGGGTTTCCTCCGCCTCCTGTAGTTCCTGGTAGATATCCGACACTCTTCCCTTCCCCACCCAGGTGCCGGAGACCACCCTGTCCTGTATCCTCAGTGGCGGGAGCGTTGGAAAGGCCACTACCTGTTTTTTCAAGAAGGCACGTACTTGCAGATATTTAAAGGCGTTTCCTGGCGGCTGATTAAATTTGTCCTCTAGCATCTTCAAACTGGGAAAGCTTCCGTCTATGAACGGATCTCCTATCCTTCCGATGCCTGCCCTCTGCCAGCTCTGGAACCCACCATCCATCCTACCTGGGGCAAACCTGTGGTTGTTACATATCGGGGTCCAGACCAACGCTCCCTCCACCTTCTTGTACCTCCTCCACTGTCCCCAGATCCGCAGTGTCGCCACCACCACTGGACTTGTGGAGTAACGGGTCGGCGAGAACGGCACAGGAGCCGTTATCAAAACTCCCAGACTAGTACCTTTATATGACGCCGCCTCCAGCTGCTCCCACGCCCCCCCACCACCGCTGACTGCGTTCCAACAGCGATCTCCTTACTCGCGGGGTTTTATTCGCCCACACAAAGCCCGTAGTGATCCTACTCACCTGCTTAAACAAGGCCTTATGGATGAAGATGGGGAGGCACTGAAAGGCAAACAAAAATCTGGGGAGGACAGTCATTTTCATGGTCTGCACCCTCCCTGCCAGTGACAGTGAGAGCATGTCCCACCCTTTTAAGTCCCCTTCCATTTGCTCCACCAACCAAGTCAGGTTGAGCCTGTGCAGGGCATCCCATTTCCTGGCCACCTGTGTACCCAGGTAACGAAAACTTTTCTCTACCATCCTGAGTGGCAGCTCTTTCAGTCTCTCCTCCTGGCCCTTGACCTGGATCACAAACAATTTGCTCTTTCCCATGTTCAGTTTGTACCCTGAAAAACTACCAAAATCCCTCTGGATCCGCAGAACCTCCCCCCCCCACCCCCACCCAATCCCCTCCACAGGGTCCGAAACGTTCAGGAGAAAATCATCCGCACATAGCGAGACCCGATGTTCCTCGAGGCTCTCAGCGCCATAGCTAGTGGTTCTATAGCTAGGGAAAATAGTAACGGAGAGACAGGACACCCCTGCCTCGTTCTCCGGTGAAGCTCGAAGTACCCCGACCTCAGCCGGTTTGTACATAGACTTGCTACAGGCGCCTGGTACAGCCATTGCACCCAGCCAATAAAGCTCTCACCAAACCCCAGCATTTCCCACAGGTACTCCCACTCCACCCAGTCAAAGGCTTTCTCTGCGTCCATCACTGTTGCCACCTCCGCCTCCCCTCCCTCTGAGGGCATCATAATATTCAAAAGTCTCCGGACATTGCTACTGAGTTGTCTGCCTTTAACAAACCCAGTCTGGTCTTCCTCTATCACCCCTGGAACACAATCCTCAATTCTTCTGGCCTGAATCTTAGCTAGCAATTTGGCATCCACGTTTAAAAGCAAAATCGGTCTGTATGACCCGCAATGTTCCGGGTCCTTCCCTTGTTTAAGAATGAGTGAGATCAAAGCCTGTGACATTGTTGGGGGGAGGGTTCCTTTCTCTCTCTAGCCTCTTTGAAGGTCCTCATCAGGAGTGGGCTCAATATTTCCGAAAATTTCTTCTAGAATTCTACCTGGTAACTGTCCGGTCCCGGGGCTTTACCCGATTGCATGCCCTCTATACCCTTGACAATCTCCTCCAATTCAATCGGGGGTCCCCAGGTCCTCTTCCACCTTTGGAAACCTCAACTGGTCCAACAAGTACCTTATCCCTTCCGCTCCCATCAGGGGCTCCGACTCGTATAGTTTACAATAGGATTCCTTAAAGACTCCGTTCACACACACCCCTGGATCCAGGACTGTGTTACCCTCCTTACTCCCCTGATTTCCCTGGCCGCCTCCCTCTTTCGCAGTTGGTGTGCCAGCATTCTACTTGCTTTCTCCCCGTACTCATAGACTGCCCCCCTTGCCTTCCTTAGCTGTGCTACCACTTTCCCTATGGTCAGTAGTTCAAACTCTGCCTGCAGACTCCGCCACTCCCTCAATAGCCGCGCCTCGGGCCTCCGTGTATCTCCTGTCCACTCGGAGTATCTCCTCCACGTGTCTCTCCTTCTCCGCTCTTTCTCTCTTTTCCCTATGGGATCGAATTGAGATAAGTTCCCCTCTGACAACTGCCTTCAACTGCCACCCCCGACCCTCCGTTGGTACCCCGAAATTGATACCTCCTCTGTCAGCAAAGCAGCATCCAGAATTATCATATTCAAATAGTATAAACAAAATAGATATTTACGCTTTGGATGCGGAAGGAGCACAAGACTCTCAGTCAATGTCGTGAGTAATAAGCTCGAACCTCACTTCACTTGTCCTTTCTTTACGTGAGCATCACTTTAGCCATACGGTGAAAGGAAAACGACACAGACAGTGACCAGCGGAACCTGGCATCTCTGCACATGGGCAAAAGTCAACAAAATGACTTGTAGGCCACACACACCACATGGTGGGCCATATCTGCAAATTGCCCACTACAAATCTAAAGCAAAATTCAAAGTTATTGTGTGAAAATTTAATACATTAGTTATAAACATGTTGTACTTAGTGATATCTACAATGCATGCACGATTTAAGATTGACTGTAAAGTCCATATCATAACTCTGATCAAGGTTTGCTTGTTTTTATCTTGCATCCTAAATAGACAAACTCTTCATAAAATGTTGCAAAGTTATCAGCGCTACACGGAGTTTACTGAATTTTTTTAAAAATCAATCCAATTATGGGGCAATTTAGCATGACCAATCCACCTACCCTGCACATCTTTGGGTTGTGGGGGTGAGACCCACGCTGACACGGGGAGAATGTGCAAACTCGCATGGACAGTGACCCGGGCCCACAGCGCCGTGAGACAGCAGTTCCACCCTGGAGGTTACTGAATTAATAATAATGGTTGATTTATTTATTTTTAGGTCATTTTGTGTTATTTTCCACGAGCAAAACGACCTTCTCTTGTATCCAATACAAGCCTGTCAGTTGCTAGCATTGTTTTTGTGTTTTCTACACTCGAACAGTTGCTCATTTTTGTCTTCCAATTTTCTTCCCTCTGGTTTCATTATAATTACAACCTGTCAGGAAAGTGGTAGGTTTGCTCCTAAGCTCTGTGAATGTTACTTTAATCCGGTCAGGAAGAGTTGAGAATAGTTCTTTAATAATTGAACTATGATGAGGGGATACTTGAGAGCTCAACCTGTTCTGGTCATCAATAAATACAGCTTTTGAAGGAAGGCTGATTATGGAGGAAGACATCCAAAAATTGGAAACATCCATCTACTCGTTCCAGAGATATTTTTGCCGACCACCAGGAGAGCAACATTTAATTACAGGCCATGCTACCATAGATCTGATGGATAATTTTCACAATTTTTTAATTATACATAAGTTGGAGGGTAAGGTAATTTGAGCAGTCTGTCTTGTACCACCTGGCATAAAATTTACAAGTAGATGAACCATATAACTGCCACTTAAAACAAATTGCTGTTTAACACAATACAAAACAAAGTTGATAAAGTATGGGAATAGAAAGAAGTCAAATTTTGATTCACAGTAAAAGAAAGGACAAAGGCAGTATGGTACTTTGAAAAGTGGTCTAGATTGATCTTAATTGTGACCGTAGAATGAAATGAACCAGGTGGATTTTTTCATTGCTACATTTTTATTTTGTTTTTTCTTGCTTAAATGTCTGCAGCATTCGGCCAAAATGAATCTAAGGTGACTTGTGTGTTGTGAAAGAGAGGGAGAAGAACATTCTGACTGGAAAAATTCTAGGGCCAAATAACCTTATTGTATTTTCCAAACAGGCCTTACCATGGTATTTAGAAAATAATTTGTTTGATAAATGAGAATTGTTGTTATCTTCTAATGCCAAGGATTATGATAGTGACTGCATAAATTCACAAACTATCACACACCTTCAATAATTAAGTTATTCTTGTCTAAATCTTTTTATTTAGCTTTCCAGTGTCATTTTTATGTCATACTTGCTAGTTCCCAAATGTTGTCACGTGTTCTAGATTGTTTTGAATAAAATGTCATTGTTTAAGATTATACAACCATACATTGTTCTTGGAGTTTCACAGGCAGTGAACTTTGAAAGTATCCTTCAATAATTAGTGTAATTTGTGTGTATTTCCATCATAGTCTTTATTGTCC
Organism: Scyliorhinus canicula; assembly: GCF_902713615.1. NCBI lineage: Eukaryota > Metazoa > Chordata > Chondrichthyes > Carcharhiniformes > Scyliorhinidae > Scyliorhinus > Scyliorhinus canicula. Next base: position 121,731,549 of record NC_052147.1, on the reverse strand, counting down.
ACCTTCCCTCCACTTCCCCCTCCAAAAAAATGGCTTTCCTGCCACCCTCAGATTCTTAATTGTACTATCCAAATTTTGGGACTGATTGAAGCACGTGTCAAGTTTTAGAACTATACAGGGCAGCACCATGGCGCAGTGGTTAGCACTGCTGCCTCATGGTGCGGAAGACCCGGGTTTGATCCTGGCCCCGTGTCACTGCCTGTATGGAGTTAGCACATTCTCCCCACGTCTGCGTGTGTCTTCTCCCCCCCCCCCCCCACAATCCAAAGGTGTGCAGGGTAGGTGAATTGGCGATGTTATATTGCCCTTAATTTTTAAAAAAGTATTAAAACTATCAACTGACAAATTTCCATGCTTTCGCGATGAATAATGGACCTTTTTGATTTTCCAGGAAAAAATATTTATGTGGGATTTCCTAATGAGATGTGCTTTTATTGAGCCTATTTTTATTGAGCAATCTATAATTTAGCTTAATAGTCACATTTTCTTACACCAACACATTTATGTTAACTCTACTGTAAAGCCCCAGCAGCCTTCTATAAAACCCTTCAATTTTTTCTTTTTGCTGGTCCCTTCAATAAATTCCTCCCCTCCAATTTTCTTTTTGATTAAGGAGTTGGCTACTCGGTTGTTGTTTGATGGAATACATAGTATATTACAAATTTCTACATAGATTCTGACTCTTGAGTAATAATACAATTTCTAAAGTTTGGTCAAATTTAGCTGTGTTGAAACCTGTTTTGAGTATATGCCAGTTCCACTGGATGCTGTCTTCTAGTTCACTCCAGAATAACTTACTGGGTCTCAATAGGGCTACCAGGTTTTCTAACAATGTCTTTGTTTTGCTTTAAGGGTTAATATTCAGTGTTAACCTTCTACTTAAATAAACCGTGAATCATGAGCTGTGCCAGACCAGTGAAAAAAGTTCTTTCGTTTGGTATTAAGACAGCTCTATAATTATATTTGGCACGATATCAAAATAATTTTGCCTCACTCTAATTTCACGGAGTTAATGACAGAATACAGTTATCACACAATTAACAATACAGGAGCTACAAATTTTCTTTTGTGTTCAGGTGAAAAATGGCACCTCTAAAGATTGGAACTTTTTATGTAGATGTGGCGACAACTTAAGGCAACTTCTGAGGTTTTATTTTAAACTGGCACAGATCTCAGTCTGCCGAATTAAAGGCTTTTTGGAATATCATCGAGATGTGGTAACTTTTCAAAAAGTTGGAGTCGCCTTATTTTACATTTGTGGTTTGGAAAATGCGCTTGGGAAGGTTGTGAGTGTCAAGCTGCTTGAAAAACTGCTCATGCATGCCCAGCCTCTGTTGGCTTTATCGGCACTCCATACATGAAGAAATAAAAGGTCATTCTTCTTCTTGTAGTGCGGATGGTTTGTTGACATATTTTGACACACTGGTGTAATGCTGGCAGGGTCTGACCTTAGAACAGCACCATGGGACTGTAGGTCAGTCCAAGGCTACATTATTGGCAGGTAGGGTGAAAAAACCAATCGCAGTACTATTAATTTTCAATCGGAATTGGTGAATGCATGATAAATGTTCAGTCAGCACTAGAAGAAATGTAGACACACATTTCAAAGATGTCTTTTCTTAAGACTGTTTCTGTTGCCTGCAATCATCCAGCAGGAAATAGTTGGATGATGTGATAAACATTCCCAGGCCATGAGGCTATTCCTATTATTTGTCATTATAGTATTAATTTCTGCTGCTAAAGCTTTGTCTCAGTTTTTAGTGTCAAAAGCATGGGAATGTGAGTAGATTTCCAAGGCTCACCCAGCGCAAGTCAGAGACAGATTTTATATTTGTTTTTTTGTAGTCTGGGGTAGGCGTGAAGTCCAGTTAAGGGGGATGTATTGTGTTATTGTGAACTAAAAGAGGTGTCAGGTATCAAGAGTTCATATCATTCTCAAAATAAATTTATGGGGGGGGGGGGGGGTTTGCAATAGAATGTGTTGGTTGTATTAAAAAATGGTTTATTAATAAATATTGAATATGGAAAATTGCTGTACTGAATAAGAGTCTGTTTCCTAATTAGATACCAAACTGGAATAATTAAAATGCTGTTAATGGCATTTGGCTCAAAGAATTAATCAATTGAATTATGTTGAATGCTCAATTCTGTAATTGGAGTGTTTTGCTTTTAAAGTCATTATTTTATCTGTGGCCTGTTTAGATATGGGGAAATGTAACTATAATGTTATATATATTTAATTCATTTAAACACAAGATATGGCGAATATTAAACTTCTTTAATCGCACATATATTCTTTATATATCAAATAAAGGTGTGACTGTTGCTCTGTCCAATGTGAAATTGACAATATTTATCACAATAAGAATTTAGCCAATTCTTTATTTTTTTCCATTCTGTTAGTACTTGGCTTTGGTCTCACTGTTTATAATACAGTCCTGTTTAGTTGAAGCTGTCACGTGGTACAGAAAACGCCTTCAGCGTCCATCAACATTACTCCAAGGCTTCAGCTCCAATTTTCATGTTATTTTTCATTCAGATTAGACAAGCGTCTGAGTTTCTGTAGTATATGAGCTGACAGCATAGATCCTGTTGAGTTTGCCCAAGGCCTGGTCACAGACACTCTGTTATGTCAAAGAATGTCAACCTCCAGACCTTGCGATTCAGACCTATATGTAATTTTTAATTGACATTTACATCTGACATTTTGAATGCATTCTTTATTGTTGAAATCACATTTCTTCAGGAACAGTTAAAGACTGCTCCTTGGGGCTTGCTACACTGCATCATTTCATATAGACATGATGTCAGGTTAACTTCTGGAAGTAAAATATGACATAATCCTTTTCTCCTGATTAGATTGATATTATTTGCTCTAATATTTAGAACCCTTTTGGCTGAAATGTGCATGAATATTCTGAGAGCATAAGATGTTTAGAATATTGTTGGAAGTTTTGGGGTAACTGTAAATGATCATTATTATACTGAACCTTGAGCCCAATCAACTTCTGAGTTAAGAAACTATCATCCTCTCTTCCCCAGCTTTGAACATTGGCCACATGAGCAAAGTTTATTATCTAGCAACGTTACTGCCTTATTTTAGTTATATTACTATTACATTTTATTCCCAGTTGCCCCATCTCCAGCTATTCCTTTCCAAAGTCCTTGAACATTTTTTTTCATCTCCCAAATCTGTACTCAGTTTTCCCATGATTCCATGTTTTGGTCCTTCCAATCAGATTTCAGTTCTTTCCACTGCAACTTCAACAGCCTTTCTCAAAGTTTATCAGTGACCTCCTGTGTGATTGTGACTATGATAAACTACCTCCCAAACTCCTTGACCTGTCTGAAGTTTCTCACGCAATTGACCATATCATCCTCCAACAACACCTCTGCTTTGTTGTCCATCTGGGTCAGCTTTCCCTCACCTGGTTCAATCCCTCTTTATCTAGTTGTTGTCAGAAAATCACCTGCAATAACTTCTCTTCCCACTCTCAAAACGTTGCCTCTAGAGACATCCAATGGTCTATCCTTAGCCCCCTCCTTTTTCTCATCTGCATGTTGCCTGTCAGCTACATAATTTGAAAACAAAACTTCAAGTTCCATGTACATGCTGATGACACCCAGCTATACCTCTCCACCAATCTACTGTCTCTGATTTATCACACTGCTTCTGCAGAAAACTGTATTGGATGAGTCAAAATTTCCTCCAACTAAATTTTGGCGAGACTAAGGCCATTATTCTTCAGACCCTGCCACAAACTCTGTTCCCCAAAAATGTGGTAATGCATAACACTATTAGCTGAAATTTAGTTGATTACAACTATTCCTAAATGTCTTATTTGTAAGCGATAAAGCTGTACTTGCGATAATACAATGTAAATCTTTCTGACAGCCTTAGAAAAAGTATTTTCACCACTATTTTGTGAGCAGTCATAACATAACCACAGTTTTTTTTTTAAATGACTATTTATTGGAATTTTTTTTTAAATCGAATCAAACAAATGAGTGCAGAAAGACAAATAAGACTGGATTACTCAGGGTCACAATCCCTAATAATTCCTTCCACAGATAAATTACCTTTCTGCACCCAAATAGGGTACAGGCAACATCACAGACCTACATCTCACACATAGCTACAAAACAAAATGACAAAGGAAGAAAACAATACCCCAAGAATCCCAGTGCTAAGTGGCGATCAACTAACTCTTACAGGGCAATTTAAACTCTTCTCCAGATCAGAACAGGCAGCTATTCTTTACCTTCTAGGTGGCAAAATGACAAAGAGAGGGATGCAACACAACCAAACCTTAATACTCAGCCTAAGATCTCTCATAGAAGAAGTAAAAAGAGAGCATGAACAAGAACCAAAAGCAAGAATCTGAATTTCCATAATCCCATCTCTCAGCCCCAGATGAAAGGACATCACAGGTCACCAGACCACCAGTACCACACTCTGAAAACAAGAGGAAATTTTGGGGCCAAGAAACAAAAGGAATGTAAACTGCTCCCAATCGTAAATTGGGGAAATCTACCCCAGGATATAAATTGACAAACTGTGGCGGGGAGGGAGGGCCGACCCATGCCAGAAACAGGACCACTCAAGAAAAAAGATTAGGCCACCCAAAAGTCATGTAGGTCTGTATTCATGACACTAAAGCTCACAATCCAACACCTAGAACCTGAGGATGAAAGGTCCACCCAATCCTAGCCCTCGGAGATGGGGTTAAATGTGCTTCAGTGAATTTGAGCTGCCCTACCTCCAGATCGAGATTCCCAAAACATGGCAGCCAGTTCTCAAACCAGACTGAAGCCCTCCCCTTACCGAAGATGCCAGGCTCAGCAGGGTTCCTTACCGGTTCCCTGTCGTCATCACCTGAATTCCTTTGGATGGACAACAGGCCATGCAGCAGAAACTCCATCATGCGGAGGCATCCTTCCACCAGAGACCGCACACACTCTGCTACAAGAACCTCCTTGTGCCCGCCACCACCTCAATAAAGACACCTCGCAACTCTTAAAATTGGGTTTTAACTTCCTGCATCGTAGCGCCAAGACTGAGATGGATCACCTTCATTGGTCGCAGTCAGCATCCATCGGTGTGCACCGCATTCAGGGTGGGAAACCTCTCAGAGGCAGTTATGCCACCAAGTACCAGGCCCCAATGCAACTCCCACCAGCTGCCACAAATCAACATGTATTAAAGATATTGGCTTGACTTAAAAGTGTTGTAACATTGACCAACAAATATCGACACATAGTAATAGCCATGTAAACTGAAAATAGACAACAATATGTGCACAAGGATAAAAATAAAGATTGAAAGATGAGCAAAAACACAGCCATTCCCTCGCTCACATCACACGATCCACAGCCACAATTCTGAGAAATAATTCTAATTTTTCCAGCTTCGTATGAGATATAAAATATAAAAACAAAATTTTTCTTCCAGTGTATGCAGTGCTGCAGAAAGAACATGTTCGGCAAATGTTCTGCTGGATTTTTCTAAACCTCACTATTAAAGAAATATGAGAATGGGCTCGTGACTTCTAATATAAATGTTTGCAAAACAAAAATACAAAGTTGGAGGATCAAATGAATCTTATTAATATTGGTGTGTGATATACTGAAAGACCATTTTCTTATCCACCTCCTTTTGCTCTTGATCTGGAAACCCAATGTCTGTCACTGTTTTTGATGGGGTTAATTGGTTGTTTTTAATTCTCAAATAACAGTAAATTGAAAATGTTAATGTTTGCTCAGTGTAAAAAGCAACGGTTGTTTTATTAATGCTACAGCACAATTGACTACTAGCATTCATCATTGAAACAATAGTTGGCAAACTGGTAACCTCATAATAAAAGAAATTCTGTGGAGTGATGGGTAATGAAGCTTTGCTTGTGAAGACAGCACAAAAATGCTGTTAGGTCCATTGCATGAATATTACGGCAGGGGAATCGGTGAACTTTCTCAGCCATCAATCTTTTTTTGTTTCTTTTTTCCCATCCAAGTATTTTGATGCATGTTCTGCTAATTGAGTTATCTATCTTAGTAACTAAGTTGCACAAAAGTTGTCTTCACATGCAGCTAAATTTTAAGTGTTTTAATAGACATCCCGTCGATTTTCATGAGAGATAATTACCCTTGTTTATTGCTATTCTTTCCATACTGTCAAAGAGAGGACTTTATTGTGGCCAGTGACCATTTGATTATCATACCTGGCCTGAGATTACTATGTCATCATCAACAGTACACTTTGATGTTACATTGATAATTTCTTCTTTTGTTTTAGGTAATAAATATGCCTTTATCTGGGAATAAATTCTTAAGATCCTAGTATTTACATCTCAATTGTCAAATTATTACTCCACAGCACCTCTCATATGTTGCATTCCTATTCAAATAAAAAAATTGTGAATTCCTAATGGGTTGCATGTCAAAAAATGTCAAGGGAACGAGATGTGAGGATTAATGCTATGGGGAACTGTTTCCTATGCAACAATTTTTGAATATGCGTTTTCTATGATAAAGAGGTTATCAGCTGCAATAGTGTCTGTGCTGACCTTCCTGCGTCTCTTGTCTGTGTGTCAGCTCCGGTTTTGTTACTAAGTTTTGATGTCTAGTTAGACCTTATCAAAACTAATGCCATCTGAAGTACTAGACTTACAGAATTCACATGACTAAGATCAAGATTTCCACAGCATATTGAATATTATGAAGACTGGCTGCTGTTATGTGCTGCAAAAAGTAAATTTGTTGAATGATTTTAACGGCTGTGGATAGGAATTTATCAAAAGTGGTTTGGCAGCACTGTTGTGTTTATATCTGTTTAGAGCTATTTCAGAATATGAAGTTCTAACCACCTTGAAACAGTCAGTTGCTGTCTAGAGTTAATCAGCTGCGGAATTTGTAAACTGCACATGTGTCAAAGTTGAAAATGTTAGCAGTCAAATAGAAGCTTGAAAAGGTTATATCTGATAAAAGCCGTCAGCAGTTGACTGAAGTGATTTATGGGAATGTAATGGCACAAAATGCCTCATTTATCACTCATATGTGGGTAGGTTAAGGTTTCTAATGTCGTATGTTATAATCATTGACCACTTGGAATTGTCAAAATGGTTCAGCATTGACCTTCTTACTTCTCATTTCAAAATGTTCTTGTTTGCTAATGGTAATTTTCACAGAGATTATATTACTCTGGCAAATTTTGTATGGTTTCATTTAAAGGCATTCACAGTTAAAAGTTTAAGCAGCCCATCATTGATGAATTTAAAGCATCATTGACTATCGTTATGGAAAAATGTAAATGAATTCTAAATGTTTCCAATTTAATTTAATGATATTAACTATAGGACAGTGGATGTATCATTCTAGCAGTGTTTATTTTGCCTTTTGATATTTCGATTTTCTCAAGAAAATTTTAGTGCTTTGCAAATATTTCAGGTTTTGTAATTGAGTTTTATTAAAGGTGTCTTGTTTGGACTATAATATATTTTCTTCGAGACATGTTGGGATTTGTGCCAATGGGATCTTATAAAATTCAACGCTATCTAAACTATCCAACTAATGAATAAATAATAGCTATCTAACTAGTAAATAAATACAGCAGAAGATCCAAAGCAAAAACCAACTTACAGCAAGATTGATAAAAAAAGAAAGTGTGCCCTTACAAAAAAAGGTGTCAGATGAACAGTCTGCCACCCAATTACTCACTAAGAAAAAACAGCCGATTAACCAATTATGTATTAAATGTTGTTGTGTAATAAGGTTTCCCAATTTTTTTCCATAAGACAGTGCACAAAACAAGTAGATGTTGTAATTTTATTTCTCGGAATCAAAAGCTATAGTCGTTCATGTATAATTTTGGGTTGAAGGACTAAAGGGGAATATGATGAGAAAATATTTATCATTTCAAACCAATTGCATATATACACTTTCTGAACTAGAGTTTGTAATATTTTGTTACCTTCACAATTGTTGAGGTTGCTGATATATATAGCCTTTACCCCATATTTATATGTTATGTGCTGAAAGAGTCAAATTAAGATCAAGATTTCCACACCCAAATGATTCAGGAATGCCAAAACAAAATCTGTTCAAACGTCAGACATTGTGTTCTATTTCTGTGTAACAACAGAAATGTAAAGAGTAGGACATCTCGATTTGATAAATGTTTGGAGCTATATAGAACATAGAACATACAGTGCAGAAGGAGGCCATTCGGCCCATCGAGTATGCACCGACCCGCTTAAGCCCTCACTTCCACCCTATCTCCGTAACCCAATAACCCCTCCGAACCTTTTGGTCACTAAGGGCAATTTATCATGGCCAATCCACCAAACCTGCAAGGCTTTGGACTGACGGAGGAAACCAGAGCACCCGGAGGAAACCCACGCAGACGCGGGGAGAACATGCAGACTCTGCACAGACAGTGACCCAGCGGGGAATCGAACCTGGGACCCTGGCGCTGTGAAGCAACAGTGCTATCCACTTGTGCTACCATGCTGCCGAATAGTACCAAAGAGATAGTTTTATTCTTGTCTCGTGCTTAGAAATTTGATAATTTTTATCACTTGGTTATAGTTAACTATTTTAAATAGAATACACCTGTTAATTCCGAATAATAAGTTTTCATGTAATTTCAGCATCCAAATTAACAGGTCAGTCAACAAAATTTAGTTTTTAGCCAAGGGTAGAAGCAAAATAATGAACAATGCCATTAAATTAAGTGAAAGTGTGGAAAAGTTGAAAATGTGTTTCTTTATTAACATTTTTAAACAGCGCAAAATAACAATCTCTGATGTTTGACCAAAACAAACTTTATTTTTAATTTTGATGTGAAAATGTTTTTACAATCGTCAAAATATTACATTTAATTCTTACATCAGAATCAGTGCTAAGATCCCAGCGATTCTCAATATATATTAATGATTTCGATAAGGGAACAAAAGGTCATATCTCCAAATTTACCGATGACACCAAGTTGGGTGAGAGGGTGAGTTGTGAGGAGGATGCAGAGACCCTTCAGTGAGATTTGGACAAGTTGAATGAATGGTGGATAATTTGGATAAATATAATTTGGATAAATGCCAGGTTATCCACTTTGGTAGCAAAAACAAACTATTATCTGAATGGCCAGAAATTAAGAGAGGGGACTGTGGAACGAGACCTAGGTGTCCTCGTACACCAGTTACTGAAGGTATGCATGCAGGTGCAGCAGGCAGTAAAGAACGCAAATGGTATGCTGGCCTTCATAGCGAGAAGATTCGAGTACAGGGGCAGGGATGTTTTGCTGCAATTATGCAGGGCCTTGGTGAGGCCACATCTGGAATATGGCATGCAGTTTTTGTCTCCTTATCTGAGGAAGGATGTTCTACCTATAGAGGGAGTGCAGCAAATGTTTACCAGACTGATTCCTGTGGTGGCGATATGAGGAGAGATTGAATCGATTAAGATTTTATTCGCTGGAGTTCAGGAAAATGAGGGGATCTCACAGAATGTTATAAAATTCTAACAGGACTGGACAGGGTTGATGCAGGAAGGATGTTCCCGATGGTGGATGTGTCCAGAACCAGGGGTCACAGTCTGATGGTACAGGGTGGACCATTTAGGACAGAGATGAGGAGAAATTTCTTCACCCAGAGAGTGGTGAGCCTGTAGAATTCGTTACCACATAAAGCAGTTCAGTCCCAAACATTGTATGGTTTCAAGAAGTAGTTAAATATAGTACTTTGCTTCTGAGCTTTATCAACTATTACTGGGCAGCCAATATATTTATGGTTAGGAAGTTGGGGAGGGGTCGCCGTGGGAGCGGGTAGAGGCGGCATCTTCTAAGGGCACGAGTCTGGAGGCTCTGTTAACGGCACCTCTGCCGTTTTCACTCCGGCGTCGGACTGAAAGTTGCACTCCGGTGCCGGAGGCTGCTCCCCCCCCCCCCCCCCCCCCCCCGGGCTAGGAGCGGCGGCGCGTAAATTCCACACGCCAGGCCTTGACGCTTGCGTCAAAGCGGCGTGCCGGGAATGATGCGGCTGGCGGCGCTTAAGTGACGTCAGCCGCGCATGCACAGGTTGGCCAGCTCCAACCCGTGCATGTGTGATTGCTGTCTTCCCCTCCGCTGCTGCGCAAGACATGGCGGCTTGATCTTGCGGGGCGGCGGAGGGAAAAGAGTGCGTCTTTTAGAGATGCCGGCCCGACGATCGGTGGGCACCGATCGCGGGCCAGACATCTGCTGAGCACGCCCGTGGTGCTCGATCCTCCTCCGCACCCCCCCCCCCCCCCCCCACACAGGCCCCACACTCACCGGTCGCACGCTGTTCACGCCGGCAGCGACCAGGTGTGGTTGGCGCCGGCGTGAACCGGTCGGGTTCGGCAGGCTGCTCGCCCCATCCGAGCCGGAGAGTCGCCGTGAGAAACGGCGAGCGGCAATTCTCCAAGCGGCCTGTCGCAAAACGCGACACGCCATTTGGGGGGGGGGGGGGGGGGAGGTGGGAGAATTGCGGGGGGTGCTAGGGCGGCGTGGCGTGATTCGCCCGGCCCTTCCGCGATTCTCCCACCCGGCATGGGGTGCGGAGAATCGCGCCCATAGTACTTCTAGCGAACGGGATCAAAGGATATTGGGGAAAGCGGGGTTAGGCTGTTGAGTTGGATGATTAGCCATGATCATAAAGAATGGTGGAGCGGACCTGAAGGGCCGAATGGCCTCTTCCTGCTCCCATTTTTTCTGTTTCCATGACCTTTCCCCTCTCCATCCCCACCCCATCTAGTTCTCTATTCCTCTGCTTCTGACCTCTTGTACACACACGCACCCACTACCACCCCCCCCCCCGCGCCTATCTCCACGTAATTCATGACCATACTGCAACCTCTCCCCTCCGACTCCAGAATTCCCTTCCTCAACTCTTCCAATTATGTGATCCCTTACTTTAAGACGTGCCTTACAACTTACATCCTTAACCAAGTTTTTGTCACCCCTTATTATGACACTGCAGTGATGGTACCAAGTAAGTTAATGTGCATCTATCCAATGCTTAATTTATATGAAAGCAAAAGTTTTTTTAAAAATCTCATACATAGCCTAAGTCAGTTGGTGCTGTAAAATCTGCCCTTAATATTTGAGACTGGATTCCACATTATTGCAGCAAGGTTCACTCAAGAAAAATCCCTAAGCTGAGTTTTGAAACTGCACATGTGACGTTTAGGTTGGGCATGCAGAGAAGTGAGGATACAAAGTGTCACAGTATGGAGGCATCCCATGACAGTAACAGATGCAGCATGTGCCTTGTTTTGCAACCGCCACAAAAGATATTTCTGAATTCAAAGAGGGTTCCCCTCCTTAATGTCCATTTTCATAGAATAGTATTAACAGTGCAGAAGGAGGCCATTCGGCCCATCGAGTCTGCACCGGCTCTTGGAAAGAGCACCCCACCCAAGCCCACCCCTCCACCCCATCCCTATAACCTGTAAAGCAGTTGTGCTAGCCACCTTGACAGAAAACATATAGGGTGGAATTCTCCGCTCCCACGCGGCATCGGAATGGCCGTTGTGAACTCGACCGAGTTTCACACCAGGGGGCTAAGGGCGGCGCTCTGAGAATGACACGTCGGCGACGCCTAAGTGACGTCAGCCGCGCATGCACAGGTTTGCCAGCTCCAACCCGCGCATGCGCGGTTGCCGTCTTCCCCTCCGCTGCCCCGCAAGACGTGGCGGCTTGATCTTGCGGGGCGGCGGAGGGGAAAGAGTGCGTCTCTTGGAGACGCCAGCCCGACAATCGGTGGGCACCGCTCGCGGGCCAGTCCCCTCCCGAGCACGGCCGTGGTGCTCACTCCCCCACAAGCCACAAACGAACCTTTGGCGCCATGTTCACGACGGCAGCGACCAGGTGTGATTGCCGCCGGCGTGAACAGGTCGGGAACGTCAGGCCGCTCAGCCCATCCGGGCCGGAGAATCGGCGGTCGCCGTGAAAAACGGCGAGGGCCGATTCTCCGAGCGGGGGGTGCCAGGGCGGCGTGTCGTGAGTTGCCCGGCCATCCCATGATTCTCCCACGCGGCGTGGGGAGCAGAGAATCGCGCCCATAATGCTTGGCAACTGGTTCCCTGGCAGTAGTTACGATGTCTGTTTTGTGCATTCGTCATTAATACCGTCCACTCTGCCACCCATATTATCAGGTCATACGATATGTCACTGTATGAGAACAATGAGGGGCACCCCCTCACCACAACGCTTGTGACACCTATCTGGAACCCACCAAGAATTGCTGAGGACTTCTGCATGAACCTCACCACCCCCCATAACTCGGCTGACTGCCTGGAGCCAACAAGATTGAAAGAGAAAAGCATATACCTTTACTTTGGTGCCATTAGCATTCTGATGGGGCTAAGCTTCAACCATCCCACTGTTCTGAAGGAGAATAGGGTGCATAAATGATGTAACTCTCTCCATTCATCTGACATTGGTGCCTTTCCAGGACCGCCCAAAACGTTTTATAGGAACTTCATTCAGGGAGTATAGTGTTCAATTCTGGTTGCCATACTACCAGAAGGATGTGGAAGCTTTAGAGAGGGTGCAGAAGAGGTTTACCAGGACGTTGCCTGGTATGGAGGGCATTAGCTATGAGGAGATATTGAATAAACTTGGTTTGCTCTCACTGGAGCGAAGGAGGTTGAGGGGCGCCATGATAGAGGTCTACAAAATTATGAGGGGCATTGACAGAGTGGATAGTAAGATACTTTTTCCCAGGATAGAGGGGTCAATTACTAGGGGGCATAGGTTTAGGGGAGATGTGCAAGGCAAGTTTTTTTACACAGAGGGTAGTGGGTTCCTGGAACCCACTGCCGGAGGAGGTGGTGGAGCAGGGACGATCGTGATTTTAAGGGGCATCTTGACAAATACATGAATAGGATGGGAATAGAGGGATACCCTGGAAGTGTAGAAGATTTTAGTTTAGATGGTCAGTGCTGGCTTGGAGGACTGAAGGGCCTGTTCCTGTGCTGTACTTTTCTTTGTTCTTTGTCTTTGATGTAATGATTGGAATATGATAGAGAGCAGAGCAAGCCCTTGTATTTTTAAGTGATGTGGGATGGAGCGCCCCTGCTGTCCTTTGAAATAAAGACATGGGATTTTTTTGGGCCCAGGCAGGGTCTCAGTTTAATGATCTATCTGAAGGCTGACACCTTCAACAGTGCAGCATTCCAACAATACTGTAAGTCAAACATGATTATCTGCTCGGGCTTCTGAAGGGACTTGGCCTCACAACCTTTCCACTCAGCTCGGATTGCTTCCCACTGAGCTGCAGCTTACGTGCTTTCATTCTGACCCTGAAAGCCACAAAGTGCTGGAATACAGAGCCAATATGGCAACAGTCTAATCTCTGTCAGGAAACAGAGGTAGTTTTAAATAATCTATGTTTGTATTGGTGGGCATTAGAAATATGGTATAGGCTTAACTAAGTTTAATTTTGTGTTTCTGCCTAAGAAAGGGTGAAAGCTTTAGTTAACTTCATGGTAAACAAAGGTGTCTGCATGACAGTGAGTTTTGGTCTCTTTAAACTGTACCTGCATTGTAGTTAAAGGGTTTATGATGTGAAAGTCAACAGGGTGTAAAGAAAAACTAGGTTGTTGCGCAGCAACCAGGGGTCATCAAGATTAGAAAGAACTTTGAGTTTAATTTTAAGCTGGACCCAGGAGGAGTTAGATACGACCAAGGGGCTAGGAAAAGTCCAGAAACCAGCGACATGTCTCAGGAAGTTAAGTTAAAAGAACAAAAAACAAGAAGTTGAACAAGATCCTTTTGGGTGAAGTTGAAGTGAAAAGCAAAGAAGTGCTCTGAATTAAGTAGACCGATGCAAAAACCAGGTGTATAAGTGAGAAGCAAGAGATCTGACGTAAGTCAAAAGTTTGTTGTCATCTTCATGCTGCCTGTGAAGTAGTAGTGTTCTATTGGCATGTCTGGGTACCTAAGAGATTGTGTGGAAGCTTGAATGCACGTAACAAAGTCAGAGGAATATAGAAAGAAGAGATTGAAATCCTGGGAATGGATTTTTGGTGAACACACCCATGAGAAAGTATGAGTTGAGAGAAGATTCCAAGGCATGTTTTTGTATCCCAATAAGACCTACAGGCTCACAGTGTAACACACATCTGTCGGGATTTGATGATAAATTCACAGACATTGTATTGAGTGGCACCTGTCACTTGGTTTCAGAGTGTATTGTCTGACAGCATTTCACCCATTGTTTTACATAGATTATGTACTTACCAAAAACACATTTTGGGAACTTGTGTAATCCTTATAAACCTATGTATACCATATAAAGATGTATGTGGGGTGACGGTGTATTGTTTATTGTTAACCTTATCAAATAAATGTTTTATTATTTTGTGAAACGTTAATTCACAGTCCTGTGACTCACAAAAAAGTGGAAGTTACGATCCCGTGGTTCTGCTCACAAACCTGACTCCCCAGCAGTAACAGCAGTTGAGATCTTACCAGTTCTCGTCGAAGCTGTCAGAGCTGCTACCTGTGGCTCTGTCATTGATTATTCATACAGTGGACCAGCTACTCTATGATTGACTGCATTATCTCGATATTGGGTGCAAAGACCTCACACACATTGGAACCAGACTCTTCCCCCCCCCCCCCCGGGGGCCCATGTTCTCCAATGTTGTGTGCAAGCTTGTTATCAGGCAGGCCAGTGCGCTTGGAAAGTACTAGTATATAGTCATCAGTCATCGTGAGTCATCTGGGCCCTCAACTGGGCAGGTTTAAGATGTGAGCCTATCCTTTGAGAACTTCTTGCTAGGCTATCTTATCTCACAGTCTGTTGTCATGTCCTGATATGATGGCTACTTCTAGTGCACATCCCTTTAACTGACTCTGAAGTACAAAGGACCCTGCAAAGTCTCTGTGTTGGTCATTTCTACGTTTAGGTCAAGTGATGTTTCTTTAGGGCTGCACGGTGGCTAAGTGATTAGCACTGCTACCTCATGGCGCATAAGATCTGGGTTCGATCTCTGCCCCGGGTCACTAACTTTCACTTGCACATTCTCCCCGTGTCTACGTGAGTCTCACCCCAACAGCTCAAAGATGTGCTGGGTAGGTGGATTGGCGACGCTAAATTGCCCCTTCATTGGAAAAACAATTTTAAAGTGATATTCTTTTAGAGGGCTGTCCTGCGTTTCTGCTTCCACTGTGTCCTGCTAGATCCGAAAGGAAGGAAAGAGACACAGAAGGATGAAGTGGCAGATCAAAGCTGCAGCACTTTGTCATGCATAAAGTTTGAGCATGCGATTTCAATGAAAAGAGATAGAGGGCAAGATGATCAATAACATTGCAGAATCAGAGGCAGCACAGTGGTGCAGTGGTTAGCACTGCGGCCTCACAGCGCCGAGGTCCCAGGTTCGATTCTGGCCCCGAGTCACTGTCCGTGTGGAGGTTGCACATTCTCCCCATGTCTGCGTGGGTCGCACCCTCACAACCCAAAAGATGTGCAGATAGATGGATTGGCCATGCTAAATTGCCCCTTAATTGGAAAAAAAATTAATTGGGTATTCTAAATTTCTAAAAAGAAAATAAAAAATTGCAGAATAAATCTTTCAGCCTTGCCAGTGTTACACTCCTGACTCGTGCCCTGTCCATGACAGTGCTTGAATGGAAAATAACCTTGCTCCTTGCTTTGCCTCCATCCTTGTGATGCGTACCAGTATTTTATGGTTTCTTGGTAATCCCATGAGCTGTTTTGAGGATGTGCATATCAGGATCGAAGTCAAGTTTGTGTAAAAGGAGGTAAAAGTGTAAACAGGTGAGGTAAGTAACTTGCAGGTCCTGTGTATTGTGGCAACAAAAGGAGCTGGTGTCAGATGTGCTGCAGTCATTAGAAAGAAGTGATGAGAAGCAGGAGAGGGGTAACGTGAGGGCTAGGGGGCTACAGGTAGTGCAGGACTAAGAATCTGAGAGTTATGAGCTTGTGGAACGCTCATCAGGTCAGTAAGCATTTTAATGGATTGTAGCATGTCCTTGGTGAAATGTTTTTGGGACTCGTCTGCTCTCCCAACAGGTGTGAATTTTGCTTGTATGTCGTCCTTCCACCAGTTAAAAAGAGGCCATCTCTTGCCAACCTCCTCTATCAACACCTCCAAAATAGTGTTCTAATTGTCCCAAACGGCTTCTCTGCTGCTGCCATGTATACAGTTCTCTGGTTACAGCCACAGTGCACTCCCCTGCAACTGTCTTTAAATGGTGTTGCGGGCACCTGAGATTCCTGATCCAACCCACCCCTAATTAGGCAAGCTGCCAATGAGTAGTGCTGGCAGCTTCCATGTTGAAAACCGATGAAGTGGAGGAACCAATTTTGCATACTCACTACCGAGGTGACTGGGTGAAGCTGCCAATTGTGCACCCAATAATATTTTTAGGCTGAAAAATGGAGAATGGTCACTTGGACAGAGAATTTCAGTGGACTGCCCTGCTCCCTTTCCAATCCAAGCACAAAATGAAGAGTTTTTCTCTCCAGGGCCTTGTAACTTAACCTTTTCTCAGCTCTATAACTGGGCATGGGTTATAGATATAAACAAACCATAAACATCAGCATTAATGTTGGGGAGGATTATGTACTTCCCTCTGCATAGGTGCACAACAGCTGAAGTAAACACCAGAAAGTGCATGCTATTCCATTACATCAAAGGTTTGTGTAGCTGCCATTAAAAATAGTTGATGTTTCTCAAGAGGTGGCAGTTATTAAAATTATTGCATAAAGCCCTGTTGGAAGTTATTACTATCCATCACAGCAAGTTTTCCTCGCAGTGGTAGATGGATATTGAAGGTGGAACAAAGTGTTTATAGACCTATTGCAAAGATTATTTCTCTTTTCTTGCATGCTTATTGTAGATATTGCACTTCATGAACTCTCTAATATCTTCAGTGTTCTGAAATAGCATTTAGATTTCAAACTGGTTTTGAATGTTGGAGTTTGATCAGGAAGCTTTCAGTAAGATGAATGCCAAAATCGGGCACTTTGGGCCATATATCTGGCTAGAATGTCACTAGGTGTAGCTGTGAAATTTGTATTGCTTTAGTTGGGCAGCAAATCACCACACATGTGAATCCATGCATCATTGTTTCTTGCTGCAAGAAAAAAGTGCAAATTGTATGATTTGTTTTTCATTCTGATAACTGAAGAGTTAACGTACAGTGTTGTTTGGTGTCAGCTTTTAGAAATTCATGATGTTCTGTGCATAGTGTCCAGTTTGTTCAATGGTGCCTTTTTGACTAATTTGATGAAGCGGTCAACTGTATTTATCATTGCTGGGTTCTGTCTACAAGTAACTCATGTGGTAAGACTTGGCTATCTGAATAGGTTATGAATTGAATTTTGCCCAGATAAAAGAAAAAACACAATTTTAAAACCTAAATGTATGGTTTGGGGGGGGGGGGGGGGGGGGGGGGGGGGAGAGAGGAGAGTAAAGATGAAGTGTGTCCTGTAATACTTGCGCTTATGGGAAAGGTTTTAATGCCTCATTATGTTGAAGGAGCTGAAGATGTAATTTTTGAACTGCAGTGAAATATTTATATTTTTCTGGTGCATTTAGTGATGGTGTCTCTCGACAAATATGAGTACTTGCATAAATCCTTATTGTGTTGAATCTAAATAATTTTGGGGTAATGTCTGACAGATGTCAGCATATTAACCAAATACAGAGAATTGTGGAATATTAGGTGTCACTGCTGCTTGAACATAAATATATACAAACCCTCATCCTTTCACATAAAAGGAATTTGATGGTGCAGCTAAAGATCTTGAGTCTGAATTTAGATTTCATGTACTTTGAGGATTATTTAACTGACTGACTACGCTCCTTTGTTAAGTTAATATCTTCAGTTTTTAGATGATGCCTAGGTTAACGTAGCATCTACAAAAATGATCTATTAAGCATTTAAACTACAGTAGATTTTTATAGCAGAATTATAAACATGGAAAGAACTAAAGAACTTTGCTTGATTTATTATAAACATATACATTTTGAACTTTACATTTTTCATGTTGGTACAGAAATGCTCCCGCTGTCTCCAAAGGGATAATGGACTGCGAATTTAATCCAATGAAAGTAAAACTTGGCATAAAAATAAACTGATCTCTTAATTAATTAGTTGTTACAAAGATTGTTTTCAAGGCAAATCACCTCACAGATAAGCAGTGTAGCCCTTAGTGAAGCCAAGCCAAATAAACTGGTCTGTCTGTCAAATTAAGGTTTTTTTGAAAAATTCAACGAAGTGAACTGCAACCAAACCCATGCTTGAATTCAGAGACATAATATAATTTGTCTTAATTTTTCATATATAAACATTTTGTATTAAAAATGCATTCTTGTCATTTTTTGGTTGTTAGACATAATTATGGATTCAAAAATCACAATTTTAATGCCAGTTTTTAGAAATTAAAGTGTCAATAAAATGCCTGTTTCTTCGTAAGTTGTCCAAAAACTGAGTGAATGCACTTTTATTTGATGTATTTGAGGTAAACATAAACATTAAATGGTGGTTAGAAATCAGTAGCTAAATTAGCTACTTTTATTACACTATTCAGATAGTTTTGGTTTATTTGTTGTTGGATAGTCAAAATAAAATCTTTCTTCAACTCCAGAGACAATTCTCACCCACCACCCGCTTTTTGATTTTAAATCACCTAGGATTTTTTTGGTGAAAAGAAATGGTATTCTTACACATTTTAAAAAGATTTCTCAAGTAAAACTCTTAAGTGGTTCATTTTATGTACACACACACAGCTAGCTTTGTAGTAAGTGACAGTGAAATGCATTAAAAGCCTTAATTACAGGGCAAGGGGAGAGAGAAAGTGCAAGTCTCTCAGCAGATGATCCTTCAATGGTACACTGAAGGTTAAAAATGAGCATTCATGCGTGATTCAAAGAACTGCCAGGAGTAATATAATGCGATGCTCCATTTTGGGTCTTTGAAGGCTTTACAGTAAAATATATTTAATTAAAGTTTAATCCATGCTCTGTTCTGTAGATAAGCCCAGGAATGCCTTTATATTGAACTTTGTCCAGAATTCTGTTAAAGGAATAAAATCTTGCAGAATAGGTATGGTATTAAGGTTCTGCAAATGGTACCACAATAGCCCCATGTCTTCCTATTGCAGCCGTTAATGATAGAAATCTGATCTGCAACACCTTTTGTTTTTATTTCTTATAAATAATTCAATAAAAAGTCAAAGATGTGCTTTTTTTCTTTATTGCTCTTAGCTATGGAGCACCTTCAAGTCAGGCTAATTGATAGGCAACTGCTTTGGTGTGGTTTGAATGGTATTGCTGTTGGCAAGCTTGTAGACAGCACAGTCTGTTGTTTATAAATAACCCTGACTTATTCTTGTTTTAGAGCCCAATGTCCCTTCCACAACCTTGTCCTTTCCTGTGTAGATTTGTTAGCACTGTTTGCCTTCACCTCAGTGCACAGCAATCAATTACACCGGCCAGTTAGTTGTCGTGGTGAAATACACAAACTGCAAGGTCTTCCGAGACGGTCCTCTTTTTATAATAAACCCCTTTTATTAAAGGTGGCGTACTGCCAGGGGAAAAAATGCAGTTTCTTATGAACAAAGATTTTTAACACATTTGGTTTCATTTTTAAGCAGTTCAATCTTGTTTAATTGAAATAACTTTCTATCTAATAAAGCACACTGTATTCTGCTTAACAGCAATGCACCATCAAACATGATTAAATAGCATAAACAAAACATATTTAACTATATCTTTCTTCAACTAGTTTTGTTTCATTACCTTGTCAAGAAGTTGTCATTTTAAATAAAAGCATGAAAATGTCTTGGTGCTCAGAAGGTTAAACGGTTGACTTTGTTGAAACAAGAGGTCAGCTAATTGCAACTTTCGATTGGATCATTCAGTATTGTAATATAAATTGCCTGCTGCACAAAATGTGGACTTTCATAGTTAGTAACGGTTGCGGACAAGTCTTAATGTACTAATCATTGTAACCTCCTGAATCTGGTTTGTCTGCTTTCCTGTTGGCCCGAATATCAACTTTAACCTCCAACCTTCTCATTCATGTATCACTACAAATAAAACTGCAGAGGTTTGACAAGAGGATATAAAATCACCAGGCCAGTGTGCAAAGATCTACACATGAATTTCTTTAGCTAAATTTGAAGATTCTATTTCAATCTTCCAGTTTTAACATGTATGCATAAAATCTTGTTATTGTTCACTTTGTTGTTATTTTTCCTTTTTTATTTAAGTTATGATGGATTTATGTCTGGGCTAGTGGATTTTGTTGCAGTGGTGCTCTTGTGCTTATCAATCTCATGCTTTGTTCACAGCACTAGACTTCTACGTGTGCATTCCAGGTAGAATGAGACAGCCGCGCTTCTAAAAGGTTTTGTCACCTATACAATAGGACAAGTGATTTTGCATGATGCAACAGATCCTCAAATTTCTACACTTACCACATGAGTACAATTTGCTGCTTGAGTACTGCAATTTTGCACAACAAGCCCCAAAGGCTGTAAAAATACTGGTTTCTGAGCCGATCTGAATGATAACAAACCATTTACACCAGTTATCAACTAGCCCATAAAGTATATAGAAGTAATAAAGCAGAAACTCAGGTGAAGGAACCATTGCATAGTCTGCCTGCCGACAAACAAAACGTGACTTGTGTTCAACATGCAGCAGCAACATGGTACTCATCGTCTAGAAGTGTGCAACTAACCTCCCTGCCCTCTAGGTGAAAGATATGACATGTTGGCAAAGGCCCATCAGGAAACTAATTAGGGCATTTTAAAAGTGCCATTAATTTTGCTGCATTTCCAGTGTGATTTTCTATACTAGCCTGGAGTAAGTTACTGCTCGAAGCATGTTAACAGTTCTTTTGTTTGAAGATTTACTTTTGCATTGTCAGCACACTCATGCAATGGGAGTTCACTGTAAAAGTTAATAGTTCGTGTTGGTCAGTTTTTGGATGCAACTTCCTGCCTAAAAAAAAAAGAATGTGTTTGTGTGTTGGGAGCACGGGATCATTAAAATGTTAAGATTATCTGTTGCATAAAATGACAGAAGAGTAATTCAATGATTGAATTATGCCTTGTGATATGGAATTTCAAAGGCTTAGGTTTCATTTAGTTCTATTCCGTACTGTTGCCACGAGCATATATATATATATTATATATATATATATATATATATATATATATATACTTGCTGAGGATCAAAGAATCTTGAGCTAATGGCATGTGGGAGAAAGCTAAATTAATAGAAATGCACAGTGTTTGTTTCTCAAAATACGCAAACTACACCGGTCCATATTATATTTGAAATTTTAGTAACATTGGCCCATAACTTCCTGCCTAAAACCAGTGGTTGGTTTAGCACACTGGGCTAAATCGCTGACTTTTAAAGCAGACCAAGGCAGGCCAGCAGCACGGTTCAATTCCCGTACCAGCCTCCCCGAACAGGCGCCGGAATGTGGCGACTAGGGGCTTTTCACAGTAACTTCATTGAAGCGTACTCGTGACAATAAGCGATATCTAACTTCCTCCGAGTGGCAATCTCCCTCAGATTGAAACTGTCGATGGATGTACCAATCCTGAGACTCTAAAGCCCATCTCACCCAACCTTCCCTCACTCAGGCTGGGAGAGACAGAGGCAAGAAAGCGCTCCCAAGGCTGCATCCGTGAGGAGTAACTTGGGCACAGGGAAGAAAGGAACGCCCTTTTTATGGCACTAGCTGCTGTAAACGAGGTGTTTAAAGGGACTATTTCAAAGGAGACGATAAGTTACGGGCGTCGGGTTGGGGGTGGTGGGAGGGGTGGGTCCTTGCAAGGCTGGCTTGGGTGTTTAAATAGTTGCTCTGGAGTTGGTGATTTTTTTCCTTCTGACATTTAGTAACTATTAAGGTAAAAGTGGCAGAACTATCCGCTGTTAGTGATTTTCATCACTTCTGTTCGATGGTTCCTAGCCCAGTGCAATTGTTCAGTGGAAGTTAGCACTTTTGGGCAGTTGCCGGGTAAACCCTTACGTGAGAACTTCCTAGAGGGATTCACCAGTGCATCATTCGGGTACCCCCTACATGCGATGCTGGAGAACCAGGAAGTTATGGGCCGTGAAATAATAGCACAATGTGAATATTAACATTTAATATATGCCAGCTGATATCTTAATTTATTGAACTTTAAAAATTAAGTTATAAATACTGTTTCAAATGGCCATTTTTGACTTTGGAAGTGTTTCCATTGTTTAGGAATAATAGAAATCAATATAAACTGGAGTGAAAAGATGTATTTAGAAGTTTTTTTGTGTGAAATTGTATAAATCACTAGCATTTTAATAACAGCAATTTAACCGGGAGCATCTTTAATGCCTTAAATATTTGTGGTGTGAGGACAATCCATCCCCCATTTTAAGAACTAAAGAAAGTTCTTCTGAAATTTAATTTTTATTTGGATAACCTAATCAAATGTGCTGCCAACAACTTTTTCAAACTCCCCATTGGCGAAACACTTAAATGTTAGTTCTTTGCAGTGTCTTTATATTACTGTGCACATTCTGCAATGCTAATGCAGTTCACTATGATCTATATTAGTACTTCCTTGCCCCTTTTGAAGCAAGGCTTTTTTTGCTGAAATATTGACAGTATTCACATTTACATAGATGACAGCCCAGAAACTGAGCAATGATTTCTGCAATTGCCAAAGTATTCTGAAAACTGATAAAAGCAGGAATATAGCTTTTGATGGATATGGTGTGCATACATGATTTGTGGAACATCTCCTGCTGTCAGAAGCTTGGAATTCGCTGAATATTTTTCTCTGCTTGGAGAACCCTGGATTAACATCATAACCATCTCTTTAGACTTCAGCATTCAAATCTTGCATTTAATAGCTTTTTAAAGTTTTTTTTTCTAAACAGCAATTAGTCTCATTTATTGCAATTTTCTAGTGCCAGAAGTCGCTCATTGAATTGCTGTTTTGTTCATATTTGGCTTTGGCTTTGCTGCATACTCATTAAAGGACCAATTAATGTCACCTTTTGCTGAAGACTATTCATTTTTATTGAGAAAATGACAGTTGCTGCCATGAGTAGTGCAGTGTAATATGCATTAATTGCCCTGTAACGCTGGTAATTACAAGTTTTTCAGGGCTCTCGGTTAACTGTCATGTCCAGACAGGAATGCACCAAAATAGATTACTCATTAAGGAAACCTGTCCTGTTTTCCACTCTGTTCCCAGTGTTAGTTTAAAAAAATAATTCTGGTTCTTGAACAAATAGTTGCCAAGAGCAATTTCCTGTAACAACTTCCCTCGGATGGGTTTTTCAGCCATCACTTCGTACTGCGGTCAGCAAAGAGACAGGGTGCAATTGGTGCTGGCGATCATGACTAAAAGTCAAAACAGCAGCAAATAGAGAAGGTTTTTTAAAAAGGATCCAACTTGCAGATTTAATTCCAGCTGTAACAGTGCTCGCATTCATTTTTTTCAGACTTGCTACCAGAGGATGGGTTGTGTTAAGGAATGGCAATGATGCAGTTATGTTATTTTTTTGTAAGCTTGAATGACAGTGCATTGTTATATGGTTTATGGAAAAAATGCAAAGCGCTAATGGCTGTTTTGTGGCCAATAATGTTAACGTGCTGGCTTTATTCTTCCCTCTCATTTGAACGTAACAAAGAAATACAAGCAAGGAGACCTCATCTTTCTGACATCTGTGAAATTCACCAGCAGTGGTCATAGTTTTCTTTCATCTCTGCATAGTCCTGACCTGGCAAATGAAAATCTTTATTTTAACACCTGCTTTAGGCACTCCAGTTTTTTTTTCCCCTTAAATTAATTTTGTCACGGCCTTTCAAACTCTCTTTCACTGATGGGATAATGAAAGTAGAAGGCGCAATTTGTGCTGACCAGGTACCAACTGCCAGCACACAGCTGAGCATAGTTAGAAGAGAAGGAGCATCATATCAATGATTTACTCATTACTGTAGTCATTAATACAAAAAGACCTTAGTGTATTTATCTGTTTTTATTGGCATGCATTTATCGAATTGTTTATGACAAGAGTAATTGGGGTAATTTTAGACATTGAAATTACCTGTCAGTTGTATGTAAGCACACTCCTTTCCCCTCTGACAAATGGTGACAACTGAGGGACCCATAGCATTACTCATGATGGCTTCTCTAGTGGTAATAAGGACAATAGGGGCCTGGATAATTTGACATGGACAGCCTTCACAACAAGAAGCCAACTAAATGACTGTCAGTGGGGGAAAAGGAGTTGGAAAACTAATGGAGTCCCCCATGGTGCTCTGACAGGGAGATGAGGCAATTTGAACATAAAGTGAAAGGCCTTCAGTTTGTCAAGTATTTAGGGCCATCAGACAACAGCTAGAGGCTGGAACCTGACAATATATCTGAACTGTGGTAGCAGTTTCATATAGGTCAGTTACATCATAATGACTGCCCCACTTCCAAAGCTTCCACTTTGGTGCAGTGCTTCACCCCTGACCAGACACTGTGATCTTGCACTCATGCACAGTTTTACACAGCAGGGGTAATGGCTAAGGTTCGAAAGAGCCAGAAGAAGCGATGTGTAACTTTAGTTAACGTGCTAGTCAGATAGTAATTTTTGTAATAAATTACCATCAATTGTGGTTTTGCGGTCTTGCCATAAGATATTTTGTTTCTTTGTTTAATTTAAGTTACTGGTAATGATTCATTACTAAGTGGACAACTGCTGAATGTTAATGGTCTGGTACTTTATGTTTAATCTAAGATATTTGACATATATACTTGTTAACTAGGTATATGAAAATATGAACAAATGGAACAAGAATACAATCTTTTTAATACTATATTGCGACTGTCATACCACTGTCATGGAAAACAATGGCAGATGAAAGCTAGGAGGAAAATAACTAAAATTTCCAATAAAATTGAAACAATTACAAATGTTAAAGATCTGTATGAATCACAGCACTGGGTACCTGCAAATCAAAGCAAAGCAAGAATCCAGTTACACAAGTCCAGATGAATGCTGTAACCCATGCATTTAGTTTCTGTTTTTCAATCTCTGCCAAATATCTGCTATTTTCAGGTAACAAAGATTTTAAACTTTACTAAATGCCTTCCTTCCTGAGTTACCACCTACCTGCAGACCCCTATCAACATACAAGTTAATTGTTTAACCCTTCAATTTACAAATATTGTACAAAATGTACATATAATGCACATCTACAAATTAACCAATGCCTTTTAGTACAATATGTCATTTTTGTGACAGTTGAAGTTGTTCGAGGATTTGCATGGGGGACGATAGTTTGCTTGGTAAGTAATTTTCCTTACAAAGGCACTGCTGATACTTTGACTTAATTCCAGTGAGTGATATAAATCCACATTCACACATGTAAGTTGTACGGTATCCTACCATGGAAGCCCAATTGGACCCAAACTCAGTCAACTGCCTTTGTTGGAACCAATGTTCCTGCTAAGTTGTGCACGCAAGCAGCCTTGCAGGAGCCTGGATATTGCACTTCACAGTTAATCAACAGTAAAACTGTAGCAGTTACACTTAATAGGCCATTCAGAATTTAGAAATGGTTTATAAATGTAGTGGGAGATGTAAAAGGATATATATGTATCCTTCCAACATAGTGACATCCTCAAATCAATCTTAAGTTTAGTATTTTTATTAATATTTTGTGAAAATGCTTTTGTGCCTGATATGAACATTTCTATTTGCACCAATATAAAATATAACAAAAGATTGCAATATTTATTAATGATCTGCTTTACATTCCATTTTTATTTTATTTCGAAGCTTTTAACTTGTAACATAAAACCTTGTTAATTTATTTCTGGTCCATTGTTTCAAATACTGTACATCCCCTTCCCCTCCCCAGTTGTAATAAATTACATATGTCTTTAAGAGACCTACAGCATCTTTTCTAAAAATGCTCAATCAGCCATGAAATGGATAATTGAACATTTGTTTCCACAGCAAATTCCTAAAAATACACTGAAATTGCATTTATTTAGCAACAGCTAAAAATGTTAACTGCACACGTGAAATACATCCACAAATGCTGATAATATCTGGCTAACATCTCCCTTGGTTTGTTGTAATAATATCCTGGAGCGCTGCTGAATAACTGATCTTTGCTGTGCACTTTGCTTCCAAATGATGGTTTGTGTTAGTTAGATGCACGTGTTACTGATTTGAGCCAAGCGTTTTCACTCCAGTTTACCAGAATGCCAGCCTGGCACGAACAAGGTCTTGGCTAGGTCAACACTTGGGATAAACATCTTTCTAAATCTTACCCATGTGAAATCTAGTATAGCATAGGTCAGGTCACTTGGCTGATGGCGTGTAGTTTTCTCAGCCAGTGATTGGATTAGCAAAGCATTTATCAACTAAACAGAGACTAGTGCTTGACCTACGTTACTCTCATGTTCGACTGTTTCTGAAGTCAAAATCTGTATTTACTGCTATTTGTTGAATGCTGTATAAGCACTGGTGTTGATTAAATCAAAGGTTAGAAAAGACCACAAAATAAATTGAAGCCAGATTTAAAGGGAATTCATATGACTAGTGATGTTTTGACCTGTCCCAGAAGAAGGAAATGACAAAGTGTGTATTAGAGAGCTACTGTCGTCCTTTAATGGATCAATAATTGTAGCTGAAGCAGTTGATTCACACAAATCAGAGTAATAGGCGGAGGAAGCCCCTGATGCCAGCAGCCAACCAGCCCAGACCCATCCCATAGTCCTGCTTGCCAGCACCAGGTAATTTTACAAATTACTTCTTCAACAGTGATGTTTTTTTTTAGAGTTGCACATTAGAGACAAGTGGTTACTGGCTACAGAAAGATTGCAGCTTAGAACCACTGTTCAGATCACAGTCAGACTATTTTCATTTGGGCAAGGAGGTGGCGTTAGTGAAAAATGTTTTTATTCTTTTTATGACACATAATTGAAACCAGAAGGAATATGTGATCGTGGAAAGGTAAACTGGCTGTAAGCTGTTTTGACCACAATTTGAATGGTGACTGAATTCGGTCTGAGCAATAATCACTGTTATTACCATGTAACAGCTGTAATGAAAGCCAATTTCTTCAAAAATGGTTTGTTTTGTATAGGATTCTCTCTCCTGCACTAAAATAGTAAATCTCCTGTTTCTGCAAGTTCTTTTTAAACAAAACTTATCAATGTTTGACTACATCCAATCCAATGTTGCTTTATTATTTAAATTAGTTGCTTTTGGCCTGGCCAACTGTCGTACTGTACTTTATAAATTGAGCATTATCACCATTTTGCTTTTCACAGTTATATATGAAAGGTTTCACTTATTTTACTTCACATATTTTTGTCCAATTAAAAGAAATTTTTCTTGTGGTTGTATGCCGAAAACAGTTAGTTCACTTCCTCACAATGTGAACAGTTAAAGGTCTTGATAATGAACGTTTTATAATGTACCATCAGATTTCAAGAATTAGTATGTTACAAGACAATTGTGAAACTCTGATTCTTGGTCATGTCTCTCCGTCAGTTTAAGGACCAGTAAATTCTTAGCTGAATACTTGATAATACCTTTTAATGATTTAATTTAATTTGATATTTTATTGGATGCAGACAATCCTGGTAACTATCCCTGTAAATCATATATGGCAATTGCCATTGTTATGAAAATCCAAATTGAATTCCTTCCATCAGATTCCTAGGAGCTTTTTTTAAACCCACAATATTACCTGAGTACCCACTTCCCTGGAAGGCAGGTCTATCCCTGAAATAGAAGGTTATGTTTTCCAAGCTAACCCAAATCATTTGACAATAGTATGCTCAGCTGCTGATGAATCTTGAGGAACTGATTTGGATTCTTCAGTTTTTCACATTAACACATGCAGCTCAATGTGCTTTGTGGAATTAAATCTTACTGTTCATTATCAGGCTAAGATCATTCTGTGTGCTTTATTTATCATTTTTCTTTTTGGGTGCTTATCAGCCCTATTCTTGTGGGCATACATTGGCTCTTGTTACCCCAGTGACTTAAAGTTCTCATCATTGTATTTAAATTCCTTCATGGCTTTGCCTCTGCTTATTTCGGTCCACACCTTCAGCCCAACAGTTTTCTCAAGAACAACTCTGACCTCACCCATATTGTGCTCTATCTGCCACTCTCTTACCCAATTGCTTCACCTGTCTATGCCTCTTTGGATTCTCCTTGCAGCTTTTTTTCCCACCAGATTTGTATCGACAGGAAGCATGAAATCTGCACCCATTTCCTCCACCCCCTGCCTCACCATCTATGCCAAACTATCTAGGACTTATGCTTTGGCCTTCCCTCTTTGATCTCAAATCCTTTCTCCTTCAAGATCCTCAGAACTTTTAGTTATCTCTACCAATATCTCCTCCTTTGGTTCAGCATCATTTTGTTTTTACCTGATAACGCTTCTGTGAAACATTTTGGGGCATTTTTCTGTCGAAGGTGCTTTATAAATGCAAGTTGTTCTCAAAGTAAGTGAAGTCAAGGCAGTCAGCATCAAACCCTTGTAGTTTGGAAATGGCATGTCAATGAGCTAAGTAAAGGTGTCTTCTGATCCAGTTTTGGCTCTAATTTGAATCTCTAAAAAAAACGGGCCTACTCGTCCAGTAGATTTTTCCCAAGCCAGCCAACATGGTGAGTTTTGTGAATGAGATTCCCAGTTTGTGCTGATTGTAGACATGTACCAATGAGTGATTGGGCTGTATCTGCTCATGCTGGTTTCACATTGAGCTGTTGGAAGGCAGCAGAGAAAGGAGAGGTTGATTTCCAGAATGAGCAGGATACAAACCTAGCTCCATTATGTGGAAGGACAATGTTTAAGCACACTGCACGACATAATTTAGACCATAAACTCTTAGTGATAGATGGACCATTCAAGCACTGGGATATACTTGTGACATTTTTAGCTTCAGAAAAACTGGGAAGCACTGAGTAGTTCGTATGTACATTGACCATAATTTGTCTACTATGTATGGAGCTATGTTTTCCCAAGAACACAACTTTATTGAACCTGTTGCTATTCCTGGATTAAAATATTTGGTTATAAAATACCACCTCCATCCAAATAGGATGTTGCCTTAAAAATAGAAAAGAAGGGCAGCACGGTGGCCTAGTGGTTAGCACAACCGCCTCACGGCGCTGAGGTCCCAGGTTCGATCCCGGCTCTGGGTCACTATCTGTGTGGAGTTTGCACATTCTCCCCGTGTCTGCGTGGGTTTCGCCCCCACAACCCAAAAATGTGCAGAGAAGGTGGATTGGCCACGTTAAATTGCCCCTTAATTGGAAAAAATAATTGGGTAATCTAAATTTATAAAAAAAAATAAAAAAAAAAAAAAATAGAAAAGAAAATCCCTAAATGCTGTACCTTCAAAAATTACAGCTCTCTGCGACTCTGCACTATCCTATAGTCAAATGAATAAAGAACAAACTTGTATTTATATAGAATGTTCATGACCTCGATGTTTGAAGATGCTTCATAGCCAATTAAGTCTTTTGAAATTTGGTCATTGTTGCACTGCAGTGAAACATGGTAGCCAGCCGGGTTTCACAATCATTAATGAGATTGGTGACTAGATCATTTGTTATAGTAATGTTGTTTGAGGAATACATTTGGTCAGAAACACCAGAAATCATCCCAGCTCTTTGAATAGTAGCGTAAACTCCCAGCTTTAACCTGTCATCTGAAGCTGTATCTCTGTGATAGTGCCCTACTCCTTCAATATTACACTGACGGGTCAACATAGATTGCACGCTCAAGTCTCTGGGGTTAGGCTTGAATCCCAGACCTTCCATGATGGGATTGCTACCACTGAGACCAGGCCGACACCCTTAACTCTTATTGACTTCCCTCATTTGTTTTTATTCTGTTACTGATCAGTTTTTACTGCTGTACATTGAAAATGTTTATCAGTTTGCTTTCTTTCATAGGAAATCCATGGAACCTACTGTGATTCAGCTAATTTGTGTGCTTTTTCAAAATTTCAAACATACTGGCAGATTTTCTCCCTCCAACCAAAAGCCCCCTGGAGTGATCAAGATCTCTTATGGTTTTTCCCTGTCCTGATCTGGGGCACTGATGCCAATTACACCTGTCTCTGCAGTGGATAATGATTAAACCTGTGAGTTACCTGGTCTGTACAGCTGAGTAAACAGAGTAGCTGGAAAGGCAGGTTTTAAAACCATAACTATCGTACGTGCCTGCAACAAATTACCCAAAAAGAAGAGTTTTGAATGGAAATATTATCTCCACTTACTCAGGTAGTGCATAAATCTAGGTTGGAAGTACGTGATATTTAATACAGGATGAATCTCTGAACAATTTTCTTCAGTTACCATTGTTTTTGAAGAATAAGGATTGGCAGCCTTCCTCCATTGATGGACCTCAACTTAGACAGTTGGCTCACCCAATTGTTCCCTTGTGAGTATGCAAAGAATATTTTCAGAATGTTCTCTGGTGAACAGAAGGTTCCTGATTAATTTCTAAATTGAACTTGAGATCTTCAAAAGTAGATTTGTTTGGATGTTTGAAAGTCATTTGGTCTAAGGTCATCTGATGAAATGTCTCACGGTTTCTGGAAGTTGGACAATTTCAGTCATAAACTATTTATGGATCTAATGTCTTCTGGCATGATCATAAATGTTATCCAAAGGAATTAAGGGATATGGGGAAATGGTATGTATATGGACCAGGGTTGCAGAATAGCCATGATCTCATTGAATGGCAGAACAGCTTACACACTAAATGATTAACTTCAGGTCCTATGAATGGTGTAATTAAGGTTGTGTATTTCACAGACTTTGAATCTTCTAAATAAAAAAGGGTTATCTTGCTCATTTGTCCTAAATCTCTTACACTTATTCTAGTATCTAAATCTCTTCATTTTTGAATCCTCATGTTTCTATCTACTGTCTTCTAATCTGTCTTCATCTATAATTTTCATTATTAATTGCTTCCGGCCCTCTTAAATGTGCACACCAAAATTTTATGGTTTTAAATTAGAATTATTTTCTTTCACGTTTCTGAGATCTACTCTAGTTTTATTTTGGGACTATTCTTTATTCTGAAAAGAAAATAATGGTGCACAAAAATATGCATTAGACTTTGTTTATATGGACTTTGCCGATCTAACCCACTTTTGGCTGCATTTTGAAGTATTTTCACAAATCACCTCTGTCAATATTCTGCACAGCAAGATTTTTTTTTCTAAGGGTCATTCAATTTTTCTAGTTCGACAAAATAATTAGGGTCCAACATTTATCATGCAGAATGATCCTGTCAATGTGTTTTTTTTAAATATCTCATAATTTGGCAATTCACCTGTTGGAAAACCCATTATTTTTATTTTTTGGACACTCGGGCAGACTGAATGTTGTAACTCGCCTGAATTGGCATGATTATCTGCCACCGCTTCAAAAACACCAAAGACAAATCTAGGAAGATGGAAACTTGCTTTATTCTGCCAAATATATCCCTCTAATTGCGTTGCATTTCATAGGATAACCTCTTGTTGAAAGCAGAGGTTGTTCATAATTAGAATGCAACTTTTCTGACCTCCAGGATTCCCGCTTGGCACCCAATGAGCTCATTCTTATTAGAGTGCCACATCGCAATGCAGCTCTTGTTTCTCGTCAAGCCAATCCAGAAGGAAAGGGATTGTGTTTCTGTCTTCTGCCTCAGGATAATTTTTGCACAGATTATTTCCTTGGGGATATATTTGACGATCATCTAACTTAGCTATCCAATTTATTTTAATTTTTATTTATTTATAAATATCCTCTACACCAGCTTAACTGTCAGAGAACTGTTGTGGTCCTGGGTCAACTTTGAATCATTGAGACCAGCTCTTGTTCAAAATTAGCAAGACCTTTTTTTAATTGATACAATTCCAAAATCTGCATTAGAATCTGCTAATGGATCTTCCCACGATTATGGTAGCAATGTTTCAGAAAGTGTTCCATAATGCTGTGAATGTTCCTTTTTCAGAAGGAATTGTAATGTTTGGAGGTAGACTTGTAAATCTGGGATCGGTAATTGTTGTACCACCAATTTTATGGGATAGTGTTTCCTTTTATTTTGTTACCTGGAGCATACACAAAGGTCTGGGAACGGGTAGTAACCCTAGATTTGATCAGAGTGTGGTTCTTCATTATGGTGTTGTCATAAATGGTGAGAAACTAGGAACTGTGGAGGAGTGGATAGATTTAGGAGTTCAAATACAAAAATCGCTAAAGCACCGAAAATAATTTAAAAGGCTAATGGAATGTTGACCTTTTTTTCTCAAGGATGCTGGAATGCCAGAGGATCGAAGCCATGCTAGTTACATAATCTCTTTAGCCACCTTTTAGAGTACTCTTTCCTCAAAAAGCTGTTGAGGCTGAACAGTTGAAGATTTGAAAATTGAGATTGGTAAATTCTGTTAGAGGAGGGACTTAAAGGACATTGAACTAAGGTGGGTGAATGAAGCAATAATGCTGGTCAACCATGATTGTATGGAATGTTGAAAAACGTTCAAGTGGCTGAATGGCCCACTCCTGTTCCTATTATTTGACTGAAGTTACACTTTTCTTATTTGGTCCTTTTCATATTTTCTGGAAGTTTGTGGTATGAGTTGGTAGAGAAATGTTGGCTTTGTAATGATTGCTATTGTAAATTTCAATTAAAGTACATTAATACTCTTAAAATAATGAGTTATGTTGGTATCCAGAAAAACCAAGGCTGCTAATTAGTTATCCAGTTCAATTATGCATTTTGTTTTAATTTTAAAAATAGTAAAAAAAGACATTTGCTATTTCTTTCTAACATATTACAACAGTATTATAACAGATTAAAGGATGTACAAACATAGTACAAATGATAAAGAGTGGCTCAGGATTAATGTTTGCAGTGTGTACTAACCAAGCTCCAGGAAGTGAGTGAGAAGTGTCCTACTCAACATCCTGATAGAATCCAAGGCCATTCCTCTGTGGAATTCTTGGTGCTAAATAGCAATGTATGACAACATTATACAGCGAGTTGACTCAGCTGATATATCCAGAGGACTGAGCGAGCCTCTTGGTTTCTTTTGTAAGGTATTTCATGTTTTCCGTGGCAATGCTTTAATCCTTCTTTAATTCTGACAGCACAATGCTCGGGGCAGTGAAGGCTGCAGATTGCCCCTGGACTCTAGCGTAGCACTTTTCAATATAGGCATTTTAAAATATATGATGGACGAAGGTTCAATGTTTTCAGGTGATACTGCAGAGGACATAACTTCCTCAAATTTCCCTTTTTTTGCTTCTTTGTACAAACAGGTCTGTATATCCTGTTTGTGAATTTATCTGGCACTTTTTAACTGCCTGTGAGGACAGCAGCAAGGTCCCAGATGTCAGGGAAAAGGTTGTAAACGTGCAAGACACCCTCCGATTATGTAGATATCATCTTGCAGTGGCCTTGAAATGGCCTTCCAGTTCAAGCCCTAAAAATAAACACCTATTAATCACCTAATGGTAACATTCTTTGACCATTGCTTTTAAGTGTGGAAACCCAAACACAGCTTCCTACAATAGCTGGTCTCACGTACTCTGTCACCCAGGATAAGAAGCAGTTTGCCTGGCAATTTTTTTTATATAAAGAGACCAGCTTTAACTGGTTGTTTTCAGCAATCTCTAACTGGCCCCTACACTGATATATGACTCAAAGTCTTGGATATTGCACAATGCAAGCTTTGTCCAAAGTCTTTGGGGAGAAAATAGCCAAGAAAGAGCTTTGTACTATCCAAACTTAGCAGTAAAATTCTAAAAGAACCCAAATCAGTGTTTGTCATGTGTAAGAGGGTAACAGTTTGTGGGTTTTTTTCTAACCACAGAAACCATGCTCAGTCCTGAAAATAAATAGCTTTTGTGTTTGGAAAACACGCTGTGCTTTTTTATCCCCTCTTAAGTATGTTTATGATTGATTTCTTTTTTTCCTTTTTATAAAGAGCATGTTTGACTTGGGTGGTATTTCAGTCCCATTTTTCTTGTGTTGACATTATTGTAATTAGTGGTTGTGTGTGTCACTATGCAACTCTTTTACATTGAATACTCACTAATGACAATAAAGCCCGCTGAAAACCTAACGTTATTTAAAAACCTGCAAATAATTTAAAATCATGAAACAGGTGTATTCTCAGTCTTCCAATTCCATCAGTGTTAACCAAGTTGGATAAATGTTTTTTAATAGTGCTATGATATTGATGGCAATAAATTTTTAGCGGTGCTCTGGTGTTGAGGGAAATATTTTGGTAATGCTACAGTGTTGAGAGAAATGAATTTTTGGTACTGCTACTATGCACTATGTCCCAGCATGGTGGGGCACATTATTTCATGGAACTGTTCCATGATCAGGATCTGGGTCATATTATTGTGAAACCAAAGAGAAATATTGACCATGGACCATTCATGCGTGCCAACTAGCCAGTTAAAAGAGGGTGAGATAAAATAAGATTTCCAGTCTACCCTCCCTTCCAAAGAAAAGTATGTAACCTGACGAGACTGAGAGAAGATAATATCTAAAATTCGGAGGAATTTTTTCAATTTTAATTCCACTTCCAAATATTTATAGACAAGGCCCTTGGCACTTTTCTTTTGCACTCTAACCGTGAACTAAATCATGGCAATTGTGTTATGTCATTATGATTAAATATTTGGTTCTTTTGAAAATTAAATAAATGTTTACCAGGTATCTTGAGGTGAGTTCCCCTTTAAAGCAGCTAAGGAAATGATTGTACATTATTTTATTGTAATTCTTGTGAAATGTGCCTTGTCAGTTCCTGGATTGGAAGCCACGTACCAACATTCCATATTTAAAAGCATACAGGATCCATGTGAGCATTTTGCAAATTATGAACAGACCAAACAAAATTCCATCTTGATTATATTGCACTTCAGCATGTAAATTGTCCAGACGTTCTCCATTTAAAGGAGGGCATAAATAATGCTACTGAAAAATTCTTGGGGAGTATGCTACAGATACCAACTTTTGCAATATCTCTTGCATCCTATAAGAAACAATAAATTCATGCAGTAACTTAATGTGATAGGGGAGGAGTTTTACTCAACTTAAAAGGATTTTCCACCCATATTTTGTTAATGAAGAAAATAAATGACACTAAAATGTATCACTTATGATGCATGTTTTAGGAACAAAAATTGCACAACTCTTGCTTGCTCCCCAGATTTTATTTAGTTAAAGTTCATGCTTGATTTTTATTGCAGGACTTGTTGCTAGTCTCCAAATTTGAGTAATGTTCTGGCAGTGAGCCCTGTTCAGAAAGTAGTCAAAAGTACTTATCTGGTTATCCTCCAGCTGTTAGAAGAATTTTTTTTCTAAAACCCATTGGAAACTTCCCCTACCACCTCCAAAAAATAGCCAAAATGCATTGGACTTGTTTTATTGCTAATTTTGCTTTTAAGTTAATTTTAATTTCAACTTCCATTCCTAGTTCTTTAAATTGGTTCGCAGGATATTAGAGTGCCTTGCCCTTTTTTTAAAATTTTACCCCAAAGGCAAACTGCCTGCTTCAGTTGAGGTATCCACAGCTGAGACTTGGATGTGCCCCACACTCCCTCAGTATATTTTAAAACAAATACGTAGTGGAATTAAATCATCTTTGCTTTAAAAACGTTGCATTTGGTGATTCCTGTTTACAAACTTTGCACCGTCAGAATTTTGAATTATGCTTTTTAATGTCAAAATGTAACATTTTCCATTCTATATTGCATCGAGCCTATAAAATCACCCAAAATGCATTGGGGGGGGGACAAATCTGGCTTTTTCCGAACCGTAGTAACTGAAATTTCAATTGTCCAAAATATGGGTTCAAACAAAGCAATTTTTACTAACAACAAAATAATTACATTTACAAACCACTTGTACTTTCATTAAAGTTATTACTTCAAAAGCCTTCGTTCAGTTGAATATTTACCCCAACAGTTGACAAGAGCTTTCAACAGCATCTGTGCATTTATGATGAGGCGCAGTTTCCCAGGGTCTGTCCCCTCAACCCTGGAAATTTATTTTTCAAACAGACTTTGAAAGGGACTTCTCAAAGCCTTTTTCCAAACATACCAGGCATTTGATTCATAATTGCACATTTTACACAATACGCCAGACCAATTTCACCTCCATAATTTTAGATCAATTTGTTGCCCATTCGAAAGATCCACTGTAGTATATGCATTTAAAGCACTCAATTAAGCATCTCAAGAGGCTTTAAAAAATAAATTGGGAATATGTAGTGGAATATATAGAAAGTTAGTTCGTGAAAGGCCATGGTTAAAAGCTCCTGGGCAATTTGGTAAAGGGGTTGCATGTAATGTACAACTTTTTTTAAAGAAAATTTATTAGCGTGCCCAATTCATTTATTCCAATTAAGGGGCAATTTAGCGTGGCCAATTCACCTACCCTGCACATCTTTTGGGTTGTGGGAGTGAAACCCATGCAAACACAGGGAGAATGTGCAAACTCCACACGGACAGTAACCCAGAGCCGGGATCGAACCTGGGATCTCAGCGCCGTCAGGCAGCAGTGCTAACCACTGCGCCACCGTGCGGCCCCTACAACTGATTTTTTTTTTAATGTGGTTTGGACTTTGATGCAACAAGCATGATATTTTACTGCCAACACCAATGTCAAAGATTGAACAACCAACAAGGAGGTCTGCAGAAGACATTGGTAGGTTAGCAAAATGACCAGAATCATTGAGCAACAGGTGAAATAGAGTGCTGTCTGCAGTTTTGGGCACTTAGTTGTAGAAGAGACAAGAACGGAGAGCATATGCTGTTGTTTCACAAGAACTATACCAGAGAAGAAAAATGACTTAGAATAGACCAGATATTGAGACTACACTGAAGCATAATGTTTTCAGTTTTCTTTAATTATGAAGGGTTTTGATGAAATGAAGAGGAAAATATTATTCCCTCTGGTTGTGGAATTAGTGGTGATGGGCCATTACTTTGAAGCCACTAAGGGAGTGTGGAAAAAGGTTACCAGGAGAGTTGATATGGAATTACCATTGTGAGTGGTTGAGATGGAAACTGTTCAAACATTTGCTGATCTCCTAAAAGTAGGGTTGTCAACCGATGAAATGTACGCCCAGAGGTTTTATCACATGACTTGTCCCCACGCTTCAGCCATTAATCGGCCAACAAATAGTTTCCTTCCAAAACCAATTGGAACGCAAAAAGACTCACTAGGATGATATTCAACTATCAGCCAAACATCCTTTTTAAAATTTTCAATATTATGTCCATTAAAGATAACCTTTTTAACGTCCTGATTTTTTTTTTTATCAAGGGCTGCTCAAAGCAGTATCCTGGAGATTGCTTTTCAATTCCTGGAGACTCCAGGCCAATCCTTGAGCATTGGCAACCCTATTTAAAGAATGTAATAAAATATGACACAAGGCTGTGGAGGAGAGCAGTGGGATTATTTTTGAAATGTACTAGAAACTCGAATAGTGAGCTGAATGGCCTCCTTTTCTCTATTTTTGGTGTCGAGAAAAGTGAAGTAGCTGTTTCTTCAGCTGTCTAAATCGATATTGAGAGAAGTGTTTTACTAAAGTGCCACATTCAGAGGCTAACATGTTCTGATGCTCATCAAACTCCAAATTTTTGCACCTTAATGAAATCTCAATCAACTTGGAATTGTATTAAATGTACAAAATAGTTAAGAAACCCAAATGCTGGGCAGCACGGTGGCACAGTGGTTAGCATTGCTGCCTACGGCGCCGAGGTCCCAGGTTCGAATCCCGGCCCTGGGTCACTGTCCGTGTGGAGTTTGCACATTCTCCCCGTGTTTGCGTGGGTTTCACCCCCACAACCCAAAGATGTGCAGGATAAGTGGATTGGCCACGCTAAATTGCCCCTCAATTGGAAAAAATTGGGCACTCTAAATTATAAAAAAAAAAGAAAAAAAAAAAGAAACCCAAATGCTGAGTAAACACTGTTCAAAATAGGGCGGTGCAGTGGTTAGCACTGCTGCCTCACAGCACCGAGGACCCGGGTTCAATCTCGGCCCTGGGTGGAGTTTGCATATTTTTCCTGTGTCTGCGTAGGTCTAACCCACACAATCCAAAGATAGGTGGATTGACCACGCTAAATTGTCCCTTAATTGGGAGGAAAAAAAGAATTGGGCACTTTAAATTTACACAAAAAAACTCCAAACGCCGTTCAGAATATAGAGTTGTGGTTATGCAAATAAGTTGATGCTGGAAACAAGCAATTTGCACCAAGTGTAAGCACACCATACATATCGCTCAGTACCAACCACACACTTAGCAGATGATCCCCTTGGGCCCTTTGACTCAAACCTATCCAGTGCAATTTTATTCACACAGTTGTGCACAGAAATTCCCCGTTAATAACTTCCTTAACTGTATTTTCTGAATTGAATACCAATAATTATAACATTTGAGGATAAGAAAAGCCAAGCAAATATGTAAATGTAAAAGGAGGAATTTAAGCCAAAATAAAGAACAGAGGCACTCCATTTAGCAACAGAGGGCAATAAATTGATACACAAAATTGTAACGATCCAATACCTGAGGCACAATTCATGCAACCAACAGTATGTTTAAAGATTCTACAAAATAAAAGTACAGGAGTGTGGCTGGGGAAAAAAATGAGAAATCCGTTCAGGT
Source organism: Scyliorhinus canicula (assembly GCF_902713615.1). Classification (NCBI taxonomy): domain Eukaryota; kingdom Metazoa; phylum Chordata; class Chondrichthyes; order Carcharhiniformes; family Scyliorhinidae; genus Scyliorhinus; species Scyliorhinus canicula. The sequence goes on along the minus strand of NC_052147.1, from coordinate 121,692,838 downwards.
GCACTTTTGGCAGAAATTGTTTGGATCACTATTCACTAATCTAAGCTGTACAAAGTACTCTAAGAAACCGCATTGATATGCTTCTTAGGGCCTCCAAAGTGAAGAGTATCATCAAGCCATTTGTTGCAAATTAGACAAAAATAATATTCATGACACGAAGACCACAAAATATAATGTCGTAAGGAACAATACTGAAGTACTGTGTACAGTTAAAGCTGTGAGTCGAATTTGTCCTTCCAAGTGTATAATTGCTTAAAAAGGTGAGTCTTATGGTACTGAAATGTCATTTCATTTTAATTACTGGTACGTTGATTTTGCCAGTTTTGAGGAAAACCTTAAAGAACATAGACAAAAACGGGTGATGGAGGAGAACTGTTTTTTATGTTGAGTCATGCTCAGCATACAAGAGGGACTCCTCAATCTACTTTTAATTTCTGGGCCCTGGCATGAAGTTGAGCAATTTGACATTTAGTTGAGGCTAACAATCATTGGGCGCACACAATACAGTGATTTCAAATGTGCGTGCCTTCATAACTATTATTTAAATGCTTAATTGTTTGAAAAAGTGATGTAGAAAGCCAACTGAGGTAATATACATTCTAAAAGTGCTTTTTTTGCTAATTCTGTTGTCTCCTGCTTTTTCACAAGACTGAAATACTTTAAAAGTGGTGGCCGCAGCATTGCTGCCTCATAGCATTGGTGCCTCACGGCGCCGAGGTCCCAGGTTCGCTCCCGGCTCTGGGTCACTGTCCGTGAGGATTTTGCATATTCTCCCCGTGTTTGCGTGGGTTTCATCCCCACAACCCAAAGATGTTCAAGATAGGTGGATTGGCCACGCTAAAATTGCCACTTCGTTGGAAAGAAAAAACAATTGTATTCTCTTTTTTAAAAATATGTATACTTTTTTTTAAAGTGGTGGCCCTGGTTTATTTGCCAACTTTCCATTATACCAATTTAAGTTGATTAGTTTTGCTTCCAGGAAAGTTAATTTCTCAAATGGGAAAGATAGGGCTATATATCCAGGCAGCTGAAAATCTGACATTTTCAACATTAATGTGTTAGGGCAATATCATTTTCCAGTGACCCAAAACTTTAAAAGAATAATCCTCGTATCAGCAGGCCTGTCACCTGGCATCTCACATGGACATCTTTAGTCACTTAATTTTACAAGCATTTTATTTGCACTGCACCTCTGTCAGACATAGCACACATGTTTACTACACGGAAGTAAGAAAAGTCAAATTTGACATTCTGTTATGTAAATTGGTGTGTGCAATCTATAAGAAGAGAATGTACAATCGTGTATGCATGTAGTCAGGCAGATGGCATTTAATCTGGCTTGCTTTTAAAGACACAAGGTCCAATTGGCTCAAAAGAAGACAGCTCCTGAGATCAGTTGCAGACTAATTACTGTTGGACGCATTCTGTGATCGCTTGGGTCCTAATTTAAATGTTATTTTTATTTCCTTTTTTTAATGAAGAATATTTAGTTAGGATTTGTAGGTGTTCTACGCAAAGTGTGATGTCAGAGGAGCGATATGTGTAGTTCAAAATGTTTTTATTGTTAATTGATGACTCGCCTGTTAATTTAAGCTAAAATAAATTACAACGAAACATCTATAACAATAGTTATGTATGTTTTCCACTATCTATATTTTATATGTACTGAATTATTAGTAGGCCCAGTACGTCCTTATCATTAATGCCCTTGTATCCATCATTGAGCTGTTCCATAATGTGTGAATAGTGACTTGCATGAAAATGTGTTTCCTCACCAGATTTACTGTGCTTACATGTACATTTGATCATCTTGTGTTGCACTATACCTTTTGGCATTAGTTTGCTTTTATATATAACACTGAAAGATAGTTGGATATGGGAAGAGAATTTCTGCTCGACCTCCTGCGACTGAGCATGTTCTGATGATTTGGCAGTTTTAATTGCAATCTTGCACAATAATATTGAGAATCCAGCAACTTGTTTAGACGCCTGCAGTAAGAAAAAACGAGATTCTGATGTGTATAGCCAGCAGTGACACATTCTGATTGATAGTGATTACATCTTTATGAACTCTGGCTGAAGGTCCTAACTTCCTGATGGGTCAACTATTCCACAGGGCTACTTCCTGAGTTTGCCTGGTGGGCTCAGCATATCCATTTAAAGGCTATGGCACATTTCCTGAATTTTGAACTTTTTTTTCTAGCACTGTGCATTAGAACAACTGTTTGTCAATGTTTTAATTAAGACAAATTATACGTTTTTGCAGGACCAAAGTAAAATTGTTAAATATTGAAATAGCACTGCCTATATCCTAACTTTGAAACATTTGGAAGCATGCAAGTATTGTTAGCATATTTGTACTTCCTTGGTCCAAAAATATATTTGTTTTGTGCACTGGAAGAATAAAATGCATCATTTTACATTGATTTGTTTTTAATTTTCTCAACCAGTGGAGGTAAAATGAACCCTAAGCTGTCAGTAACTCCTTTCACAAAGCTGATAATACAGTTCATGTGCTGGAGAGCACCGTAAACATGCAAGCTGTTATCTTTACTTTTATCACTTCTCCTTTCACCTGGACAAAGCTACAACATTGCCACAGAAGTCCTGTGGTTGCAACTGTTGTGTTTTGGCACAATCTCCCAATAGTTGTGAAGTGACAGTCCGTCACTTCACAACTATGCAAAGTGTGATGTCAGAGGAGCAATGCAGATTTCTGTATCCTCGGGTAAAAGGCACACAGGGCCTATTCATTTTCTTGGTGTACTAACTGCACAAGAGGAGTGAAATTGTTTCCAGGAGATTCAGTACAATGGGCAATACTACATACTGCAACGTAACACAAGACCTATCCTAAGCATTGCGGTGTTGACAGTGACTTCAGAATAACACTATCTGGCATATGTTGGTAGCCACTGGCATCTCGCCCTGAGTGAAACAAGGTTAAGATTTGATTTTGAGGACAGCACGGTGGGGCAATATTTAGCACTGTTGCCTATGGCGCTGAGGACCCGGGTTCAATCCCGGCCCTAGGTCACTGTCTGTGTGGAGTTTGCACATTCTCCCCATGTCAGCATAGGTCTCACCCCCACAACCCAAAGATGTGTTGGTTAGGTAGATTGGCCACCCTAAATTGCCCCTTAATTGGAAAAAAGAATTGAGTGCTCTAAATTTTTTTTAAAAGATGTAATTTTCTTTGAAGGAGGTGAGATTTTTGATCTAACATAAGACACTTAATAATAATATTTATTGTCACAAGTAGGTTTGCATTAACACTGCAATTAAGTTACTGTGAAAAGCCCCGAGTTGCCACATTCCGGCGCCTGTTAGGGTACTCAGAGAGAATTCAGACAAATTACCTGATAGACAAATTACCTGATAGCACGTCTTTCAGGACTTGTGGGAGGAACCCGGAGGAAACCCACGCAGACACAAGTAGAGCATGCAGACTCCGTGCAGACAGTGGCCCAAGCCGGGAATCGAACCTGGGCCCCTGGCACTGTGAAGCCATAGTGCTAACCACTATGCTGCCATGCAGTCCATATTTAGCTGCTTCCATTGCTTAGCGCCATCAGTGATGGTGACAGACTTTTGATTAATCTGCTGATTGTGTGTGACTAACCGTGTTGCCATCCCATGGTGGGACTCATGGCAATGTTGGTCTTTATTGTTCCCACTTGGATTCTCAATGTATGGCCTTCTGGTGCGAAGTTGATGTGCCATCCTCGATTACTTTAAGTAAACTGAAAGCATCCTGTGAATATGCCCCAAAGACTTTTCAAAAATGTATGATAAAAACATTTGTCCTTTTGTTTAGTTCCATGAATGGGGCTCTCTTGTCATAATGAAAAATCCATATCCCTTTATTCTGAGTGAAATCAGGGATTGAATTTTAAGTGCTTATGTTGGCCTTGCATTCAAGTATAATGTTATTCTAGAGGCTCCACATGGGGAAAAACAAACACCGGCATGGCCACGGCTTCCACTTGGCAGCATTAGGTGCCACTAGCATTGCTTGCCAGATACCATTAGAGATATTAGCAATGTCACAAGATGTATCAGTAGATTTTTGGGTGATTTTTTTGCACAACTTTAATCTTCAATTTCAGAATATTCTTGTGCAAAATTTAGGGCCTGATTAATGAATACAGCTATGCTGTGTTGATTTTTTTCTGCAATCTATTTTTTTTTAAAGCATTTTTTATATCTGATTTTCAGATTTGGGCCTGGATTAGTGATCTACTGGTGTGGATTTATTGAGGAGTTGGACTGTCATCGTGGCCGTGGAATCTTACTAAAAGATTGCTTCCCTGAAGACATCATAACCTTGCACTGCATCATGGACAGTGAAAAGAAGAGGTGAATCCGGAAGTGATTTTGCCTTTCTGCATTGCAAATTACTGGCAAGGTCTGTCCTGAACTTTAGTTGAACCCCTGCTGCCCTGGGTCACCATAATGCCTCTTTAGAAAAACACATTTAGTGTTTCTGCTTTATTTCAGCAACACACTTCTGCGAGCAGCCAGGAACTACAGACACATACCACTCATTATCAGTATCCCCGTCTGTGTCAATACTTTGTAGATAGTCTTAATCTTCCCAACTTCCGAATTCTTTTCTCCAAATCTGGAAACGGCGAAAATTCTGATGCTGGAAGTTGCAATTCACTGGTTGTAAAGTTATTTGCTGTTGTTATTACTGTGCTGTTAATGTAGGGGAGAACTGCTTTTATGATGTATTGTACAATTTTAAAATGGCCTCAAATTCTTTAATTCCATGCAAATTGATTTACAACGGCTGCAGTTATAATGACAATGTTGCATCATGGCGAAATGGCAATATAACTTATCAGATCAGCAATCTGAATGGGTAATGCTTTAAAATAGAGCAGATTAAGTTTCTAGCAATTACGCTTCAAACATGTTTTCCAAATCGTAGACTTCAATGCAACTTTTGCTTTGTGAGCTCACGTGTGCGATGAGATTTTGGGTGAATCTCAATAATGCAACTGCTCAACAATTAATGTATGAGAAGCAGTCTTTTTGTGTCTGTTTGCTCCATAGATTAAGCAAACCTTTCTTGAATTTCACAATTTGTTTTAGATATGATGCTTGCATCTGTCCATATTGAACTGATGCACATTGTATACTCATGGATCCAGATTTGGAATTGCTGAAAAAAAATCAATAAACCTGCTAAGCGATATAACTCCGCTCTCAGCAACTGCTGTGAACTGAGAAACAAATTGGTCCCTAATCAGTATATAACTATGGTCTTAATCTTAATAAATAGATTCATTATTCAATAATTTTTGGAAATATATCAAATTAATTTTAACAATGATTTGATTTCAAATTTATTGATTTTTCTTGGAACATTATTTTATCATTTTCAATCTTTCTACCCTTTGTTAGAATTATGAGATTTATAAGATTGTAACGTTTTGGGACTGTCATTCAATTTAAGGCAAAATACAATGGAGTCATGTGATCTGTCCTGAAGTCTGCCTGACAAAGTCTGGGTAGCTTGATTGTTAGAGATCCCAAGGAAGGCCTCAATTGTTGTACTGAGAGGGAGCTGCAACATATTTATACTTGAAGACCAGGGCAGCAGCCTGTGTATTAACAGTGGAGACTGAGAGTCTCTCCAAATTCTCAAACATTTTGAGAATGTTAGTTTGTAAACAGTTGTACTTAAAACAGTCAATTTTGTTCCAAGATGAATAAGAGTTGGGTTCTCCAGAATTGCAGAGCAGTATTTCTACCTGGATGTAAGGCTAATATGTTCCAAATTGCCATGGGGAACAATATAGAAGAAACGATTCTTGAGATCAGGCTTCCCTGCAAATCAATGAATATCATAGCCAGCCAGCAGTTTTACTTTGTGGTAGGCATAGAGGACAGACTACATGGCTTTGCCAATTACCTCAGCCAGATGCAGAAGAGAGGTGATCTCTAATTGAAGAAATGCATCCTGCAGCCACCTAAGAATTCTGGGAGATTCATTTGGGCATGACCAGAGGGGAAGAATCGTTGGGACAGGTATTAATTTTGGTGGTGGATTTAGGAAAATCTGAAAACTAATTAAAGTGCCTGAAGGCAGTCACTTGAAGTTACTACTAGGTGTAACTGGGAAATACGGATGTGTTGGAAACTGGAAACAATTGTGGACTGTTTGTTATAAGGACTGTAATTCTGTGGAGAACGTGATATAAATATAAAAGAGTAATGTGAAGTATAAACTACTACAAAAATTGTGTTTAGTTAAGTGTTTTAAGTCGTTCGGTACAGTAAAAGTGTTAAAACATGAAATCTTAGTGTGTCATTCTTTTCAGCTATTAATTGGAAGTTCAAATCTTTTTTAAAGTTATCGGTCATTGCAGAGATGGTAACATCTTACCCTCCCTCCAGTTCCCACTGGGCACTGATCCTCCTGCAGAGACTTTCTGCCAGGCTTTAACTTGTGTTTGCAATGCAGCAGCACCAGGAGTTACACATCATTGGTGTAAGTCATCATGTTTTTCACTCTTTCTCTTTCCCGCCTGTTTCTCCTCCCCACAGTGAGAAAAATATCTTCAGTCTTCTCATTAGGATGACAAATCTCACCAAAGTGGAGGAAATTAGACTTGCACTTTCCTTGTTCTACAGTATCAAACAGTTGGCACTGTGCCATTGAGCTAGTTGCAGTTATCAAATTTAGAGTGACTTTTTGAGGTAAATATTCTGAAATCTTTAGTGCTTTTTAGTATTTGATGCAGAAGTTATCTTAAATTATACACTCCAGTTCCTTGCCAACTGGTGATAGTGACGGCTCTTTTTTCTACACTATAAATGGTTTTATAGATGCTGTGGTCTATTAGGACTAAGTATCACATACTTCCCCAATTGTTGTCTGCTCTGCCTTTTTACTTGTCTATAAAGCTGTTTTATAAATAGAATTAAGTGCAAGTCCTGCGTTCTACAAATAATGCACTTAAATGTTCCATACTTTGAGACAAAACTGAATCCAGACTTCAACTCTGGCAAGTCATTACTGTTTTATACAGAAGTGATGCTTACTGAGAATTGGGAGTTTATTGGTAGTAAAAACTCAAACCTGAAAAATATTGTCCTAACTCCGTTGCATAAGCAATTATATAATCATTAAAACGTTCCTTAGAAAACCAATCCATTGCCTTTGCCTTTGAATGTTCAATTCAATCTAATTTGTAGCCTAGAACTACATCTGTGTATGGGTACTGCTAATGGAATGAATGGCATGTCAGAAAACACCAATCTGCAGAATGCACAATGCAGTTTTCCATTCTATGTTGACTTGTCCAAAATAGGAAATACGTGTCTGTTTAGTAAATAGATATGATTATATTGGGTTGCTAGTACTGAAAATCAGCTCATGTATAGTTGAGGGACTGGTGTTGAAGCGTTCCTCCAACCCATGACTATCCATTGTGAAGAATAAAGTCTCGGAAGAGTCATTTTGGATATTGCTGTTTTTTTAACCTGAACAATCTGTCTTTTGAAACAGTGTAACTTGCCACAACTTTTCAACATGAAATCACTTATCTTCCACAATAGCAGTTGGTTTGAAACCTTGTAACTGGATTAAGATAACCTAAGAGGCAATCTGTCTCCTCTGTAGACAATGATTCATTTTAAACCCAGAATTCAAGGCAATTTAACCCTTTCTGATACATTATATAGTTTTCTGTAGTGGCTTTATTTAGAGCTGTTATGAATATGTCCATTCAATAGATTCATCATGATGAGAAAGTACTCTTAAGACTCAAATCTTTTAAATAGTAACTATACATAATAGTTTGTGTCTAAACACATTTAAGAAGGCAGCTCAGTTTGCTTGGTTTCTGCCTTTCCTCCTCTTGTTTAAGGATAAATTTAATATAAACAGCAGTTCAGGTCATTTTTAAAATTTGTTCAAGGGACGTGGGCATCACTGGCTAAATCAGCATTTATTGCCCATCCCTAACTGCCCTTGGTTTCTAGAACTGCTGCAGTCCATGTGGTGCATATGCACCCACCGTGCTGTTAGGAAGGGAGTTACAGGATTTTGACCCAGTGATTGTGAAGGCACGGCCATATATTTCCAAGTCAGGATGGTGTGTGGCTTGGAGAGGAACTTGCCAGCGATGGTGTTCCCACATGCTGCCCTTGGCCTTCTAGGTGGTAGAGTGTGGGTTTGAATGTACCATTGAAGGAACCTTGGTGAGTTCCTGTTGTGCATCTTGAAGATGGTACACACTGCTGCCACTGTTTGTCAGTACTTGAGGGAGTGGATGCTTAAGGTATCGGATGGTGTGCCAATCAAATGGACTACTTCATTCTAAATGTTGTTCAGCTTTGAGAGTATTGTTGGAGCTGCACTCATCCAGGCAATGGGGAGTATTCCGTCACACTCCTGATGTGTGCATTGTAGATGGTGGACAGCCTTTGGGGAGTCAGGAGGTGAGTTACTCTGTGCATAATTCCAAGTCTCTGCTCCTGTCGCCACAGTATTTATGTGGCTAGTCCAGTTCAGTTTCTGGTAAATGGTAACTTCAAAGATGTTGATAGTGGGGAATTCAACTATGGTAACGCCATTGAATGTCATAGGGAGATAGTTAGATTCTCTTGTTGGTGATGATCATTGCTTGGCGCTTGTGTGGTGTGAAAGTTACTTGCCAGTTATTAGCCCAAGCCTGAACATTATCCACATCTTGCTGCAAACGGACATGGACTGCTTCAGTATCCGAGAAGTCATAAATGGTACTGAACATTGTGCAATCATCAGCAAGGGAAGGTCAGTGATGAAACAGGTGAAGATGGTTGGGCCTAGGAGACCAGGTCGTCATTAAACCTTAATGCAATAATAAAGCATCTCTGTTTTGCAATGTTTTTATTCGTCAGTCTTCATCCTTTGTTTCGCTTGAAGACATTGGGTATCATTTTGTGGGCACCTCATGCCCTCCACTGCCTCACTCAAGTGAGTATTCGTCCTTATTTAGCCTCAACAGTATGTGTTCCAGCTGATTGCACCATATTAAAGTCCATAGAATCCCAACAGTGCAGAAGGAGGCCACTGAGACGGCATGACCGTCTGAAAGAGCACTCTACCTCGGCCCACTCACCTGCCCTATCCCCATAACCTCACCTAACCTGCACACCTTTGGACTGTGGGAGCAAACCGGTACACCCAGAGGAAACCCACGCTGACACTGGGAGAACTCTACACAACCTGTCCTGACTGACTTGCAGAAAAGGATCACTTGTCCAGTAGTGGAAACCATGGGTGATTTCTTCTAACCTTCAATCCAGGAATCCTATCATCTGTTGGTTGTAGTATTATGGGCCAGGGTTTAGAGAACACCAAAGTATATCATAGAGTTCACCTGACCCACAACTTTAAATAGATTTTGGTTATGGGGAGCACAAGGGCCCACTTTACAGGTGATGCAACAGATAACTAAAAGTATTTTTAAACAAAAACAATGTTTATTCTATGAATCCAGTTAACATTTTATAAACACAGAGTAAACATCTTATCAACTACAAACACTGATACTTTCCCAAATGCAATATTCTATAGGTAACCCTTAGTAACTTTCCTAACAACATCCATAAGCCCCAAACACTTTTTAACGAAGACAGCAGGATTAAATTCTCTACAGAAACAGGTACTACTTTGAAATCATCAATGAGCTGATGACATTCTTTAGATTGTAGAGAGAAAGATCAAGACGCACATCTGCTTGGTTCACATGCAGCCCTCCAACTCTGAAAACGAAACTAAACACACTGCAGCTGCCAGCTCAAAACGAAAGTAAAAGCCAGACAGACAGCCCAGCTCCAGCCATACACTGACATCACTGAAGCTATTTGATAAACACCCATTTCTTAAAGGTACATCCACCTGACATTTGGTATAGATTGGCATCAAATGTGGTTGATCTAGCTCCGACATTGAATAGATAAATACATTGAGTCATTGGAGACTTTAAAAAAAGAACCTTGGTGGAAAATAATAAAAATCTGAGTAAGAGTTGAAAACTAACAGGGAGCAGGGGAAACTACCCCTGTATGGTGTTTAAAGGACCGGTGCCCAAAACTTATAGTAAATCCATTGAAATAGACTGGGCGAAATTCTCCATTTGGGAGACTGTTCCTCAGCCAGAGGTGAATTGCAACTGGAGCACATCAGGAAGCAATTCACTATCCTTCGGTATGGAAATATTGAAAAATAAAATTCTTTCCAATCTTCTTTTCTGTTTTAAGAATGTAATTGAGAAAACAAATGTGAATTATTTTGAAGGAGATGGTGTATTTTTCCAATAATCCATGCATTTTTCACATACTAACAGCATAAGGTTCCCACTATTAGGCTCTGCCTTTCTCCCAATTCCATTCTGTTGGTTTACATTACACATGGGTGAAACTTTGAATTATAGAACATAGAACAGTACAGCACAGAACAGGCCCTTCGGCCCTCAATGTTGTGCCGAGCCATGATCACCCTACTCAAACCCACGTATCCACCCTATACCTGTAACCCAACAACCCCACCCCTTAACCTTACTTTTTTTATTAGGACACTACGGGCAATTTAGCATGGCCAATCCACCTAACCCGCACATCTTTGGACTGTGGGAGGAAACCGGAGCACCCGGAGGAAACCCACGCACACGGGGAGGACGTGCAGACTCCACACAGACAGTGACCCAGCCGGGAATCGAACCTGGGACCCTGGAGCTGTGAAGCATTTATGCTAACCACCATGCTACCCTGCTGCCCTTAGCTTGAAATGATACTCTGCCTGGTGAAGTCCCACAGATTTTCATCTGTCAGTTGGATGTAAAGACGAGCTGGTTACATTTCTGCCAGTTGCATGTTTTTAAAAATGAATTAGACATTTTTTAAATATAAGATGTACTGGAATAGATGTTTTCAATGTATTTATTGAAGTATAACTCGGGAACTGAGTTCCACAGTGAGGTAAATGAAAGCATTTTACCTCTGGGTCTTGGAACAGATAATTTAACTCTTCAATCCTGTTCTGCCATCCAGTGAGATTATGGCTAATGCAATCTAATTCCATATACTTGCCTTTTCTTCATTCCCTTAATGCCTTCGGCAAAAATCTATTTATCTCAGACTTAATTGGCAATTGACTTAGCATCAACTTCAGTGGCCTTTTGGCTAAGATGAGCATGAGGTCTGGTGTAATGCCTGGATCTGGTATGTCTCTCTTGTGAGGACCATGAATTGGATTCAATATGAATTGGTTTTTGGAGCAGGCAAGGTGATTGATTAGGGGTTTGCCCCTGTCCATACTCTGAGGTCTGTCTTTGTGACTCTGATAAAGTAATAAAAAAAAGAGTTCCAAACCTCAGTCACCGTTGCATGTTTAAAGATCTTGTTCTAATGTCCTAGTCGTAAACTCTTGATCCTATCTCTTCCCCTTAACAGTGTGAAATGTAAATCAACTTATGCCTTACTCTTCGAAATTCTAGGCAATGATTTGATTTGATTTGATTTATTGTCACATGTACTCAAGTACAGTGAAAAGTATTTTTCTGTGGCTGTAGGAACATACACAGTACGTACATAGACAAAAAGAGTAATCAACAGAGAACATTGACAAATAGTGATTGGTTACAGTGCGGGACAAGGGGCCAAACAAAGCAAATACAAGAGCAGCATAGGGCGTCGTGAATAGTGTTCTTACAGGGAACAGATCAGCCCGAGGGGGGGTTGTTGAGGAGTCTTGTACCTGTGGGGAGAAAGCTGTTCCTATGTCTGGATGTGCGGGTCTTCAGACTTCTGTACCTTCTGCCCAATGGAAGGGTCTGGAAGAAGGCAATGCCTGGGTGGGAGGGGTCTCTGATAATGCTGTCTGCCTTCCTGAGGCAGTGGGATGTGTATACAGAATCGATGTGAGGGTGGCAAGCTTGTGTGATGCTTCTGCTGAGTTCACCACATTCTGCAGTTTCTTGCGATCTTGGACCGAGCAGTTGCCATACCAAGCTGTGATGCAGCCGGATAGGATGCTCTCTATCGCACATCTGTAGAAGTTTGTGAGAGTTGATGCAGACATGCCAAATTTCTTTAGCTTCCGTAGGAAGTAGAGGCGTTTTTGGGCTTTCTTGACTGTTGCATCAACGTGAGTGGACCAGGACAAACTGTTGATGATGGTGACCTCCAGGAACTTAAAGCTATCGACCATCTCCACTTCGGATTCATTGATGCAGCCCTATTTTCTGTAATCTCTCCTTGTGATTTGACCCTTGAATTCCAGGTATTATTCTGATAAACCTATGCTACAATCCTTTGAAGACCACTTTATCCTTCCCAAGGTGTAAGTGCCCAGAACCGACAGTACTCCAGACAAGGTTTAACAAGAGGTTTGTCTCACAATAGCTTAAATTGCACCCTCTTACATTCTAGCCCTCAGGATTTAAAAGCTGGCATTATATTAACCTTTTAATTAATTTCTGTCCCTGTTTGTGACATTTTAATGATCATGGTAGATGGACCCCAAACTTCGTTGGACCTGCAATGTGTCCCACTCTCCAGAAGTACCAATCTTTGAGTCCAAATAGGGCAACCTCACTCTTGCCTACATTCAAAGACTTTTGCAACAGTTTTGCCTGTTCATTAATCATCTTATTATTTCTTTGCAATTTTATGTTTCTATTTACAATGCTTGGAATCAAGAATTTCAGCTTAGATTGTGTGGTACGAAGATAGACACACTGATTTTGGAACAGTGAAAACTCACAAACTAATTCAACATGACGCTGGAAGTCTGAAGATCATTTACCATGATTAGGTGATTAATTAACATTAATTAATGACCCTGTCATTATTTGATATAGATTATTTTTATTTTTTTCGTTGAGGGAGGGAAATGTCAGTGCTGTAAATATTTTTAAGACAGCACCATCAATGTTCACATCTTCTCTGTAAGAGATCTATATTGGACTGTGTTGATACACTCTTAGTGCTGTTCACAATGGACACACCTACAGCACAAACTGAACATTAATTTAGCACTAGTTAACAGAATGGAAAGAAATGTCCACACTAGCGCAGCCCGAGTGTCTGTACCAAAATAATATTGAGATTAATATGCATGCTGCTACTCAAGTGAAATCATCCAGAAATCTGTGGTAAGTGATGGTCCACGAATTGTCAATCCCCACAAATTTACTGGTCAATTTGTACCACTCTACAGTCAACATCACCATTGTGATAACTTGCCCTCAACCTCACTGTAGTTTCGTGAAATTACTGCACTTGCACATTAATCACAATTAAACTTGCTGCAGAAAGTTAGGATTAGTATTTAACAGTAACTTTTTTTTCATTCGGACATATATGTTCCCATCTTGCCACTCATCCTCTCCCAACAAAAAAACTGTGGGGCCGACGCTGAATTTGTGGAGTTTCACAACAGCAAAACTGGCAGTGCACCTGGACCAATTCTGCTATTGGAGCCACGTGGAACACAATCGATTCCAATGAGAAACTGTGCCGGATTCACCAGTTCCGAGACTGACACTCGGGAGGCTGACAAGCTGCAGCTGTGCATATACACACACTTCACACCCCACATGCCATCCGAGCTAGCAAAATGGCAGCCCCAAGATTTACCCATGCTGAACTGGAGACCCAGCCCGGGAAGCAGGCTGCCACCCACCACCATTCACTGTGCTTGGGGGAAGGTGGCAGAGGCCATCAGCGCTGTGGGCAACACCGTCTTGACCGGCCAGCAGTGCCGGAGAAACTGCACTACCTCCTCGGTGGTCAGGGTGAATCGGCAGCACTGTGCCCCGAGCACCAACTCCCCCACCCTGTGGAACATGCTGATACCAGTCCACATGGCCAAGTGAACTGAGACCACTAGCTACCCACCCCTGGGCTGCATGCGTCGGATTGTCCAACAGTCTTGTTGTTTGTTTTCCCCCTCCCTCCCCAGGAGAAGGTCGCGATGGAGTTGCCACGGGCAAGGAACTGAGACCGTGCTGAATTGCAGTTCCCCATGACACGTGTCAACGCCACCCTCGCCCCCGCACCAGCCTCACTCCCCACTCCTCCCCCCACCTGGCCTGCGTTCTAATCATGCATCTAGTCTTGTGTCTTATAGGACTCGCTGGTGATGGGCTGGGTCCATCTGGCATCCCCTGCACCCAGCCAGAGCTGGAGATCTCCTGTGAGCTGAACAGTAATGGGAGCAGCTCAGACTCCAGCCCGAGACTCAGGAGACCCCGGAGCTCGAGTCGCAGGATGACACTGCTTTCCCATCTAGCTGTATCCAACACCCTCCACCATCCCTCAGACACTCAGCTTGGTTGGGCACTTTAGTGAAGAGGCTCCTGGGATACTATCTGGTGCGCACCACACAACTGAACCGCTACAGCAGGTGCAGGTAGGGACACCTAATGAGGCAGACGGTTGGATGACAGGCCGACCCGCGGAACAAACTGCTGTCCAGACGTGTTTTGAATTCTGGAACGGACAGTCCCATCAATCATGGAGATGCAGTCGCAGAGCCAGGGACTACACGAAGGGTTGTCGGCGAGCAACCAGTACCTGCAGATGCAGTTGGGGGAGTCCAATCATGTGCAGGAGCAGGAGATGGTGCCGACCATGTTTGGGCTCTGGATCAGCATGTCCAAGGCCTGGGGCATTCTGTGCAGTCTCAGGCCCAGGGCAGGGTTGGCGTCTCACAGGGCACCATGTGCCAGAGCTACCTGGAAATCACAATGGGCTCCTGAGCGTGGCCTGCTCACAGCAGGCCAAGGCTGAGAACTTTGGCGGCATTGCCTAGGTGCTGGCCAACGTGACGCAGACACAGAGGGAGGTGGCGGAGTCACTGGCTGATGCGATACAAACCCAGAAGGTGATAGCACAGTCAATGGGTGATGTGATGCAGTCCCAGACGAAGGTGGTCCACTCCCGATGCTCCAAGGCCGTGAGCGTGTGGACCCTGGTCAGGATCAGAACGGGCCTCCAGGACTGACAGCGCCAGGTGGCAGGGGAGCATTAGGGGATAGCCTCCTTGCACCCCCATGCCAAGGATTGCACATCAGGTGCACCCTGAGGGAGGAGAAGGTTATGGGACCCGTGCCGGGACTCCCGCAGGGGAAGTGCCGGAACACCGCAGCACCTTTAACCCCGCCCCCGGCCCGGTCCTTGGTGCATCTGGTGGGCAGCTGGCAGAATGGGGCAACACCACGCCACCTGGGACACTCGAGCAACAGCCGGGCTCATCCAGGTCTGGTTACCGCAGATGATTCCCACCAACAGGGGGCCAAGGTCACAGAACCGGAATCACAGCAGGCCGCTGTACCGTCTGGGGAATCACCAAGATGTACTGTCTGGGGAATCACCAAGATGTAGCGTTCAGGCCCGAAAGCTAGACACCAGTTAAGTTGGCACAGCTGCAGGACACAGTTCAGTTATAGGGGCTAGGGCCCAAATCTGTAAATATTTGTTCACATTAAACACCCGTTACCACTGTTACAATCTGCCTCAGTACTCTCTCAGATGGGTGTGAGGGGTTGGCTGGTCCGGGAGGGGGAATGGGCAGACGTTGTGGATGGGATGTGCTCCACACCCGCCCCCCCTCACCCCCCTCCCCCCAACCATCGCCATCCCAGGGATTTGATGGCACCATGTGATTGACAGCCCAGCTCGCATGCCGGGATCGCCCAGGTGAACGGTGGAAAGTGCTCCTGTGGCCAGGAGTCAGTCATTGGCTTACGATGCAAGAGCTCATCACAGAGTGCATTGTCATCATCCTCCACTACATAGACCAGACCCACTGTTACTGCCAACCTAGGACCCACACCCTGTAGTGTGGCAGGTATAATAATAATAATAATCTTTATTGTCACAAATCGGCTTAGATTAACACTGCAGTGAAATTACTGTGAAAATCCCTTATTTGCCACATTCCGGCGCCTGTTCGGGTACATTGAGGGAGAATTCTGAATGTCCAAATTACCTAACAAGTACGTCTTTCAGGACTTGTGGGAAGGAAACCGGAGCACCCGGAGGAAACCCACGCAGACACTGGGAGAACTTGCAGACTCCACACAGACAGTGACTCAAGCTGGGAATCGAACCTGGGACCCTGGAGCTGTGAAGCAACAGTGTTACTGTGGTAGTCGGCTTTAGGTGTATTACGGTACCTAGGTTGGAGGTACCCAATGCTGTAAGACCATTGGTGTTGGAGGTACCTGATATTATAAGACCATTGGTGAAGCCTGCCTGCTGGTTCCGCCCAATAAGGTGGAGTATAAGAATCTGTGTCTCCCTAGCTGCTGCATTCTGTACCTGCGCTGCTGGGGGAAACATCTGTCCAATAAAGCCTTCAATTGTACTCCAATCTTGCTTCGAGAGTTAGTGATCGTGCATCAGTTACCCACTGTGCTACTGTGCCGTATTTATCACGGAGGGAGTTGCAGGTGTGGGGGGATGTCCGGGGGGTTTGGAACAGGGATGCAGTCCCCCCCCCCCCCCCCCCCCGGAGTTGGTGATCATGGAGGCGATCAGAGCATTATGGGCATGTTGGCCCTAGTGCACACATCGCGTAGCTTCACGTGCCTGCCTGGGCCCCATGTCCTGCCCAACCTCGCCCTCCCACGCATCCTCTTCGTCGGACGTGACCTGGTGTTCTCCAGCACGTCATGCCTCTGCTGCGTGATGTTGTGGAGGACGCAGCAGGCCATCATGATGCAGGCGACCCTCCCAGCGTCATTCTGGAGGGCCCCTCCACAGCCATCCAGGCAACTGAACTGCATCTTAAGAGCCCGTGGCACTGCTCGATCACACTCCTGGTTGCTACATGGGTGTCATTGTAGCGAGCCTTCGGATAGGTGTCATCGGCCATGACCACAGTGGATAACCCCTGTCGCTCAGCCGGGGGGGGGGGGGGGGGGGGGGGGGCATCGCCAACATGTCAGGAATCGTTGAGTGCCAGAATGAAGGTGCCGTGCACATTGCCCGGGTATTGGGCGCAGATGTGCATGGTGCGCAGCTGATTGTCACATATCAGCTGTGCAGCGAATGGTACCCCTTTCAGTTGGTGTAGAGCAGTCTGTCATCTGCAGGTGCTCGAAGGGGGACATGCATCCCATTGATCACCACTGGACCCGGGCATGTCGGCGTTGGCAATAAACCCCGTTACCCGGGCAGCCTTGTGGGCTCGGCCCACATTGAAATGGATGTATTGAGCCACCTATACATATATAGAGCCTCCATGACGGCACAGGGGTCTGTGAGATCACGGACAGGTCTCCACTTGGCACGTGGAAGGACCCCGTCGCGTAAACGTTTAAGGCAAACATCACCTTGATGGCCACCGAGAACAGGTGTCCTGCCCCATACCCCCTGGTCCCAGGTGTGCCATCATCTGGCAGATATGTCACACTGTCTCTCTCTCTGCTCAGCCGGAGCCTTGTGCATGCCAGTCCAGCAGGTCCTTGAATAACAGGTGGTGCCGGTACTCATGAGGCCTCATTTGGCGCCTCCTTGGCACCTCTTCCTCCTCCTCCTCGGCCTGTTGGGCAGATCGCTCCCCATCCTGGGGGGCTGCCACCTGCCCCTTTGCTGCACGCTCTGCTGTTGCAGCTTCCTCCTCCTCCTCCTCGAACTGCTGCAGCTCGTACAGCCGCAGGACATCCCCCAGGCTGCGGCAACCAGCGGGAAGGCCACCATTGCTGGTTGAATTGCAATATTGATTGCAGGGGGTGAAAGGCCGATGGTGCATATCCCTGTCCCCAACCAGGTCAACCGGGCTACATGATGGCACCATGGGCTCTGCCCCTGCGGCCCCCCCCCCCCCATCCCCACACCCCTGACCCGTCGATGGCCGGCACTGTTGGGGGGTCTCTGGCCCTGGCGCCTGTTCCTGATGCCAAGGGTACCATCGGCTGGCACTGCCCATTAGCGGCTGCTGTGGATGTTGCCCTGGGTGGGCTGCCGGTGGGTGTCGGCCGGGTGTGGGGGTGGTGGGTGGGAGCATCCAAACAGCCAGTGTCCTCTACAGAACCAGGGGCCTAGGTGAGCAGTCAGCGTGATGTGCAGTAAGATGGATGCAGTAATGGCAGTCCATGCCTGGGCACCGCCCCAGCTCCGTGGGGGATCGCTCCAGAGAATACCGGGTCGGGTCCGCTAATGATATGCAAACGGTGTTTACTGTACGTGCGTTCCAGAACGCATTTAGGCCACTGAAGAGGTGTCGGAAAATTGTGATTTTGGCATCAATTCGGCACTCACTGAGACTTTAGCGTCAGAACCGATTCTCCGCCCAATCGCGTTTCGCGATTTCCCCGTTGTCCAACAGAGAATCCCACCCGTGATGCCTCATTTCCACAGTTAGTAAATTGTTGGAAACCATTCTTAAATTCTAATTTTTCTCTTTCTTTTTCTCCCTCTATCGATCCACACTTTCTTTTCCACTTCTTGTTTCTCTTTCTATAATTGATTTGGCTCCAGTTCACCCCTATTCCGCCTCGGCTGTTTCTCTTTTTTTTCCCTTTATCTTCAAATCTCATAGGGTAAGAAGAATGTCAGCTGGTTCTGCCGTTCGTTGATGTTCCAGATGCCCTGTTACCCTCACTGAGCTGCAATCAGTTTGCATTTCCAGCAATTTGAGCTGAAGAGTGAGAGGAAAATATCTAACTCGCAAAACACACCACACAAGGCTACTGTGGTATAATGGAGTCAATATATTGAAGTTGTTGGGCTTCCATTTCACAGTGCAACCCTCACAAAATAAGATAGTCTAGATCAAGTAATGATGAAGCAATGTTTGGAAGTATTATTTCATGACTAATGCAGGGTAAATGGCTTTAAAACATAATGTCATACGTTCAATTGTATTGCGATTATCCACTGGTCCAACTCAATTACCTCGATACTGCACACATGTTCTGAGAAACTACGAGTTCCTTCCTTGCTAGTTTCTCGGTTGGGTGAAGGGAGGGAAAATAATCCATACAGACATGAAAAGATAGGAAACCTCCCTAATTAAAATGATATTACAGGATGACATTGACAAAGGCCGGGAACAGTTGGCTGGCTGCCCTCACAGCTGGAGAATAGGATCATGTTGAATTCTTCGATGCATAATTGTGTAACCTCACGCTGCTCCGACTATCTCACTAAGCAAACCTTGCTGCTTAGGAGTCTTCACATTTAATACATCCTTTTTTTTTGTTTTTATGTGTCTATGCAAACTTCTGACATGATCATCACAAGTACAAATTGCAGATTAACTACTGTTAGTTTTTCCAAAACTGGGGCAAGTTGAATATGATTTTGTGTTGTTTCTTTCTCTGGGGCATACGCATGTAGATATTCAGGTTTGCTGAAACATTCTGGAAAATGTCGATGGTCTTGTCATTTCAAAGCAGATTTCAAAGTTATGTACGTCATGATTTTTAAACAAGTGTTGGATGACAGAAGCAGCAGTGAAATGGTCAAACTTAAGTTTATTTGGAAAACGGGATTTGGAAAGTGACTTGATGTTGCGAAATATCATCAAATTATTTCATATGATCGTCCCCTCAAAACCTATAGAATGCAACCAAACATCGGACCTATAACCGTTAAATTGCTGCAAACTTTCAAAGTCATTACTAGTTGGAGTATCACATTGCGATCTTACCCTTTCATTCATCTAAGAGGCTTTTGTAATCTGATTACTTATCCTTCAAGATGGGAACAACTGTTGCGGTGGAGTGGTTAGTACTGCTGCCTCACGGTGCCGAGGACCTGGGTTCTATCCCAGCCCCAGGTCATTGTCCGTGTGGAGCTTGCACGTTCTCCCCGTGTCTACATGGGTCTCATCCCCACAACCCAAAGATATGCAGGGTAGGTGGATTGGCTACAATAAATAGCCTCTTAATTGGAAAAAAAGAACTGGGTATTCTAAATTTACTTTAAAAAAAGATGGGAACAACTGTGATTGCTGCGAAAAATGATGAAACAAAGTTGTCTTCTGGCAAATACGTTCCAAACAGAGAAATCTAACGTACCAAACCACATTCCATACATTCCTATTGAATGTAATTTGTGTTTCCATAATCTATATTCACATTTAGCATATATTGGTTGATCTTTGATGGTAATTTTAATGTGCCTTGGACATAGCTGATATATAGAAGATCTGCTCTGAAATACTTTGGGTTACAATTTTAGGTTATATTTTGAAAAATATTTAACCATAATATGCACTTTCACAGTGCATATTGAAATTATCCTACTAATTATTCTACTAAAGGAAATGGAATGGTTTGAATCCATAATCTCTCATTTCTTCTGTATGTAAAGTTATGATCCTTGAGATTTCTTTTGAAGGTAAATGATTTTTTTGTTAAAAAGTAGGTAACGATAAACAGGAGTAATAATATTTGATCAAATGCATATTTTAGAACCTAAAACCGATCCAGTGATTGTCATAATTCATATACGCAGCTCAAGTGCTGAGGAACCCAGCAGAGAAGTAGAGGTTAACGTTGAGTAAAGGAGAGCTAGAAGCGTGATGCCTACAGCATAAATGTGAGAACTGATTTACTTGCATACAGTTGAAGAATGAGCCCACTTAGAATTCTGTACAAATTGCGACACTGAAACTTAACACAACCAATTCATGTCATAGGATCATAGCATCCCTACAGTGCAGAAGAAGGCCATTCGGCCCATCGAGTCTGCATCGACCCTCTGAAAGAGCATTCCACTCAAGCACACTTCCCTACCCTATTTCTATAACCCTTTAACCTAACCTACTCATCCCTGGACACTAAGGGGCAATTTAAAATGGCCAATTCACCTAACCTGCGCATATTTGGATTGTCGGAAGAAACCCACGCAGACACTGGGAGAAAGTGCAAACTCCACACAGACAGTTACCCGAGGCTGGAATTGAACCCAGTCCCTGGCGCTGTGTGGCAGCAGTGCTAACCACCGTGCCACCATGCCGACCCCAAAAGCGAAATCTTACTCTCTTGTGCCCACTCTGTTTCCATATCCCTTTATTCTCCTTCACTGAGCTAACCTGTGCTTAAATGTTGATATTATCTCTGCTTCAATCGCTAACTCTGGCCGTGCATTCCACAGCCTCTCAACCCTCTGTGTATCATAAAAAGCTATCTTGCTCTATTTTCTAAATTTATTGTCTTTGATTTTTTATCTATGACCCCTCATTCCTGAGTCAAAGCTCACTGAAAACATGTTTTTCTGCACACCCTGTCCCATTCCTTAATTGTTTTAAATACCTCTGTCAAATGACTCAAGGGTGGTCACACAAATGCCGAGCAGTGACGATCACCGACAGGAGAAAATCTGACCACCGTCCCATGCCATTAATTGGCATCATCATCACTGAATCCCCCAATATCGACATCCTAAGGGTTACCATTGACCAGACACTGACCTGGACGAGCCATATAAATGCTGTAACTACAAAAGGGGGCCAGAGGCTGGGAATTCTATTCCTTTCCTGCCTTGACTTCCACCATCTACAAGACACAAGTCAGGAATGTGATGAAAAAATGTCCACTTACCTGGATGAGTGCAGCTCCAACGACACTTAAGCTCAACACCATTGGGGACAGGTTAGCCAGCTTGATTGGCACCCCATCCATCACCTTCAACATGCACTCCCTCCATCTCTAGCAAGCAATAGCAGCAGTTTGTACCATTTACAAAATGGGCTCCAGCATCTCTAAGGCTCCTTCGACAGCACCTTCCAAACCAGCGACCTCTACCACCAAAAAGAATAAAGGCAGCAGACACATGGGACAGACCACCAGCTGCAAGTTCCTCTCCAAGCCATGCACCATCCCGACTTGGAAATATATCACCGTTCCTGGGTCAAAATCATGGAGCCCCCTCCTTAACAGCACTGTGGATGTACCTACACCACATGCACTGCAGTGGTTCAAGAAGGCAACTCACCACCACCTTCTCATGGGCAACTAGGGATGGACAATAATCCCCCAAACACTTTTTTTTAAAAACAATCTTAGGTTTTAATAAAAATAGTACAATTTTTCCAAGTCATATCCATGTTGTCTTATACTAGACAGCACATAGTAAATCTGTTCTATGCCTTCGCTATTGCCTATTCATCCTCCCTATAGTGTGGAACCCAAGATGCACACAATACAGAACTGTTGGGGTTTTTAATATATTCAAAATTACATCTTCATTGTTACATACCAAACCTTGACCCCAGTTTTTCATTCTTTTTTAATAGTCTTGTGCACTTGAGCTGTTGCTTTAAATATTTCAGCCCCTTTTCCTAGCAACTCCATTCCTGGGATTGATGATCATCTATCTGTTCCTGTTGTCTCTCTTCCCAACACCATGCATGCACCTGCTAGACCTGGTGTATTTGAAAATGTTGTTTCAGATTTAATTTCTCACTACACCTTCTATGGAACAATATCTAAGAGGTCTGCTTACAAAGGTGAGCTGCCCTAGCCTAACAAGTTCCGCATTCCTTTGACACCAACCATCAGCATCATTGCTCTCCTATCTTAATTTTATTACTACTTTGCTGTAGCTACTGTATTATCTCGATGAATGCAATAATTTGGTATTGTGAGTGTGATTCCATTCCGTCATAAGAGGTGGCCAGCAGAGACCACAAAATCATCCCCTTCACATTATTCTCCCATTGCAACCAGCTCCTCTATCATTCCCGTCAGCTTTCTTCTCTTTTGACAATTACTAACCTATTATGACAGAAAGTAGTTGAGGCCCAAACTTTGTATGTTTTTAAGGAACAGTTGGATATAGCATTTGTGGTGAAGGGGATCAAAGGATATGTGGGGAAAGCGGGATTAGGCTATTGAGTTGGATGATCAGCTATGATCATAACGAATGGAGGAGCAGGCTCTAAGGGTGAATGGACTCCTCCTGCTCCTATTTTCTATCTTTCTATGTACAGGTCTTGATGTGTAAAGGAATCAGATATTATCAAAAGCCTTTGGAAGTTAAGAAACACTTTGGTGTCTTTCTGTCCATGTATTCAGGATGAAATCTCAATGCTGGCTTCCCAACTTCCAGCTCCAACTTACCCAAACTTTGACTGCAAATGCTTTGCCTCTCAATCACACTTGTCCAGCACACTTTCTGACCCGTATCGACTCCTTGCCCCTGAGGATGATCAATTCAAAATGCTTCTCCATGCCTGTAAATTTCTCCATGGCTTCCCCTCACCCTTTTGCAACAATGTCTTCATCCTTATATCCTCTCTTCCCCCTTGTCTTTGCTCACTTTTCCTCATTTCTTCGAGACTTAGTGTCCAATTCTATTAGTGCCAAAATGTGAGGGACATTTTTCGGTTAAAGGTACCATTTCACAATGCAAGTTGATCTTATTATTAAGGTCCAGCTAATGGATCTCAAGCTGTAAAGTATGGCCCCATCACTTTTGTTACTACAAGCTCTATATTTCCAACTGGTTACCATGATATACAGAACATTTGTGTTACTTGACTAAGAATTCACCGCCTCTGCAATGGGATTTGTAAATAAACGTTAGAAATGGTTTCCTAAAGTAATGTAAAACTTGTGGCAGCACCAATGAACAAAGAACAAAGAAAAGTACAGCACAGGAGCAGGCCCTGTGGCCCTCCAAGCCGGCGCAGACCATGCTGCCCGTCTAAACTAAAATCTTCTACACTTCCAGGGTCCGTATCCCTCTATTCCCATCCTATTCATGTATTTGTCAAGATGCCCCTTAAATGTCACTATCGTCCCT
Source organism: Scyliorhinus canicula (assembly GCF_902713615.1). NCBI lineage: Eukaryota > Metazoa > Chordata > Chondrichthyes > Carcharhiniformes > Scyliorhinidae > Scyliorhinus > Scyliorhinus canicula. Next base: position 121,669,069 of record NC_052147.1, on the reverse strand, counting down.
GCTTCCACCACCTCCTTCGGCAACGGGTTCCAGGCACCCACTACCCTCTGTGTAAAAACACTTGCCTCGTACATCTCCTCCTAACCTTGCCCCTCTCACCTTAAACCTATGCCCCCTAGTAATTGACCCCTCTACCCTGGGAAAAAGCCTCTGACTATCCACTCTGTCTATGCCCCTCATAATTTTGTAGACCTCTTATCAGGTCGCCCCTCAACCACTGTCGTTCCAGTGCGAACAAACCGAGTTTATTCAACCTCTCCTCATAGCTAATGCCCTCCATACCAGGCAACATCCTGGTAAATCTCTTCTGCACCCTCTCTAAAGCCTCCACATCCTTCTGGTAGTGTGGCGACCAGAATTGAACACTGTATTCCAGGTGTGGCCTAACTAAGGTTCTATACAGCTGCAACATGACTTGCCAATTTTTATACTCAATGCCCTGGCCAATGAAGGTAAGCATGCCGTACGTCTCCTTGACTACCTTCTCCACCTGTGTTGCCCCTTTCAGTGACCTGTGGGCCTGTACACCTAGATCTCTCTGACTGTCAATACTCTTGAGGGTTCTACCATTCACTGTGCATTCCCTACCTGCATTAGACCTTCTAAAATGCATTACCTCACATTTGTCCGGATTAAACTCCATCTGCCATTTCACCGCCCAAGTCTCCAAACGATCTAAATCCTGCTGTACCCTCTGACTCCTCATCGCTATCTGCAATTCCACCAACCTTTGTGTCGTCTGCAAACTTACTGATCAGATCAGTTACATTTTCCTACACATTATTTATATATACTACGAACAGCAAAGGTCCCAGCACTGATCCCTGCAGAACTAGTCACAGCCCTCCAATCAGAAAAGCACCCTTCCATTGCTACTCTCTGCCTTCTATGACCTAGCCAGTTCTGTATCCATCTTGTCAGCTCACCCCTGATCCCATGTGACTTCACCTTTTGTACCAGCCTGCCATGAGGGACCTTGTCAAAGGCCTTACTGAAGTCCATATAGACAACATCCACTGCCCAACCTGCATCAATCATCTTTGTGACTTCCTCGAAAAACTCTATCAAGTTAGTGAGACATGACCTCTCCTTCACAAAACTGTGTTGCCTCTCGCTAATACGTCCATTTGCTTCCAAATGGGAGTAGATCCTGTCTCGAATAATTCTCTCCAGTAAGTTCCCTACCACTGACATAAGGCTCACCGGCCTGTCGTTCCCTCGATTATCCTTACTTACCCTTCTTAAACAAAGGAATAACATTGGCTATTCTCCAGTCCTCCGGAAGACAGTGAGGATCCAAAGATTTTTGTCAAGGCCTCAGCAATTTCCTCTCTAGCCTCCTTCAGTATTCTGGGGTAGATCCCATCAGGACCTGGGGACTTATCCACCTTAATATTTTTCAAGACGCCCAATACCTCGTCTTTTTGGATCTCAATGTGACCCAGGCTATCTACATACCCTTCTCCAGTCTCAACATCCACCAATTCCTTCTCTTTGGTGAATACTGATGTAAAGTATTCATTTAGTACCTCGCCCATTTCCTCTGGCTCCACACATAGATTCCCTCGCCTGTCCTTCAGTGGACCAACCCTTTCCCTGACTACCCTCTTGCTTTTTATGTATGTGTAAAAAGCCTTGGGATTTTTCTTAACCCTATTTGCCAATGACTTTTCGTGACCCCCTTCTAGCCCTCCTGACTCCTTGCTTAAGTTCCTTCCTACTTTCCTTATATTCCACACAGGCTTCGTCTGTTCCCAGCCTTCTAGCCCTGACAAATGCCTCCAATAGCTCTCATTATCCAAGGTTCCCGAAATTTGCCATATTTATCCTTCTTCCTCACAGGAACATGCCGGTCCTGAATTCCTTTCAACTGACATTTGAAAGCCTCCCACATATCAGATGTTGATTTACCCTCAAACATCCTCCCCCGATCTAGGTTCTTCAGTTCCTGCCTAATATTGTTATAATTAGCCTTTCCCCCAATTTAGCACATTCACCCTAGGACCACTCTTATCCTTGTCCACCAGCACTCTAAAACTGACTGAATTGTGGTCACTGTTCACGAAATGCTCCCCTACTGAAACTTCTACCACCTGGCCGGGCTCATTCCCCAATACCAGGTCCATTATAGCCCCTTCCCTAGTTGGACTATCTACATATTGTTTTAAGAAGCCCTCCTGGATGCTCCTTACAAACTCTGCCCTGTCCAAGCCCCTAGCACTAAGTGAGTCCCAGTCAATATTGGGGAAGTTGAAGTCTCCCATCACAACCCTGTTGCTTTTACTCCTTTCCAAAATCTCTGTCTATATCTGCTCCTCTATCTCCCTCTGGCTGTTGGGAGGCCTGTAGTAAACCCCCAACATTGTGACTGCACCCTTCTTATTCCTGATCTCTACCCATATAACCTCGTTGCCCTCTGAGGTATCCTCCCACATATACTTCAGGCACCTTGAAGGACTTGAATGGAAATATTTAACCACTGGGCTTTCTGCCAAGCCCTGTTATCTCAATCATTTTGGATTCTTCAAAGTAATTGTACATCAAGATACAAGGAGTTTGCTATAGACTATATACAGTGGACATAGCAATCCTCAGTTCTTTGTATGAATCTATAAGCGACATTCACTATGAATTTTGTTCTATACACAACAAAATATAGGAACATTAGTCTTCGGAGCAAGATTAGACCATTTGGCCCTTCGAGTCTGCTTTGCCATTCATTTAGATAAAAGCTGATGTGATTGTGGTGTTAACTCTGCTTTCTTGCACACACTTGTGTGCCCACCCCCTCAACCTGGAAACTTTGTCTTCCTTATCTATCAAAAATCTATCTAACTCTGCATTGAATAAGTTCAATAACACAGCCTTGACTGTTCTCTGGGAAAGAGAATTCCACAGACTAACAACCCTCTGAGAGAGAAATAAATTCTCCTCATTTCTGTCCGAAAAGGGAGACCTCTTGCTTTTCAACTGTATCGCCTAGTTCTCATCTCCCACACAAGAATTTAAGTTTAAACAGAGTTTAAGACATAAAACTATCACAGTCTGCACGAGCAGGAGCCAGTCCAACATCCAAAGATCAAAGCCCCTTTAATCAGGCCACAAATAAGAACCCATAATACAAGATTGAGTAATATATCACCTCCCAACACAAAATGCTGGCAAACCCCGTCTTGCTCTACCCTTTGCACATCACAGAAGCTCATTCAGATCTTACTTGCTGGGATCAAGTTCAGCAGATAGCAGTTACAAGGAGCATAACTGCTTTTCCTCAACACGTGTCTCTCCAGCATCCTCAATGAATCATATTGATACACACAAAATGGAATCTATTTACTTACCGCAGTACTGAGATAGTCTTCGAAACTCTGCCTCAATTTTAAAGTTCTCATTCTTTGTTTTCAAATCCCTCCATGGCCTCACCCCTCCCTATCTCTCTCATCACCAGCCCCACAGTCCTCCAAGATGTTGGAGTTCATCTAACACTGGCCCTTTAACATCCTAGGTTTTAAATGCTCCAACATTGGTGTCCGTGCTTTCAGCTGCCTCGCCCCTAACCTCTGGAATCCACTTCCTCAATCTCGCCTCCTCTCCACCTCCCTTTCCTCCTCCAAAATTCAAACTAAAGTACCTCTTGACCAAGCCTTTGGTCATCTGCCCTAATGTCTCCTTCTGTGGTTCAGTGTCAAACATTGCTTTGTACCACTCCAGTAAAATGCCTTGGGACAGGGTAGCATGGCGCCGAGGTCCCAGATTCAATCCCGGCTCTGGGATTGTCCAGGGTCAAAAGGGAAAAGGGTCACTGTCCGTGTGGAGTTTGCACAAAATCCCCGTGTTTGCGTGGGTTTCGCCCCCACAACCCAAAGATGTACATCGTAGGATGGGTGGCCATGCTAAATTGCCCCTTAATTGGAAAAAAAAATTGGGTACTCTAAATTTATTTATTTATTTTTAAATGCCTTGGGACATATGATGACGTTAACGGTTTTCTATAAATACAGGCTGGTGGTATTGTTCCTTTTGTGTCATGGCACCTTTGTCTATATTTAGTGAACTACAAATAGGTTTAATTATTCAACACAGAGAATTAATTTACAAAGTATTCTTTAATTTCATAGAGAGGAACAAATCTTTAAAGTGGAGTCATAGCCAAAGACACACACATGTATTATCATGGAAGCATAGAGCACAGAAAGAGATCATTGGTCCATTGGACTGTTCAATCCCGTGCTCTTTACATTTAGTTCTACATGGAGCATTTATAGAAGCTCAGCAGATGGCAGTGGCGATGAATCTCAACATTAGCTCAAGAAGCAGCAACTCAGCCATTGATTAGGCTCTTTGTTGCGTTCCAGGCTCAACATTGAGTTCAACAATTTCAGATTGTAATCTCCGCCCCATTTTGGGCTTTTTTTTATAGGTTCTGGTCTTACTCTGGGTTTCTCTTGCTTCTCAACAGCAACTGTTCATCATTCTGCCACTCACATCACCTCTGGATGCATCTTTTGTTTCTTTATTTGATGGTGCCCCTTTGGCCGTGCACCACCAACCCTTCCTTTGTCACTTAATCGCTCCTGTTTTCCACCCAATCACGGACCTTCCTTATTTTTCTTTTTCCACATGCCCCTTTTCACTTGCTTGAAACCTGTTACATTTCTAACTTTTCCCAGTTCTGCTGACAGGTCATAGGCCTGAAACATAGGCCTGAAACATTGACTCTGTTTCTCTCTCCACAGATGACGACAGTCATAGACCGCTAAAACTTTATAAAGACTACAATCATTCGTTGAGTTTTTCGAGTTGATCGGGGGGGGGGGGGGAGTGAGTGAGATTGCTATTCCAGATTAGATGTGATATTTAATGTAATATTGACACAGGCATATTGATTCAGGAACTGTAACTGGCTGGTGTTTATTTGTAAGAGTTAAGTGTGATTATTGGGGAAAAGTGTCACAATGTCAGGGTACAGGGCCTTTGTCAATAAGTAATAAAATGTGTCTTGATGGTTCCCACTTAGTGATCAAAGTATGCTAGCACTGGGGTATTTAACATTTTGCCTCCTGGTCCTGAGCTTTGAGTATGTGCTGATGGTGAGGGGTAATGCCCATCAGGCTTCCATGAAGGTAACGATTCCAGTGATCAGAAAATCATTGCCAGTACAGTCATCGTATTCCAATATATGGGCAGCTGCCAAGGTTCCTTGCTGCTGATATGTATTGGGGAGATTCAATCTTCATATGCAGGTTGGGAGAGAGAATTTATTTGCACTTTATTAGTCTTGAGTAGATTCAAATGTCCCAAAGGTACAAGAATATTGTACTAATCCATCGCTATACTCAACCCTTGGCTCATAATATTTAAATTAATCGCAAATCAAGACAAGTTACATTAACCATGAATTCCTCAATCAGTCAGCTTGTATTTGTTTTTATCTGTATTTGTTTTATTTTCCCTTGAGTCTTCATGGTTTTTATTTACTGCCGTTATTGTTCTATGGCACCAGTCAATCTGCAGTAGCTTATCTGAATGGCAATTCCTCATCAGCCTTTACAATCACTACAACAACTTGCATTTACTTAGCACCTTTAACGTAGTCCCAAGGCGCACCAGCAAGTTAGTCAAATAGAAGGTAATCACAGTCAGCCTCACTGCAGTTTCCCACCTGGCATCTGACCTCATGCACACTTCCAGCACAAGCAGAAACTCTGGTAGTTTTCTCCTCGCTAAGTCCATTAGCACCGTAGTAATAATCTTTATTATTGTCACAAGCAAGCTTACATTAACACTGAAGTTAGGTTTGGGGGTATGGAAAGGGATAGTGCAGGGGGGGATAGAGCATAGGACGTCCTTATATGCCGATGTTATATTATACGTGTCGGAGCCGAGTGTCAGTAGGGGGAATACTGAAGCTGCTTCGGGCGTTTGGATCTTTCTCGAGGTACAAATTAAATCTAGACGAGTGAATATTTTATCTCAGCTGGGGTAGGGGCAGGGGTGGGGGTTGGGGAGGGGGGGCTGCCATTCCATAGGGCAGGGACTCACTTTAGGTACCTGGGGGTGTAGGTAGCTCGGGATTGGAGGGGGGGGGGGGGGCACTCCGTAGGTACAACATTTCTAGTTTGGTGTGGAGGGTGAAAGCTGATCTATCAAGGTGGGATGGTCTCCCTCTGTCACTGGCAGGTCGGGTACAGGCAGTTAAAATGAACTTTTGACCTGATTTCTGTTTATTTTCCAATGTCTGTCGATTTTCCTGCCAAAAGCATTTTTTAGTGAGATTGAAGGGATGATTACCTAGTTCATATGGAGAGGGAAGGTGGCCAGAATTAAAAAGGTGCTACTACAGAGAGGAAGGTAGGCAGGGGGTTTGGGCCTTCTGAACCTGATGTATTACTACTGGGCGGCGAACGTGGGGAAGTTGCGGAGCTGGGTCAGAGGGGTTGACTCCCAATGGGTCAGAATGGAGGAGTGTTTGGGTAGGGGGTCGGGATTGAAGGCGCTAGCGACAGCGCCACTCTCGACGATCCCAGGGAAATACAAACAATCGCTTTGTTGAGAATTTGGAGGCAGTTTCGCCAGCCCTTCGGGTTGAGGGCAGGGTCAAGGGAAATGCCAATTCGGGGGACCCATAGATTTTAGCCAGGGAAGTGGGATGGAAATTTTCTGAGACGTGAGGAGAAAGAAATTAGGACACTAAAAGATTTGTTTCTTTGGTATCGTTTTGCAGGATTGAAGGAACTGAGAGCGAAGTATGGGCTGGAGCAGGGGGAAATATTTAGATACATACAGGTTCGAGACTTTGCCAGCAAGGAGATAGAGAGCTTCCTGGTAGAGCCGGCTTCCACATTGCTGGAGGAGGTGCTGACGACAGGGGGACTGGAGAAGAGGGTAGTGTCGGCGGTTTATGGGATGTTTTGGAAGAGGAGAAGGCACCGTTGGAAGGGATCAAGGTAAAGTGGGAGGAAGAGTTGGGGGAGGGTATGGAGGAGGGGTTCTGGTGTGAGGTGCTCCAGAGGCGGAATGCCTCCACCTCGTGCGCGAGGTGCAGGGGCAAGGATGAACCGGCTCTTTGAGGGGGTAGAAGATGTATGTTAACGTTGCCGGGGGGGGGGGCTGCCAACCACGTTCATTTGTTTTCGTCCTGTCCAAAGCTGGAGGATTACTGGAAGGAGGTGTTTAGGGTAATCTCTAAAGTGGTGCATGTGAAACTGGACCCAGGCCCCCGGGAGGCCATATTCGGGGTGTCGGACCAGCCGGGGTTGGAAACGGGTGTGGAGGCAAATGTTGTAGCCTTCGCCTCATAGAATCATAGAATTTACAGAATCATAGAATTTGCAGTGCAGAAGGAGGCCATTCGGCTGATCGAGTCTGCACTGACTCTTGGAAAGAGCACCCTACCCATGCCCACAACTCCACCTTATCCCCATAACCCAGTAACCCCACCCAACACTGCCTCATTGATTGCCCGAAGACGGATCCTGTTTGGATGGAGATCAACCTCTCCACCCTGTGCCCTGGCATGGCCGGGGGACGTGCTGGAATTCTTGACTCTTGGCAAGGTCAAATTTGAACTGAGGGGAAGGGTGGAGGGGTTCTACAATTCATGGGAGTTATTCATTATGCACTTTAGAGAATTGTATTACATCGAACATTAAGTGGGGGGGGGGGGGGGGTGTTGGGACAGTTGGGGGGAAGGGGACTGTATGTGTTAATGGTGACTATGGGTGATTCCTGATTCCTTTTTGTCATTTGTTTATGTTAACATGCGGGCTAATGTTGGGGGGTTTGGTGGGAGAATGGGATTGTTGTTATTGATATGGGGATTGACATTGCACTCGTTACTGATTATTGTTTCTTGTTGGGTGTCAATTTGGGAGAAAATTGCCGGGGGGGGGGGCTGCCAAAGGAGGAGAATAAAAACATTTTTTAAAAACACTGCAATGAAGTTACTGTGAAAGTGATTATTGTCCTAAAACAATTCTGGTTGAGAGTCCTGTGAATTAAACTTGAGGCAACTTTTGTGATGTTCTTATGCTGTGTTTGCTTACCGACCTTCAAAGGAATATTGATATTTTTGAGAATGTTCACAAGGGAATTTCTAGGATTCTGAGCTCTGGAAGCTGACAGAATCAAACTTGTTTCTACAGAAGAAAAAAATTATTGGGGTGACGTGATTATAGATCTTTACAGCACTGAAGGAAGTGGGTAGTGTGGTTACAAGCAGAGTTGTTGAACTGAAATCATGATGAGGGAACTGAGAAACATGAATATGCCATTGGTAAAGTTTAGAAATTGGAAGACATTTGTTGGAAGACAATACAAAATCGAGACCCATTAAAAAGTAGTTACTAAGCTAATTTATTGGAATCCTTAAAGAAATTAAATATTTTGGGGTGAATAAATGACAGTTTGGAACATCCATTAGAAGGAGCAAGCTAGGGAGGCTGAATGATATTGTTCCATAGTTTCTTGGTTTGTTGTGACTCAAAATGCTTCACACAAGTCTCAAATTTTATTTCCCTAGTGCCCTATAACAAAATGCAATCATGGCTAATGAACCGTAAGTATGGACTGGGATTACTTTGCTCAGTGTCAACTAATATGTGTTTCTGACTTTGTGTGAAATGTAGGAACCTCCCACCAGAATTAGTTGGGAATTTTATTGAATTATGCAAGCGATGTTTCTGGGACCTGAGTACTGTTTTATAACATTTACGTGAGAAGTACTCTTAATTCTATCCATCCAATTTGGTCATCTTTTAATATTTACAAGGACAATATTTTCTGCCCAGTTGGTTTTTGGTATTCCTTGGTTTACTTGGTTCAGCACAGTGGCTGAAGAGTACTGTTAAGTTCACAATTTGTTGGTAATCATGCCACCTACAAAATAGAATATTGGGTGACACTACGGAGTCTCTCTGTTTGTAAACTGTGATAACCGGTATGGGACATGCCATCTGTAAATGATTCTTTTCCTGTGCTCATTGGGAGGGTAGCTTGCCAGCACTGGTATAAAAGGTAGGCCAGCGTAGAGCCGACCAGAAAGAAAAGAGGACCCAGTGAGGTGTAACTGGGCCTCATGTAGATAATGTCTTTACTACCACTCGCTGTGGACTCCCTGTGCCTTATTAAACAGGCGATAAGGGTAAAACTGGAGCTGTCGGTGTGCAACCTGTCAGGCTTGAGCCACCTCCCCAAATTTTGTTTTTTGGACTAAGGTTTGTTGATTTCCGGTGTTGCTGTTCGGGCATTTGGATGTTTTTGACCCTCATATGGACTTCTGGATTCGGTGTGCAGAGTATCTGCAGTGCTTTTTTGGAGCCTGTAATGACATAGAAAATGGGCGCTGGGCCAAGGTTTTGCTGCTGGCCTGTGGAACACGTACATTTGGAAATGTCTGGGGCCTTGCACATCTGGCAGTACTGGATGTGGTATCATTTGACGGACTTCTTATGATGGGGCCGCAATGTTTTCATCCGTCTCCGACCATCATGGTTTCGCGATACTGGTTCAATGCAGCGGAGTGGTCCATCGGGGAGTCCATTAACAAGTTTTCAGCTGCACTTTTGGAATATTGCCGAAGTTGTGAGTGCGGCACTGTATTGACTGACAGGTTCCGCAACTAATTTCTCTGCGGGATGCACAAAAATTACATTTAAACAGAGCACTGACGGTTACCATGTGACCTCTGTTTCCTATTTATTTGCCAATTTCTAATACGTGCTGCCAAGGACCCATCAATCCCAACATTTTTAATTTGCTAACCAACCTGCCATGTGGCACTGTATCAAATGCTTTCTGAAAGTCCAAATATACAACATCCATGGCACTGCCTTCATCTACTGCCTGTGTCACTTCGTAAAGAACTCAATTAAATTTGTCAGACATGACCTGCCCTTGACAAAGCCATGTTGACTGTCTCATATTAACTTATTTTTCTCTAAGTGTATATTTATCTCATCCCTTACTATGGCCTCCATCAGTTTTCCCACTATTGATGACGAGCTGGCAGGTCTGTAGTTTCCTTGGAAATCTCTTGCCCCTTTCTTAAACAACAGCGTCACATTTGAAATCTTCCATGTGACTCTTCCTCAGAATTGACTATCTCTCATCTTCAGTTCCGAAGAAGAGTCATATTGGACTCAAAACCCTAACCCTCTTTTTCTCCCTCCACAGTTGCTGCCAGACATGTTTTTTCCCAGCATTTTGTTTTTGTTTCAGATCTCCAACATCCGCCATATTTTGATTTTATTGATCTTGCCTGGGCTTGTCCATTTCACCAGGAGCCTGTGACAGAGATGATCGTATTTAGTGATCTGAGTGGTGATTGAAATCCACCATCATGTCCACTTCAGACCTAATTTTTTATATCCCTGGCTCAATGCAGGCTGCCACTGGGGACATCAGTTAATATGCAGTGCACAATGTATCAAGTTGGCGAATTATGCTTTGTTTGTCAGAGGTAGCATTTCACATTCCCTGCAGACAACTGGCAATAGTCTGAGGAGGGACATCAGTTTTTCAAGTAGCAAGGTAACTCAAGGTCAGGGGTGTTATTGATGGCACCCAAATGGTCCTGTGTGCTCCAGTTGTTCATTCATGACTACAAGGGATAACCCCTCCGTTATTGTGTTACCAGCTGCACGGGATCATACAGGTGGGTGAATGCTGCCCACACAGCTATCCTGATGTCTTTATTTTAAGCTAATCAATCATGCCACTATTATTTGCCCCAGAAAGAAGAGTTCTTGTCTAATGCTCTTGTCAGATGGCCTTATTTATTGCAAGAACACTTATAATTAAAGCTATAAACGATTTATTAACATTAAATGTGGGTAATCTATATACAAGAGAACAGATGAAAAAGCAGTAAAATCATGCACAAGCAGACTCTCTTTGACTTCCTCTGACCAGTCTGAGGGGTCAGCTGACTTTAACATTCACTTACATGCAAGTGAGACTGCTAGTGGTGAGTCAGAGAATTACAACACAACCATGATATCACTACATCTTGGTTCCTAAGAGACCAGTTCTACCCTCTATAGTCTCAGCTGCCATACCTCTATAGCAAATCAGGCTTGGTTATTTATATGGTGCATGCATTAACCCAAGTTGCTATCAAACATGCTACAGATGTGTGAAGACCTAGACAGGTCAGATAACATCCTGCAATACAAACTAGCCAAGGTTTCTTGCCTCATCAATATCTGCTACACAACTTCACCTTCAACAAGGTGTCTTGATGCAGACCGAGGAAGAAGACAATGAACAGCACGGAATAACTTCCAGGAGAGGCAGTATGTTGAAGATGCAGCTGGAGCATATTTGACATTTTTTGGAGCTGTTTGTCATGGTCTCATTGAGGTACTCACATTCTAAGTACCTATTGACCCATTGTACGAAGGGTTCTCTATATTTGACCATATCCATATGAATATGTCTTCATCCACATACTAACCTCTTAATAAGCTGCTACAAATGCAAATCCTGCTGCCAACTTTTACAGTATCCAACATCTAGACACAGTACAACTCCAGTGCAAATAGACATTATTTCCCTAAATGTGATCTGTGCATCATTGTTATTGTTTTGTTCCCTTTGGTGAAGTGTGTCCTATAGCCCAGTTATGTATTTCTTCTACATGATCCTCCAGTGACAGGTGTATGTGAGCTGCTTTTTTGTCCATTTTCTGTCCAATTCGCTTACTGTTAAAGTAATGGAAGAAGTCTTCAATAACTAGTGCCATCAAGAAAGACTTGCATTTATATAATACCTTTCCTGACTAATGGATATCCCAAAGTGCTTTGTGGTCAATTATATATTTTTGAAGTGTAGTCAATGTTGTAATGTAGAAAATGCAGAAGCCAATTTGTACAGAGCCAGCTCCCACAAACAGCAATGTAGTGACCAGGTAATCCTGGTTTATTTTGTATGTTGATTGAAGGATACACATTGGCCAGGATATGGAAGATAACTCCCCTGTTCTTCTTCAAGATAGTGCCATGGAGTATTTTATGTCCTCCTGAGAGGCAGGTAGGGTCTCAGTTTAAGGTCTCATTTGAAAGGTGGCATTTTCAACAGCGTAGCACTGCCTCAGTACTGCTGTACAGCAAGAACCTTGGTTTTGTACATAGGTTCTGGAGAGGGACTTGAATCAACAACCTTGTGACTTAGATGATGATGCTATCACTGAGCCACAGCTAACACAGCATCAAGTAATGCTTGTTCACCAATTAACTTGCTTGCTGGCCAGTCAAGTGAGCATTGGAACATTCAAGTCACAGTAAGATTGATGTGGTTATCAAAGGCCAATTGTCACAGCAGCAGAAGATCAATGTTACCTGCATAAGAACTTCTTGACTAGTTAGCAGAATGAGAATCCTGGAACTGAAGTTCAGTGGATCTTTTGGTGTCAATAAGAGAGGACAAAAAGGACAATGAGAAATCTAGTGAAAGCTCTGATCCTTTTCAACCTCAATAGTCTCTCAGCTGAGTCACCTCCTCAAAGCATAGAATAAGATGAGGGTTCACGGACCTTCTCCTATTTATGATTTCTTATAGAGTGTAACTATACAGAAGAACATTAAAAATAGGAGCAGCGGTAGGTCATTCAGTCCTGCGCTGTCATTCAAGAAGATCAGTCACTTGGTAGTACCGAACTTGAATATTGTTGAAAAGAGAGACATGTTGCCAAACCACTTGCTGAACAATCCTGAGTGTGCTAATAGCACATGTCTGCTAGAGTGACATACATTTATACAAAGAATTCCGTTCTCTGCAAAGAAAAGAAATGCGTCCAAGCTTGTGCCATTTTAGAATTACCCGAGAGCTTGGGGAGACTATGGTTCCCTTTTCTTTCTCCATGACACTGCCTCAGCCAATCGGTTGATTTGTTAACCAATCAGCACCTTTTTCTCCTGTGGTAAATTGTTGTGAGTTTTTGAAATTCTTGTGTTTGTCCTGATGAGTGCAAGATGAAAAACTTCAGCAACATGTCTCTCTTTTCAGCAATATTCAACAAGATTATGGCTGACCTTCCACCGTAGTTCCATCTTCCCACACTATCACCATATTCTTTAATTCCCTTAGTATCCAAAATTTATATTTTTAAAATAAATTTAAAGTACCTAATTCATTTTTTCCCAATTAAGGGGCAATTTAGCATTGCCAATCCACCGACCCTGCATATCTTTGGACTGTGGGGGCAAAACCCACACAAACACGGGGAGAATGTGCAAACTCCACACGGACAGTTGCCCAGAGCCGGGGTCGAACTGGGACCTCGGCGCTGTGAGACAGCAGTGCTAACCACTGCGCCACCATGCTGCCCCCAAAATTTATATTGACCTGTTTTGAATATACTCAGCATTGGATTATCCCTAACTCTGTTCGAGCATTCCAAAGATACATTACCCTCCTAGTGAAGAAATGTATCCTCTCAGTTCTAAATGACCCATTGCTTTGAATCTGTGACTCCTAATTCTAGATTCCCTAGCCAGGAAAACATTCTCCCAGCATCTACCCTAGCAAGCCCTTTTAGAATGTTATATGCTTCAATGAGATCATTCTCATTCTTCTAATTTTTTGGGAATATAGGTGTGGTCTATTCAATTTCTGCTTGTAGTACAATCCCTACTTATTTCAAACTTTAAAATCAATCTGCTCTTTCAAACCCCATTTCCCTTTCATGAATCCATGTTGACTTTGTCCAATCATATAGTTTTCTAAACGTCCTCTTACCACATTTTTCCAACTACTGACTAACTAGCCTATGGATTCCTGTGTTCTCTCATTCCTTTCTTCAATAGCAGAGTTATCTTTTGTTTCCTCCCAATCCATAGGAACTGTTCTCGAATCTTGGGAATTCGCAAAGATCAAAGCCAATCCATCCACTTACCTCTTTTAAATCACCTGGGTTGTGGGCCATCAGGTCCCATGGATTTGTTGGCTTTTGATCTACTTTTATGTCTCTTGCTAGTTTACCCTCATTTTCTATTTTCTCCTATTTAAAAATCTACTTTTGGTTGTCCTTTATATAATTCTAAAACCCTCCTACTTATATTTACTCCTCTTTTTGGCAAAAATTATAATCCTCGCCCTTCAATCTAATACTATTTTTAAATTCTCTGGTTTGCCACAGTTGTGACACTTTTCCCATTGGAGTTTTAAGGGAATTACATTTGTTGTTTTCTATTTGTTGTGAATGTATTAATTGGCATGTATGTTTAATATAAGGTTATGGTGGGATTCCTGCTAAAAGGAAAGCTCCCAAAGAGAAGCATTATTAATGCCAATAGAATGTAAATTAGGCTGACCCTGGAAATAGAGGCTGGGTCAGCACGCTAATGGTCAGACGTGTGCTAATGACATACTGCCAGAGTGAAGCCTCATGAAAACCAGAGCTTAACTGAGAAGGGGATTTTTTTAAAAGGACTCAAATTTCCATTCTGCAAACATTGCATATTTGTTTTGAGAATTTGTTCAACCCAAGTTTTCATAAATATAGTTTCAAATTATACAATAAAGTTTTAGTACAATGGAAGGGCTAATCCAAACAAATATAAACCTAAAAAAGAAATTGTTTAGCACTTAAGCACCTTCCCACAAAGGGATTTGAATGAGTAGATAATTGCAAGTAATTTAATTATGTTTTTGGGAGGAGGTATAAAGTGGTATTTGCAGTATTATTAATTATACTTGTGTTCAGATGACAAGAAGGGCTGGATCAAAGAGGGAAGAACAGGCAAACAGCAAAGTGATGAGTGACTATGAAGCGATGACAGTGATCTGAGCTAGAAAATGCAGCAAGGAAACATACTCTTACTTCCTGAATACCAGCTAGTTCTGTAGTGACCAGATTAAGTTGCAGTGGGCAAGAAATGTTCAGCGTGGATCAAGCTGGATTATATTTGCGAAACTAAAGGTCATTCGCAGATTGGTTGGTGACCTTGAGTGAAAAGGTAAGGCCTGAGCTGGTTTTTCAACATTCCTGCTTGCATTTTCTGTCCCCCATCCATGCCTCTACAAGTGTAGTACTCAAAGTGAGCACAGCATTCCTGAGGTGAAATCACGTATATGAGTTAGGAAAATGAAATTCAATTGCTGGGTGACGAATGTGCATCAATAAGAGTTGTTTGGACTTTCATTTTAACTAAAATAATTAGGCATTCAGCATTAATTGCGAAATGAATATCAAAGGCAGATGTTTTGGAAGTTGTGTTGTGCAATGAGAGGTACGAATGCAAGGGTGTCCAGATTTTTGATAAATCATTCTGCTTGTTTCTTTTGTCTCCTGTTTGTTTACCAATCCAACCCTCACCATGGTTCAATGGGTGGCTTATGTAAGAAAATCACTGGCCAGTTCCTCCAGCAGTTGGACTTCATGCTCCCGAACAGAAAGTCAAAAGTTCAAATCACAGCCAGCCTGTCACTCATAGGTGCTCACCTCAGGAAGTGGCTTTGGTTAGTTTTCTGCCTGATGGCCAGATGAGGTTTCTCTGGAGTACTGCTTCCCCTCCCCAGGAGCGAGTGATTGAGGTGGCTGGTGCAAGAGATTGAACAATTGGATAGATTGTGTTTTCCAGCTCTTATCTATTCTCACCTTGCTTTTTTCACAAGGTTGTAAGAGGCACATAAAGGAAAGGATTTCATTTGCTTTGAGAACGAGGATGGTAGAAAAGGAGCAGCATTCTAAATCTTATCCCGTTAAATTCATATTTCCTGTTAGCTGCCAATGAAGTAGTCTGGCAGCCTGGGAAATCTGTAGCTCGATCACACCTCTCCTTCCAACTGGGAGTGGTAGTGAAACAAAATGTTAAACATTTGGGAGAGAAAATATATCTGCAGATTGTTTTTAAACGCTGATGCAATTTTTCTCCCTGAGGAACATTACTTGATGGGCATTTGCAGGTGTACGTGCAATGGTAATGGCAATTATCTTTGGTTTTCAATTAAATATTTCTGAATTTTAACTTTTGTATTATCCATTGGCAAATCAAAAATATAATTGTTAACTGGGATGTGATCCAGAGCAAGGTTGCATAATAATTTGGATCATAAACAAGGCAGAATGAAAGTATTGAGCACCAGTGGTCATTTAGCTGACACCCCTATTAAATGCATGCAGGTAATTTTGTGCCTTTTTTTCCAATTTCTCGTCAGTTCTCGTATATCCTTACGACAGTCATTTAAGATTAACTTACTGTAATACCAAAATTAATGGAGCTATGGACAGCATTGCTTTTCATGAATGGTAAGCTATCCTCTGTCACTAACAGTTATTATAAAAGTATATACTGCTGTCAGCTGCAACTCTGAAGCTTTAAAAAGTTCCTGTCACCAGCTATTGCTTTTCAGCACCAATGCTTCCGGCTGCTAATTGGTACTCTTCATTGCCAAACGTGGCTTCCCTTTTAAAAAATCTTCTTTCTCACAACTATTTCCAGTGTATTAATTAATATCTCTTGCTATTGATACTGAGGGTTTGGTACTTAGCATTGCTACTCAAGCCTTTATTTGTAAAACATATTTTACTTTGCGCTTTTCTTGCATAAACTGTCATTGATACTTAAACATTTGAGCCAATTCTTAATGGCTCACCATTAACCCCAAATGACACAGATTTATTTTCATCATTAAAAAAACTTTAAAGCATTTTTGTTTTGTGAATGAAATATTCTCAACGCTCATGCTGTTTATGGTTCATATCTTGATATGTGAGCAGCCAGATAGATTTCTCCTTTCCTTAAGGTGCCAACAAGGCTTCCAGTGCATTGTTTAAATTTCTCTTCCCCGAGTTTATGTGTTAGCTCCAACTTGTAAATTGCTTACACAGGATAAACCTCAAACAGATAAAAGATGACTCTGTGGAATTCAGATATGCCAAATAGTATAGTTACTCTGAATCGCATTTTCCACTAAAAGGCTCTTGGTTCCTCCTCTTTGTAATCCCAGTGTCTCATATAATTTACAATATGACTATTTTACTCAACATTTATTTCTAATTATATTATTAGCATCACAGTAAGATTTTAAACATTACACTTGTTTTTTTCCCCTCAAACCATTTTCCCCTAATAATTTTAGTTGTTCCGATTCTTGTGTAATCAATTCTTTGAAATCATTCCTTCCTTTGACTTTCTCCCCTGTTTAATTCTTTCTCCGATTTGGGTAACATACTTAATGTTTGCTCTGGGTTCTGTCTCATCTGATGCGTGACTGATAAGTTAATAATTTTAGAACAATCCTGACATAAGATTCGATTGTAGAATTCTTCCACCGTATCTGCAAAAGACGACGATTTAACTTGGTCCTGGCAAAACATCTCGGGGACAAAGTCAAAGGTTGGCATAACATTTTACAGAACAATGTTTAATACTACTTGAAATGCTTGCTTATGCTGAGTGGTTGGGGGAGACGCTGGTTCAATGCAAACAAATAAATGCAGCATGTTTGCTGTTTAAATATCCTGCCATCTCGCTACTTCTTGCAATCTGCTTAATGCGGATCATTTCCCGAATATGTATTCTCCGACAAGCCTCTACAGTTACCAGGGCGTAAACGGTAACAATAGAATTTCCTGGCCGTTTTAAGACATGTTAGAGCTGCACTGAGATCCATTCAACCTTAACCTGAGTGAAGATGGTGTTAAGTGATCAGAACTGTCGCAATTGGGTTAATATTTAAACGATAGAATTCTGATAATGCTATTTGCATCCTGCTCAAAGATTACTCATTTTTCTATATCAGAAAAGGGGCTAACGCCCTTTTCTCCTTATGTTGCAAGCACCTGCTTTCTGATTGTCTTTAGTACAGAATTAGATGGGTCCTTTGTATTTTTCATGAATTTAACTGAATGTGTGATTTGATCATTCATTTCCCCCTTAGTGCCTGATGGGTCATGGAATTCCCCCTTTTTGAAAAAAATATATAGTTTTAAAATCTAAATAGGACTGAGCACTCAAGACCGCCTCGTGTGTGATATTAAAAAAGCGTCGGTCAGTTTTCTGTCAGATGTCTTTTTTTTAATTGATAAACTATATTTGAATTAATTGCGCAGGTAAACAGGTCGTCCCAGGAGACTGGGCTGCACTCTGGCTGTCTAATGTTCCAGAATATTAACTTTCGTCTACGATGCCACGGGGTGTAGGATGTCAGTAACTTTTCCATTCCTCCAGCAAAGGTTTCACGGAGGTACGGTAAATAGATCGTGCACTCCCTTTTCCAGCCGAAGCTTTTGTTTCCCTATCGGGGGAGCAGCGGGCTCCCAATTTTTTTTTAAAAAGAAAGGAACGGTGATTGAGCTCCAATGCAATCGCATTCTCATTTTCTGCCCTGTTTTTTTAAAAAAATACTTGCACCGTCGCAGTTTCGAGGGCGAGGAAGCGAATGGTTGGGATTGTCTTTCCGCAGAAACATACCTGCGGAGATAGGGTGGTGTGATCTGTAATCTGATCAGATTGGAGACTCAGATGTCTTGCCGCTTGTGTGCATATTGCTGTGTGTGTGTGTTTGTACATAATTGATGATTAAAGCTGTCCTGATTACAAACATTATGCAGGAAGGCATTGTTGATGTCTGGGACTCGCCCCCCACGTGTTGGGGGCTGCCGGTCAGTTTCAGGTGTCCCCGTACTGTCCTGTTGGGGGCGCTCGGATGTCGCTGCCTCCATCCTCTGACCAGGAGTCAGTGACTGAAACCAAACCTCCCCCCCCAACCCGGTCCCTGGTCCAGCCTGTAGACAAAACCCAGCTCTCAATCCAACACTATTATTTACACCTATCATGAACTCTTTATGCAATTAATACCCCACATTAGCCCTGAACTACCCGCGGGATATTTATAACCTGTTTTCCTAAAGAGGGGAGTAAAATATTAATGCTTGGTGGAAAACAGCCACAATCTGCAACCATAAATTATCAACGTTTTTGCGCCTGTTAGTTCCGCTGGTTCGCGCACGATTTATCTGCCGTGCTCTGCGGCTCCCGGAGCGATGGTGTATTTTCTTATTTTTCTTTAACGGAATTGGTCAAATGTTGACGACCTTTAAGTCAAACCTAACACCCAAGATTAGTGAAGAGGAACTAATGAGACAAAAAAGGGTCTTCATTCGCGCGTCGCGCCTGGGGCTCCTAATTAAATATTAGCAGATTGAAAATAGTCCAAAGCTCCAGACATAACTTTATCTCAAGTTTTTATAATGTTTCTCTTTATAAAAAAAAAACCCAGAAATTTTCCCTCTAAGTTGGATGCAATGCTCAACTCAGCTGCCTTTTAGAAAGAAGCAGATTCCATCTCATGGTCTTGCCTTTAGCAAATGTGATTTACTAATTAGAATATTTACATCATTAAATTCGAGGAGAGAGGGGGGGTATCAGTCACTCATTCTTCTAGAAGATAGGCACTCTGGAGAGAGTGGAACCGTCTCTAATTCAAAACGCAGCCAGGCACAGAGGGCCGTGAACATTATCCAGCTAGTTATTAATCAGGGCTTCTAATAGCTCGTTGGTTTCCTTGTTACAGCAGAGTTTAATTTTATTTTTGCATTCGTCCATGTTATATTGATAGTAAGTATTCTGCAAATCAAGCTTCAGACTTTTTTTTTCGATTGGCCGTGGGTATTTATAAATCAAGCTGCTAATGGGAAAATGATGCGCGTTTTAAAATTTATTTGCATTTCTTGATAAAACCATCCCCAACAAGAAAAGCGGAACTCTGAGACATTTCTAAATAACAAGGGAGTTTGTAGACTCTCTCTGACAGGAGGGTTTCGATGGCACTCGTTCTGCCTTTTTATTCCTTGCCCGAGTTTGCTTTCAAATCACAGAACTGCAAATCTTACGTTTAAAGGTGGAAAATATTAAATAATAAATAGATTCATTTCACGATTCACCTCTCCCCTTCCCCCGGCATTGATCTTCACAAGCAGATAGGAGTTGGCAGTTTTGCATTGGGGATAATTATGCACAAAGATTCTCGGGAGCCTCCTGCGGGAAATAATGTGTTGACGCTTTTTTTTTGTATATCTGTATTTATAAAAAAAAGGTTGTTTCGGATGAGAATTGAGACGCAGCAATCCCATTTGTGCCGCGCCAAGAACAAAATCAGATGTTCTGATGAAACACCGATTGTTTATACAACGAGGAATACAGATTCTCTTAATCTTCCCATCATTTGTCCCTCATCCTGAAACTAACCTTTCCGTTGTGATAGCGAATTGCAATTACAAACCCCGGCATCCTGCTTCATATTGTATATATCCGTATTGCAAGATTATGTATAATGTCTTCATATATAATCCGTTAGGTAAAAATCACTCAAGCTTTCTCCAATACAGGAGAGATAAAGACATGATTAGAATCAGAGCCGCTCTCTACAAGCCTGCACTGAACACTGGACATGTTTTCTGGTGTTACTGTAGTCTATATAGAGAAAAATGTGACGTCTTTATAGACTAATATAAATTGACGTCACTTGTATTTATATATTTAATAATATTACATTTTATCACTCTAAGACTTCCTCCTTCATCATTCACTGTACTGTGACGATGGTGTGCCCATCTACAATGTCCCCACATTAACGCGCCCACCGTTTTGCTCAATAAGATCGGAAGGATCGAAGTTGGAAGCAGGACATTGCTGTCGGCTGATTTTCCAAACTGATGCACAATGTCCAGGTTGAGGAAGGAGTGAATTGCGCATAAGGCGGGTGTAAAAGATAGGCCGACATTGGGGGAAACAATCAGAAGACAAAACCCGAAGCCATAAATCTTCACCGCCCAACCTGGACAAATATCAATCTATCGACAGATCGGAGCAATATATTTTTTAAGTACATCAAAGATGTCGAAATTTGGATTTGACGGGAAAAAAATGATATCGACCTTCCCAATTCTCCCGATGCCAATTTTTGATCTAACGGCTTCTGAATGGTCACAAAGCTGTGCTAAATGTGACCGCACAACAGTTGCAAAACTTCGAAAAAGACAACAAGGCGAATCTTCCTTCCATGGGATCCAGGGCACAGCTACACATAAATAGAGGCAACATTTAGCAAACGTGTGGGCTGCTGAGATTTCATACAGTTTTTGTACAGCGATATCATTCCACAGCCAAAAAGTGTTCCCAAATATAATGTTAAACACATCTGTCTGCGCTTTGAATCACAATCCTAATAGCGCCGGGTTTTGCAGCATAAATCACCAAGTCAAACTGGTCCATCTCTGTAAATTGTTCTCGAAAGATATTTGCCTTCGTTTTTAGTTGGTTAATATTTTATGGAGGGTTATACAAGCTGGACAATAAACCTTCTAAAAAAAATAGACAAAAAGCACAGACAAATAAGCAAATCAAACCTGGCAGATCTGACCCCCCCCCCCCCCCCCCCTGAATATGTTTGAGATATTTGTGTACAGATTGCAGTCCGCCCATTTTTATTGCATTGATCTACTTGGCGATGAGCTAAAAGCCAAGGATCTTCCGAAAGCGTTCACAAGTAATTTGTCCTAACTTCCGTGAGGGGCAGTAACACAATCCGAATTGATTCCTCTCCTCCTGATCATATTGCTTATTTGAGGACTGTTCAGGCGTCCGAACAGTGACCCTTCCCGGGTTTCGAAAATCAAACCTGGCCGACGCTAAAAAGCAGGAGCTGAATCGAGTTTGTAAAAAGGTTTCTTTTAACTATCTTTTTTTTTGAAAGGGGCCAAGAAGTTTTGTGTTTTTTTTGTTTGGAAACGTTTTCTGATTATCCCATTGCCTGGCTCCCGTTTTCATTGATCATTCCATATGAGATAATGCAATTATAAACAGCAATAGGAGGTTGCTGCGAGAATCATTATCCTTCTGACAGTGATAAATGATCTCCAGAAATAGCGGCGTTTTCTCTGACCCACACTGGGCTCTAGGGGTTGGGATACAGGCAGTCTCCATAGTAACATGTTTACAACTAAAATGGTTGGTTAAAAATTCCAAAATGTATACATGCAGAAAAACAGACTATTCAAATGTTACTGCCTTTTCCTCCGCTGGTTTGAGCACATTCTTCAGTGGAAAGGAGTTTTGCAGTAAATGAGCCGCCTTGTCATTCATTTCAGGAGTAATTTATCTAGGACGGGCTCCAATAATCAAATCTAAAGAAATGTGATGACTTGCCTTGATTTTTTTTCCTTATTTACTGCGATAAAAATATAGTTTTGCATCCGCAGTTGTCAATTATGCAAATGAAATTGTTGTTGGACTTTGATTTTTATAGATTTCCGCCCTTAAATTACTTTAGTGGAACTGTTCGTTTCATTCCAATCAATTTCCCCGAGAATACATTTAACAGGGGAGGGAGTCCATACCAAACCTGCACGAAACTTTGCACCTTCACAAAGGCAACGATAGATATTACAGCGCTCGGCACAAAAATACCTTTCTCGTTAATGTGGCCTTTCTTTGCTCAGAAAATATGAACTTGGGTGTTCAAAATGCGCAAATTAATTCTGCACTTGGGAGGGGAGTGGGGAAGAAAAGGGTCGGGTAAAAAGATTGTAAAAATAAACATTTATATCAGGTTTAGGAGGTTGAAAGGGAGACAAAAAGCGCGCGGGGGGGGGGGGGGGGGGGGGGCTGGAGAGAGAGGAGGGACGGGACCAAACTCACTAGACTTAATTCATCATTCTTTGTCGTTTTATTCCAAAGCAACGGGTCAAGAAACCTTTTCAGTTTTAAACTGCAACCCAGTTGCTCATTTTGCAACCGCATCATTCTTTAAAACTAACAATCCTGCAGAGCGATCTGAATGTAACAATTTATTAGGCGGATAATTTCCCATCTCCCTTAAAGAAGACACGGGCAAAAACAAAATACAATGTATTGTTTTAATTTAATTTAATTTAATAGCAAGAATTTAATCCCCCCCCCCCCCCCCCCACAATCCTTTAATCTTCTGATTGAGGTCTACGGTTGTCAATTTTAAAAATCAGATCATTTCACATGGATTCCAGTCCAGTTAACGGTAAGAAAACGGCAAGTGTTTCTCCCCCCCCCCCCCCAGTTTTCAAACTTTTAAAGAAACGCAAGTATCTGGTATTGAATGGTCACAGGAACCATTTATTAAATAGGAACTCACACCGCGGCTGCCGCTGCACCCAGGCACAAGCACAAGAAAACGTTACAAAGTTCAACATGCCCAGCCCAAAATAAATGCGCGGCTACAATTTCTCAAACGCCGAAGTGAGGGGCGAACAGAACGGGGGGGGGGGGGGGGACACCAGCCCCCTTATAAGAAGGGTCGATAGGGTTTGGATTGGGGAGCTGGGGTGGGAATCAGCTGAAATTCCTCAAGCTTCGGGAAAAGACCAGCAAAGATGAAAAAAACGAGGCGAATATTAAGTTTGAATAGTTTAACGACCACTCCACCCCCACCGCCCCGCTATTGCAGCGAGCGCCTTTCACAACGTTACAGCAGACGCCGAAAATTAGGTTATTTCCTGAAATGCGGAAAAAAGGCATCTATGGATGGAACAGTTTCCAAACACGTTCCTAATAAACGCATCAGATAGTCAGAGGGTTGGTGTATTGTAACCCTCCAATCCTCACAGAACATAGCCCACATTCAAATGATTCAACATATTGAGACATGCCTAAAAAAAACCTTCAGCCATTACTCACTGTACATAACACAGTTTAATGGTATCAACCCAGGCTCTTTTTTTTAAATAAACTTTTATTAAGAAGTTCTGTAAACAAAAAGGAGAAACCTCCAGGATTTTAAATACAATATAACTCACTTCAAATGCTGCCCAAACTGATTTTCCACATTTCTATAAATAGGTTTATTTCCCCCATCCTTGCCACCACACTGACTTTGCAAAAACTCTGGGACAATTCAGGCCGCTTGATTTAAAGATCAGTAACCCATGTTTGAAATCAGTTGTCACTTGACAGGCTGGTTTTGGTAGGAGCCCTGTAGACAGGTAGAAATGGATAGAGATGTATGAGACTTGGCCTGTTTAAAATCAACTGCCATGGCTTCAAAACCAGTAAAAGCACAATTCTGGGGATTGAGAGAGATGGAAACATCGCAAGACGCAGATATAGAAAGATTTTGTAAAGTTGGATATGGTGGCTCATATTTTCCAAATTTGTTTAAACTCAATACCTACTGATAAAGTTGTTTACTCGAAAGGCCGGATTTCTTACTCTCCGGGTAAGTGTAGGTGTTGAAAACACTGTACAACATGTAGATTTGTTGTTTTTGTAGAGAAGTTACCCTGTTTTTCTAACGCTTCCACACGCTTCCCTTCCTTTGAGCTTATAGTTTCCAGGTGCTTTTCTGCTCATGTTACAGAAAGGAAGATAAAAGTCTCCTGCTTTTGCTTAAATCAATGACCAGATCTGAAGAAGTGACAAACAGCCACATCTTCCAAATATCCTTCGGTGTCCGGGATCAAATATTAAACTTCACATCAATGGATTAAATGTGAACCGTACAGGACTGAACGAACCAACAACAAAAACAAAAACTTTAGCTGCAGACACTCTGGAGGAGTCTGTTTTAAAATCCCAAGAAAGTTGAAGCGATTACAGGTGTGTTATCAAACAGAAAAAAATCTAAAAATGAAATATTTATTACGGCATTTTGTGACTGAACACCTTTTAAACATACGTCACAGTCCTCATACAAGTATCTATGTAATCTGACAAAGCTCGCAAGGGGAAACAGCATTTTCTTCTAGTGACAACGTGCTGATAAAAGTAAGGAATTCATTGACATACAATACCAATTCCACAGCAGATTTGATACTAGCAAAACATTCGTTATTTCTCATTGAGGTAAACACATAGATATCTAACATGTAACAATTAATATACTGAACTCTCTGTACCAAGTATGTTACAGGATTTGTTTTGTCGTTGCTTGTTCCAAGCAGTTTGAGTTCATTTAAAAAGGTCTCTGTTTTGGTGCAAGACCAGCAAAAAGGAAATTTCATTAAGAAAAGTCTACCCAAGAGCATTCTGAGTTGTTTGTGTGACAACATTTTCTCAATGCTGTGGCCCACAGGCATAGCAGGAAGCTGCTAATTCATCTTCAGGTTCCCATCAACAAGCTCTTTGAAGAAGGGTCAATCCAGAACATGATCAGACATAGGCCCTTCAGTCGGACCAAGCAGGCGTTGTCACTACAGGCTGCATTTGTTCCAGAAAAATCAGGTATGTTAGTGCATTCTTTAAACCTTTCGCCTGTGGCCGTATCCAAAAATGTCTCACGGTTCTTCATCTTAGCATCTTCCTCTATGGCAAGTTGGCTGGACTTGGGCAATCTGAAACGTGGCTCCATTTGCTGTACGAGGACAACCATTTTGAGAACAACACACATAGTGTGGAAAAAGGATAACTTTCTTTCTAAAAACTATTGGAAGCAACAGAAATAGAGTGATCAACAGAAATGTACAAGTTAACTTAGTTCCTATATTTATGCTACAGTAGTAATAAATCTTTCAGTCTTTTTCCAGAGGAACTTTACATTGGAGTTAATTTCAGGTGAAGAAAGCTTTTGGCTTCATGTTAGCCTGGCCTTGCCATTGGTCCTCTGCTGGCGTTGAGTGAAAACAAAATCACAGCTCATCTGGAATTCCATTAAGTATCAACATCTGTTCAAAGTTTAAAGTCTTACAATTTTTCTCATTTTTTTTCCCTTATATTATTGGGCGTGGATGTCCATAACCTGTCCCCCTACACTGGGGTCTACAGGATTTAACATTGTGGGGCTTTGTGCTGACATTGGCATTCCAGGGTGAGGCGCGGGTCCTCCATGCATCATCATGGCTGGGTGATGTGGGTGACTCGGGAGATAGGAATGCATTGGGGGTCCGTGTCTTAACTGGGCAGGGTGTGGGGTCATCTGGGGAGGAGTGTAACTTGGCTGTGCCATACTCATACCCATAGGACCACCCTGAGATACATAGTCCCCTGGCATGCCTTGTAAACCTGAAAAGACAAGAACAAAACTATTACAATGTGTTAATATTTTCTAAAGAAAATGCATTCCTTAAAAGCTTATTCTTATGTCTCATTAGTGGTTTTCTTATATGGTCGGCACATTAATCTCTGTGCATATAGAGTTACAGTATTATTGATGTATATGTGCTATTACATATTTGCAGATATTTTATAATTATAAATCAAAGGCACTAGTCACAATGATTAATTCAATAACCATGCGTTCAATCTTACTCATAGGTCACAGGAGATACATTGGTTCATGAAAGAAAAAAGATCAAGTTTCAGGCTTAAAGAACACAGGGCCCGATAGAAAAAAACTGAAGATTAAGCAGAACCAGAGAAGATATTGTTAAAAGAAATATGGCAAAGGACCAAGAAGACATCTATGTGCAAGAAATCTGATGCAATAAGATCTCTTCCTTTCACACAGTTTATCCAAATAATGAAAAGCGCATAAAATTAATAGTCTTCTCAGGTAAAACGGGAGAATGCTTCTCAAGCCGTTTATGAATTTTTTTTTACAACTTTTGTGGGACAGTTTGGATTGGGCTCTCCTTAATACAAAACTGAAACGCGAAGCAGAAAAGGGAAAAAAAAGGGGGTCAAACCTGTTGCTCTGAGGGAGTGGGATGTGGGCTTTTATTGGGAAAGGCCTGCCAGTAAATATTAATCAGATCATTGATTCCATCCATTTAACTAGAACTAATTTCAATACAAAATAACTATCAATATAGTATACAATGCAGAGCTAAATTAGAGGGAATTAATTTTTACCTCTATTCATCCACTAGCACTTACTAACCTAATTGCTGAATAGTTTTTAGTGACACTATAAGCTAGTAATCTAAAGACCTGTAAGCTGTTGTCATTGTTTTAAGTAGATCAGCAGTACATTAGTAACCACAGTGGTAAAACCATACTGAGACAATAATACTGTCGGCACTGTGTAATAAGTCTAACTCAGCTCTGTTTATTCTAGCACAGCGGCAAGCTCACTGGATGATGATAATTAAGTACCAAATATACCATATTGTGTAGCTCCATAATCAAATAAAAGGAGGATAATATTATCTGTATTAAGCCATTAATGTAATTGGTTATGAAGCATAAAATATGTTATGTAATTAAATAGGCCAGAAATTATATGGCCTATATTAAGAATTATCCAAGCTGAGAAAATGTTGGCTCAATGGCTTTTTTAGGGAACACTGCTTTTAACATTTTTTTGAGTGCATTAGTATAGAGAGGAAGGCAGGATATAGAGTCCATTACTAATGTGCTACGGTAACTCCCCTCAAAGATCTTGCACAAAACTATAACCATCATTTTAAATAATCTGAAACAATCCAGTGGCATTAAATGACTGCCGAGTAAGTCATTTTTTGTGGGTAGGATATACAACTTTGAGTTCAAAAGGATTGAAGATGATTTAATAATGAAATAGTCTGCCATTCTTTCTCAAATGTAAGCATTAAGCTCGATGGTAGCAAAGAGTTTCAGTTATTAAATAAAACCTCATGCTCTGATGCCTTAGTGATGTGATGTATTGCTGTTTGCTGTATCTGTATTCCTGAAACATCGCATACATTGGACACACTCCAACTGATGGATTATTTAGACTGTAGCCAATCAGCTTCTCTGCTGATTCCATTCCTTCACTTTCAGTCATCTCTTAATGTCTGTCACTGTTTAGTTTTACATTTAATTTTTTTAAATTTTCATCTCAGACAGGAGGCGATGGATATACTTTCAGGCGTGGGGTGAGGTTTGGGGAGGGGGGAATGCTCCCAGTGAGGAATGTGTTGTATCACCATATACTGCCATATATCTTGAATACAGATTACGAACTGCAACATTTCATTTTTGCATATAAGATAATTCATGCATCAATCGTTTCCTGACAGATTTATGTCACTCAAAGGACAGTCTCACTTCTCGTTTTTATCGCTTCATGAAGCCTGGTTAATTTCTCTCAAGTCAATTGCTGCCCTGAAGATGTTTCTTTTCCCTTAAATGTCCCAATTGTTCATTCGCTGCTTGAGTTTGATTCTCTGGGCTTCATAATTAAACAGAATTACTCCAGACCTAATTTGCTCTGTATACTGTAAATTAGTTAGCTGACCTTTTGCAGCTTGCGAAATGGTGTCAAATGTCACGAGATAAATCATTACAACTGGCCCTTTATTGGAATAGCATGCAAATACGGGCAAGGAGAAAAAAATTGGATTGGGGGGGTGGGAATTAAAAAAAATTGCACTACAGTAATAGACAGAATAAACAGCCCGATCGTACTTACTTCCCCCGTGCTTTGCGATTGGTTAACTAGATGAAGGTTACATGTAGTGCCATTGCCCATCCATGCCCATATTCATGCCCATTCCACTCATAGGTCCTAGAAGGGAGATAAAATCCAAGAAGATGCCAGAAAATCAGCAAGGTCGACTACTCGATAGTGAAAAAGATCCCTTATAATTTTTTTTTTGTATTTTAGGATCCGTGGGGTGGATAAATTCCTCACAAATCTCTTGTCTGAAGGATTTGTTTCCCCGTGGGTGCAAAGAAGACAGGCAAGGCAGGCAGCAGGCAGAAAGGAAAACCCTGTGATGGTGGGGCATGACAGGGGAAGTGGATAGGAAGGATAGAGAAAGTAATGACGTTACACTGAGGGAGTGAAGGACATTGCTTAGCTTACCAGCAGGCCGAATTCCCATATGTTGCTGACCATCCAATACAAAACTTCCCATTGGTTGGCCCTCTGGACTGTACGCTGCTCCTTGGCTTACTGAAGGATCAAGAAGAAAACCTGATTGTAGTCAAACGTGGACACAGAGGAGAAAGAAAAGACATACCAAACAATCAGCAGTTACTCCTGAAACAGCAAACACAATACGTTGTCAAACACCAGAAACTTACATGGCAAATACCATAATTAAATAAATAAGTTTAGCACCCAATTACCCCCTACTAGTGCAACCCCCCCCCCCCCCCACCCCTCCCCTCAAAACACAAAGATCCCCATCTTGGCAAACCCTGACTGGTGAAAAGCTTTATATTGCAAAAGTACAAACAGTGTAAAATGTAATGTTTCAAAACAAAGTTCCCTTCCCAAAGCCGAGAAGATGGGGAAACGTTTACAGGAATGAGGCATTTCTAGGGGCGGTATGGTGGCGCAGTAGTTAGCACTCCTGCCTCACGGTGCAGAGGACCCACGTTTGATCCCAGCCCACGGTCACTGGCCTTGTGGTGTTCGGAAATTTCCCCAGTGTCTGCATAGATCTCACCCCCACAACCCAAAGGTGTGCAGGGTAAGTGGATTGGACATGCTAAATTGCCCCTTTATTTGGGAAAAAAATGAATTGGGTGCTTTAAATTTATTTTAAAAAGAATAACACATTTATTGTGCTCCTGGAGTGCATATTTTTTTATTCAAAGATTACAAAGCTGGGCATTGCGCCCATATTTTTATTAATAAATTACCACGGCTAATTTAAAGACTTCCTTTAATTGCATTCTAAGCATGAAGGCATCCAGCGTAATGGTTAATGTATTTATTAAAGTATCAAGTTACACAAACCTGTGATGTACAATGCCTATAATTTCTGGGCAACAATTTAACATTATAATGATCAAAAATAAGTAATTCTGGGAGTTCCTCAACTCTTTCAGTTGTTAAGTGCATTCTCTCGTATGGGATTGAACTTGAGCGTCCCAGGTTCATACAATCATGAAATTACAGCACAATGAGTAGCTATTTGACGTATTACACACGTGCCAGCTCTCTGACCCTATTCTATATCTAATAAAATAAACTTTAAAAAATATATTTAAACACCTCCCTTTTAATGTCTGTTAAGGATTCAACCATTGGCCTGTGTTGGCCGAGGTGCTCTGAGGCAAGTAAGAGTCACTACAAATGAGCGAGAGAGAAAGGGAAAATTTGTAAAAATTAAGCCAAGCTTCCCAGTCTGAGTTTCTTTGCAATATATGTTCTTATTTATATATGTGGATTTGGGGGAATTAAAGCAGTAGGTTTGACTATGATGTGTCTCACACACCTGACAACACCATCTGTACAGACTTATGCTTGAAAAAAGTCACTTGGGCAAAGTACTCAGAAGACACTTGTGGATCTAAGCCCCAGCTAAAGTTAGTGCTCTCATCAGAGGGAGGGCAGAAAATGTTCTTGCATTATTTAGAATTCACTGATTTTTATTGTACATCTTTTGAGATTATTTTTTAACCTGCAAAATAAAATCAGAACTCTCTCTGACTATCACAGCACTTAAGGCAAGTGCTCTGGGTTTCCCTGTTCCGTTTCACACCATAGTACCATCCCTGATCCCAACAGAGAAGCATGTTCGGCAAGCCGCGCACAATTCCCATGAATAAATAACATTTTATAAATTGAAGGAAAGCAGCGGGTGCAAATCAACATCAAATCAAAGCAGTGTGAGTGAGAATCAAAACTTCAATAAAGCTTTTCGCAAACCAATGCAGGAGGACAGAACTCCATGGTCAGCACAACATGCGTTTTGATTAAATATTGTGAGTGAGCCATATTTGTAAGAAATCAAATTGATTTTCAGCATTTTTGCAATGGGGATAAATTTGAAATAATGTCATACCAGTATAATTTTACATTAAAAGAAATGTAACAACTTGGGACTATCTTCCTCCATTCATGCACTTTGGGAAAGGTCTAGGCAGACAAGGAAGCACAGCCGTGAACATTGCTTCATACCTACGTTTTCTGGGAGAATTATTGAATCGAGCAAAATATGTCTCTTGATGTTTCATCCAACCAGCTGGTAAAGAGTGAGGGCATTTAATGTTTTTTGTGAGCAATCCACAGCTATCATTAGTGATGATAAACAGCAACATTGGTGAAATAAGTAAGCACATTCACCAAGGGCAATGGGAAAGCAATTGTAGCCGAGGAAGACAACCAGGTCGTCAGTAGCAGTACCCACTCAGCTAGCTATCTGTGGCATAAGGATATTAACCCAATTACCATTCCCAGTGGAAAAATGGTAGATTCCGGACAGTGAGGGTGGGGAAGTTGAGTTGGCAGCAACTTAGTGAGATTGCTCCTTGCATTGGGATTTGGAAGTGAAAGCTCTTTCAGAATGCTAGGCTGTCAGCTTTGTTTACCAGCTGAAGGAACTCCGAAAGAATAGGACCAGTGCCACAGGACCAGAATGTAGTTACTACTTGGTACTTGCCTGCTCGATTTGATTGGTCGATCATGGGTTGTACTATTCTTCTCCTGGCATTAATGAACCTGAAACAAAGAGGAAAAGGGTAGATTTTAATTTCTTAGTTGGCAAACTCAATTTTAGAACCCACACTGTTGCACAACTTTAATTTGTGGAGGGTGCAAAAAAAGACACCTGTGCACGAGCACATGTTGATTTAAAGGCTTCTTACATCAGCTATTTTAAATGTTAGTGTTTATAAGATGGAATGTCTGCCTGTGCAAGAGTCGCAAACATAGTAAAAGTTCATTGCCTTAAATAGGTTGCTTTCTCCTCATAGTGGGGTGCAACTCCTGTTCCAGCTGTCCTTAAATGAAGACCAGGCGTTTGCCACTCTCTGCTTTCACAAGGTATTGTTATGTCAGCAAGCCCATCAATTAGGCTGTCTGAAGTTTTATCACCACAGCAGCAACTAAGTGCTGGTACAGAAAGGCTCCTGCTCATTCGCAGCTCCTGCAGTTTTAGACTGTAAAGTCAAGGGGGTCGTTTAGAGGTTAGCGACTGGCAACGGTGACCTTTTCAACCAAGGTTTCCACACCCAGGGCAGGGGGGAAAAAAGTCAAATGCCCATCAGCAATGTGGGTGCTAACACATTTGAAAATAAATGACTTCTTTCTACAGGTCGAAACAGAACACTTTGTTTTGCAGATTGTCGATACGTTTGCACTTGGGCACTTTAATATTTTGCCATTCTGAGAAACAAGTAGCGGACAAAACTCAAAAATGGCAGCGCGAATGCATTAAGGTCCTTTTTTAACATTAACACTTTTCTGGGAAACCTGGAAGTTTATGCTTCTTTTAAAAAAAAAATTGTCCTTCCGGAACGCCACTAAAATGCTCCAGTTAACCTTAGAGCTCAGTTAGTTTTGTTGAGTTATGATGCACCTTCATTATTAGAGAAAATGCCACTTTCCTGGTCTTCCCAAAACAGCCAGATAATAAAATCACTTCATAGAAGCTGCAAAATTAATCACTGCAAGTCTGTCTTTAATTTATCCGCACAGTCCAACCCAGCCAAACCAAACCTCCATCCAAAAAATAAACCCTTCACAATTTTTACTGACTGACATGTTAGCAATCTTTACGCGGAGGCCAAATGTTTGCGTTTGAAATGGAGCCAAACCCCTCCACTGTCTTCTATGTCCAAGTAAGTGCAAGAAAGACAACTCATTCGAATGGCATGTAACAAATGTCTCATGGCTGTGATATTGGGGGATGGGGAGAACGAACGTGAAGCAGGAGACCCCAAAAAACTGGCCCTTGACAGATTTCTGATGCAAAATAGCTTTGATCAAATCACTTTTTACTCTAAAGTAAGCATTTTTATTCGGAATGCACCTTCTAAGAGGACTGTAATAATTTTGTCAGTTCTTTAGCAAATGCATTATTAATTATTTTCCATCTATGTACAGATTATTG
Organism: Scyliorhinus canicula; assembly: GCF_902713615.1. Classification (NCBI taxonomy): domain Eukaryota; kingdom Metazoa; phylum Chordata; class Chondrichthyes; order Carcharhiniformes; family Scyliorhinidae; genus Scyliorhinus; species Scyliorhinus canicula. The sequence continues at coordinate 121,636,407 of NC_052147.1, read as the reverse complement.
AAGGGGAATCCTCCAAAGATTTGCATTCTATCTGTTGTCAACAAAATGTCACCCAACACAATTACATGCCTTGCCTAAGCTTCAGTTCAAAAGCTGCTTCGGGCATGAAAACTAGCTAAGCAACCGAAGAAAGAAATGTTCTTCAGGGAAATGGTGAGGCTTCTTTATAACAAGCAGCACAGATATCATTAAATCAAATCGTCAGTAAACAAACGTCTGTTCCACAGTCAGACTACACATAGTGACCCTGTTCGGAATGAGAGCCAGTTCAGTTATGATTACGAGATCCAAACTGAATTCAATTTATCCCATGTTCAGACTTGCCACCATGCTGAATTGCAGTGAGGCACAGTGTACGGCGTGCTACAGGATATATTTTTGATTCCATGCAATGGACTTTTGAAGTCAAATCTGAATGAAAATCATGTGCAATCAGAATGGTCATAAAGCACACCCATTTCAGTTTTTAAGATACTTTGAAACCGTAATTTTCAAATAAAAGCTTTTATTCCCCTCCCCTCCCCCCCCCCCCCCCCAATAAGAGATATGTCACTCCCGCAGTTTGACGGCGGACTTCTAAGTGGAGTTCCCAAGTCTGAAACCTGTCTTTAAATGATACCTAAGTGGCTGTCAATTTTCAGACAGGCCAGTAGGTGGGGTACTTTGCAAGAGCAGGATTTATTCACCCATTTGCGAAAAGAAAACTAGCTGGACAGGTCCCACCCACTAAATCGTGTCTCCTATTGTCCAATCACAGATCAACTATCATGGCAGTAGTGTATAACTCTGCATTTCAGTGCCCTGAGCTCTTGGCTAATGGAGGAAGTGTCACACAGGTGGCAAACAGTACCACACTAAAATGGGAAAAGATAGGCAGACACTTGTGTTCAGTGTCATGCAGGAGATTAATTGTGGGTTTGATTCTAACTTCCTGAGCTGTGAAACACTTAAGCAGAAGCTGCTGCGTCTCCCTGCTGGGGGGAGGGAAGAAGAACGGAGGGTCCGCTGTCCAGTTGAAGCATTTGCTGCGGATTGGCTGCAAGGAGGGATGATAATATTGTAGGTGTAAATCAACACATCCACTTTCTCAGCGGGGTTTAAAGACCACGTGGACATAACAAAATGGGCCCTTTTCCATGCCACAACATGGCATAAAACACCTTTATCTGGAATGTACTGTCTGAAAGGGTGGTGCAAGCATAATGAACAGTGAATCTGACAGATATTTAAAGAGGAACAATTTGCAGTTATAACCAACGGAACTACTGGAGAACTCTTTCAAAGGTCTGGCAGTCATGATGGGCTGAATGGCCTCCTCTGATTTGTGACTGATTTATTTTACAAGAAAAAAGTTTCAGGAATAACTTTTAGTGTTAAATGTCAGTAGGTATCTCGATTTTTTTTAAGGATCTGTATCTGTTCCTGGCAGTCTGTTTTTATTCCTTTTATTCCCTTCCCAATTTCTCTCTTTACAAGTAACCCCAGACTATGTGTTTACTGTGCCCAAGTGGGAAGGGTGTATCACTTGCTCCTTGATTGCTGATGCCAGTTCTTGCAGAATGACTTCGAGAAATTGGGGATTAAATCTGTTTTATGAATACTCACCAGCACCAGATACTGCTGGTTTAGCACAGTGGGCTAAGCAGCTGGCTTGTAATGCAGAACAAGGCCAGCAGCGCGGGTTCAATTCCTGTACAGCCTCCCTGAATAGGCGCCGGAATGTGGCGAGTAGGGGCTTTTCACAGTAACTTCATTGAAGCCTACTTGTGACGATAAGCAATTATTATTATAAACTTTGCATCATTTAAGCTACCTTTTTGATTTTACTCAGCTAATACTGTCCCATGGTAATGCTAACTTCTCAGACTAATCTATCGTGTTCTCAATATAATACCACCTCCTCAGCTTCCCTACAAACTGAGCTTAAAGTGACATTAAAAGGTGACTAACAATGATCTAACATTGTAGTACATTCATTTACATTGCCTGCACTTAACATTTTAATTTGTATCAACAGCAATAGGAAAGCACATCCAAATGTAACTAGTTGAAGCCTAGTACAAATGGTGTAAAACACAACATGATTGCTGCATCTAAAGCATTGTCCTTTCATTTCCTTTTTGTTTTTAAGATTATATTTAACATTTAAAATTTGTGGGTTACTTTTCCAGTTGTCAGCTGGAAAAAGGATTTGCTAGGTGTGCAAATTATGCTTCAGATCTCTCGGTGTCCATACTTGCTCATTTTGAGCACTGTAACCTTCTTCATACTAGACTCACTGGCAGACTAATGTGTTGTGTCCCTTTGGGAGTTGATTCAAAGCTCTGTAGCTACACTCCCTTTTATCAATCAGAATACGGCCAATTGAGATTATCAGACCAAGCAGATAAGACTGTTTTCTCTCCTCCCAAGAGTCGCTAATGGTGTGTGCACATGACACACAAAAAAAACTCCAGAGATGAGAAGGAGACTTCATGTGCTCTAGTATCACATCACAGAGTAATGCACCATCCTTTTTCCCTTCCCCCATTCATTTCACCCTGCGCTCTCCAAATAATGGGCTGGACTAAATTACTAGGTTTCTCTTTTTACCCCCAACCATTTTTATTATTTACATCTGGTAGTCTCCTTATTATAAAGTCTCTCGCTCCTCTCATACACATTTGCACATAGAGCTGCACGGAGCTGCAAACCATTATAGTCCTTCTCAGCATGGGAACTCCATACTGTCTTCAAACAAATAATTACAGGCAAGGTTAAGGGGTCACATAGAGGTCATATCTTTGGATACTCATCAGAATGTTTACATTAGTATGAACAGTGGCTCATTTAACATGCAGAGGTTTTAAAGTGTTTCCACGGTTTTAAAAATGGGAAATGGGCTCTTTAAAACACTACCTCAAAACAGTAACATAAACGTCCAAATAAATAATCCTGAAAGTTGAATATACTTAAGTTTAAAGGCACTCACTAACTGATTCCAACAAAATCAGTTGTAATTCCTCTGCATTCACCTTTAGAAAACACATGACTTTGCGCAGTGCCTGTGTCTATGTCCAAGTTTTATGGAACTTTGTTGTCCTTTATGTATATCACCCTGTTTTCTGCTTCACTGATTCAAAACCACACCTGGCAACGTCCTCTTATTCTTGCCATGAGAAATCTTAATGCCAAATCCTATTTATTCTGGAACGCAGCCCAATTTAGATCGTCACTTCTACTTAAGCAAACTATCCCCTAAAACTAGTTGATGAACCGGTTTGTTGAAACCTTGTAGCTGATAACTGGGATCTAGCCTATAGACTGAACAGCATACCTATTAGGTCCTGTCACTGATATAAAGGCTTATTAAGAACATGCTGATGAACTTTAACATTTTAAAAGAGTAAAAATGTATTCATATGGGAAGCAGAAATGCATTTCCTTTGGCAAGCTTGGATGCAGCGTGATTTCATATCTCCCTATATAGAAATATAAATCTTTGAAGCTTAAGCAAGCAGCAAGGATTAATAACCTCTGTCGAATCTTCTATTGAGTAGGTCGTAACAAATACAGTTCAAACTGAAATAACATGTAATTAATAATTTATCATTGGAAAAATGTATGACCAGTTCAGCTACTAGAGAGACAAGCTCGTGCAAACTTATGGGCCTGATTTTCCGGTTTCTGTTCCCAGGACTATTGGATCCCCTTTGTACAAGAATATTGATTAGGAAGGAGGGCTGCATATAAAGCTACTTGCCTGTAAATTAACAAATAGAAATTTGGACAACTGTATTTGGATAGAATGCTCCTGATCTCTGGTTTTCCTGGATTTGCCGTATCTACGTAACAATGGTCCCATTAGCCTTATCATTAATCTCATTGTAAATTTCCAGTCTACCCTCGTAGTTTAGAAAGGCTGCTAAAGTAAGTATCTTAGTTATCAAAATAGGTTCAGAGTTAGGACTCTCCACTTTAGTGAAGTATAGACTTAGGTTAAGAATGATCTGATTGAGTTTAATAAAATGATGAAGAAAATAGATTGTGCCCTAGTTGGTAGCTTGGTATAATCTTTTCCATCACCTTCCAGATAATCCAATGAGGAAGCCATGAGGGATGTCTATCCCTTTAAGAGGTTTTCTTAGCCTTGCACTATATAGCTTCTTTTTCTCAGGCTGTAACACCCTCATGTAGCTTCCCTTTAGTTATTCTGACATAGGTAGTATGAAGTTATGTAAAACATTTTAAAATGTGGATTTGTTTTTTCCTGTTTGCCAAAAAAGAAAACAATTTTCCGAACACTTGCATTAACATTCAGGAAATTATTAACCCTTTGCACATAAAATTCAGATTTCAATTTAACATAATAAATATCAAGAAGTAATGTAGCAACCCATTCTCTGCACACCTTGGTGTGGAGAATATTCAGCAATTAAAATGTAATTTAATTCTACTTCTTTTCAAAGTGTTACGAGTATGAGGTTTGTAGATTTTTCATGTTTTTGGACTGTGTCTTTAAATTTAGGTTAAATTAAGGTCATGTGACAATACCGAGGTTTGCCTGACAACAGGTCTTACTGATGAAAACAAAAGGAAAGACGAGACGGTTTTACTGGGAAGAAAGGATAAAGCGATTCATTACACTCCGAGACAACGGCAGCTGCCTATGTGCTACCAATGTATATACTGTGAGTCTCCAAAATCCCAGAAAAGTATTGGGAATGTCAAGTTGTAAACAGTTGTACATTATACTTAGTTCCAAGATGAAAGAGAGTTGGGCTCTCAAGGATAGCTAATCAGCATTTCTACGGATACGGGGCCCATGTGATTCATGTTGCCATGGGAATTGACTTTGTGATGTGTATGGTTTCTATAATATGCCCCAAAAAGACAGACACAGCCATACAGGGTCTGAGAGAGAGACAGAGCAGCAAGAGGCCAACATTCTCTTTGGTTTACCGTGGATGTAAGTTCATGCTTGAGACTGAAAAGACCACATTTGTGCGGAGGTAATACAAGGTTGGAAGATTCATCTAGCTTGCGCTAGAGGGATTACCTCCAGGAATACTCTCACCATCAAGTACTGTTCTAGGGTTAGGAGTTACCAGACTGAGAAAGAAAAAGAACAGAAATTAACCCTCAGGAGCTAAGAATAATTTTGGCCTGATCTCAGGAGAACCGAATGTCTACTCAAAGAACAGTGCAATGTAAACCTGTAAAGTGTGTTTTTTGGTTGTGCTAGAAATAAAATGGGAGGTATGTTCTGTACTTTAAAGTATTAGTTGCCTCCAAAGATAGTAAGCGGGATTCTCTGAGAGCGCGCTGGGTTGAAGAATCGCTGGAGGCGCGGGAAATTCTCGCCATGCCGCTCCGACGGCGGGACACGATTCTTTAGCGACCGGAGAATTGGCGCCAATCGCGCCGTGCGGTTGTCACAGCACCGGTCGGGGGCCGCTGAAATAGGCTCCCACGGCGATTCTCCGCGGGCGACAGGCTGAACTCCAGCCGAGTCCCGCTGGTGTGGTTCCAGCCTGGTACCACCCAGCGGGGGGTTGGACCCGTGGCCATGGTGGACATCCTGATGGCGGGAATCTGACTCTGGGGGAGAGGTTCAGGCCCGCGATCAGGGGATTCTGGGACCTCGGCGCCGTGAGGCAGCAATGCTAACCACTGTGCCACCGTGCTGCTTAAGTGTGCAATTCTCTCAGCCAAACTAGACAGATCTTCCCTTTTCATAAAATGGATGTTGCTTTGATAAATAGTATATGATATGTGAGAAGGTTAACAAAAAAGATCATTCACTTTTTGTTATGAATTCCGCAGAGACCAATAACTTTAAAAAAGAAATTTGAACTTCTAGTTAATCACAAAGGATGACATGACAAAATCGCGATCAGGGGCGCGCGGCCGCGATCTGGAAGGGGCCTATCTCCTTCTGCGTGGCCCGCTGTAAGTTCCCCGACATGTTGATCTGCACCGCCGAAGAGACGGCAACCACGTGCATGCGCCGGCGTGGAGACGGCCGTCGCACAGACCCGTGGCGGCCACTTTTCGGCACTGGTGCAGCGCACCGCACTCCAGCCCTGTGCTAGCCCTCTGAAGAGCGGTGAATTGCTGGGCCAGGAGGACCATTGACGCCGGTGTACACCACTTCGGTGTTTATGCTGGCGTCAACACTTGGTCGGGATTTCGGAGAATCCCAGCCAGCATTTTGGCAATGGTGGTTTTGTCACGATAAATGTCTTTAAACCTGAAATCTTGTCATGTCATCCTTTGTGATTAACTAGAAGTTCAAATTTCTTTTTTAAAGTTAGTGGTCTCTACGGAATTCATAACAAAGAGTGAATGATCTTTTTTGTTAACCTTCTCACTTATATACTATTTATCAAAGTAACATCCATTTTATGAAAAGGGAAGATCTGTCTAGTTAGGCTGAGAGAATTGCACACTTAAGCAGCACGGTGGAACAGTGGTTAGCATTGCTGCCTTACGGCGCCGAGGTCCCAGGTTCGATCCCGGCTCTGGGTCACTGTCCGTGTGGAGTTTGCACATTCTCCCCGTGTTTGAGTGGGTTTCGTCTCTACAACCCAAAGATGTGCAGGAGATGTGCAGGGTAGGTGGATTGGCCATGTTAAATTGCCCCTTGATTGGAAAAAAGGAATTGGGTACTCTAAATTTATAAGAAGAAAAAAAGAAGAAAAAAAGTGGGCAGCACGGTAGCATAGTGGTTAGCACAGTTGCTTCACGGCACCAGGGTCCTAGGTTCGATTCCCGGCTTGGGTCACTGTCTGTGCGGAGTCTACATGTAGACATGTGTCTACGTGGGTTTCCTCCGGGTGCTCCGGTTTCCTCCCACAGTCCAAAGATATGCAGGGTTAGGTGGATTGGCCATGCTAAATTGCCCTTAGGTTAAGCCGGGTTGCTGGGTTATGGGGATAGGGTGGAGTTATGGGCTTGAGTGGGGTGCTCTTTCCAAGAGCCGGTGCAGACTCGAAGGGCCGAATGGCCTCCTTCTGCACTGCAAATTCTATGATCTATGATCTATTCTTGAGAACCCAGGAACAGAAAATATAGGATGAGTGAAGTGCATGCAATCCAACAAAACTGTTCCCTTCAGAGCATGTAACTTAGCCAAGCTTTTTGTAAAACGTTTCCCTAGACATAATTTTGCTAAATTGCAGTATATTAATCTAACCTTAAGGAAAACATTGGTTGCATGTTAATACTATTAAAATCAGCATTTGTAATCACAATGGTGAAAAATTAGGATGAAGAATTATTTCCCCATCTTTGCTGAGGTAAGACTGGAGTGATTAATATACCTTTTCACAATTTCTTCTATTCTTTCATGGGATGTGGGCATCGCTGGCTGGGCCAGCATTTATTCCCCATCCTTAATTGCCCTTGAACTGAGTGGCTTGCTGGGCCGTTTCAGAGGGCAGTTAAGAGTCGAGCACTTTTCTGTGGATCTGGAGTCACATGTAGGCCAGACCAGGTAAGGACAACAGATTTCCTTCCCTGAAGGACATTAGGGAACAAGATGGGTTTTTACAACAATCGACAATGGTTTCACGGTCATAATTAAAATACATACAACCCCATATTGATTCTGCCTCAGAAAGGCAGACAGCATTATCAAGGACCCCTCCCACCCAGGCATTGCCTTCTTCCAGACCCTTCCATCAGGCAGAAGGTTCAGAAGTCTGAAGACCCGCACATCTAGACATAGGAGCAGCTTCTTCCCCACAGCTACAAGACTCCACAGCGACTCCCCCTCGGACTGATCTATTCCCTGTAAGAACACTATTCACGACGCCCTATGCTGCTCTTGCTCATGTATTTGCTTTGTTTGGACCCTTGTTCCGCACTGTAACCAATCACTGTTTGTCGATGTACCATTTGTCAATGTTCTCTGTTGATTATTCTTTTGTCTACTATGTACGTACTGTATACGTTTCCCTCGGCCGCAGAAAAATACTTTTCACTGTACTTCGGTACATGTAACAATAAATCAAATCAAATCATATTTATTTCTTATAGTTTTTTCCAATTCAGGGGCAATTTATCGTGGCCAATCCACCTACCCTGCACATCTTTGGGTTGTGGGGATGAGACCCATGCAGATACGCGGAGAATGTGCAAACTCCACATGGACAGTGAACCTGGGCCGAGACGAAACCAGGGTCCTTGGTACCATGAGGCAGCAGTGCTAACCACTGCGCCACCGTGCCGCCCTAAAATACATTTTTATAATGAATTCAAAGTTCACTAACTGACATGGTGGGATTCAACCTGGGCTCCCAAAGCATTAGCCAGGGTTTCTGGATTACTAGTCCAGCGACAATACCACTGTGCCACTGCCTTCCCCATTCTGCTATTGCTATTAGACATAATGAGGGTGAAAATTCTGGGGCTAAAGGTGTGAATCGCTTTCATAATTTGGGCAGTAATGGAATTTGCACAGGACTTGGTCACATTGTGCTCTTACGCCATTCTTATTGATTCTACTACAAGTATGAATTATGCCATTTTGTTTTTTATACTGTGCAGACCTCACAATAATAATTGGAACTAATGGTGGCACGGTGACGCAGTGGTTAGCACGGATGCCTCATGGCGCCAAGGACCTGGGTTCGATCCCAGCCCCGGGTCAATGTCCGTGTGGCGTTTGCATGTTCTCCTCGTGTTTGTGTGGGTCTCACCCCTATAACCCAAAGATGTGCAGGGTAGGTGGATTGGCCATGCTAAATTGCCCCTTAATTGGAAAAAAAATTTAAATAAAAAAAACCGTCAATGACATGATCTAGATATATTACAATTTCTGTCGCTGTTATCTTAATACAATATATGAAGTAGGGCATGAGGGGAGCCAATGCCTGTACTTGGAGATGGTGTGGTCTACTGATTCCTCTCTTGTCAACTGTTGACAGAGTGACTGACGGCCATTCGGAAAAAAGACAATTTGCTGTTGCAATAATATCACTCCCATCTCATCCCCTTTCCAGCAGAAATGGCACGGGTACCTGCCTAATATATGCTCAATTGAAATAGGCTGCGGGTGTATCAATGGCACAGGCAGAAGTTCCCATTTTCCCAAATCTTCCTCCAGAAATCTGCTGCAGGAACAGCTGGCCTTATCTTTTAATTTAAATTAAGCTTCAGCTTCAAACTGTTTGCAGCCTTGGTGTCACATTTTACACTCAGATGAACTTTTGACCAGATAATCCTCTCCATCACCAAAACCACCTGCTTCCATCTTGAATCACAGAATGGTAACAGTAGCAAAGCTGGCCATTTGGCCTGTAGTCTTGATGCTGACACTCTACAATAACAGCTCTGCTCATCTGAATCCCCTTTCCTTTCTCTGAAGCCCTGCAACTTTATCCCTTTAATTATTAGCCAATTATATTTCAATAGCTGTGGTATAAGAGTCTGGCACATAATGGGCTAACATGTGACTGACTGCACGGTGATGTAAGAGAACACATGACCTGCACCTAGGGGTCAGAATAGTGTTGGATAGAGCCATGTGCACAAGCATGTATGGAGTCAGCTCCTTGCTTGAACTGTATCAATACATATAGTTTCCAGTGGTCAATAAATACTATGTTCTAACAATAAATACTTATTGTTAGAACATAGAACATAGAACAGTACAGCACAGAACAGGCCCTTCGGCCCTCGATGTTGTGCCCTACTCAAACCCACGTATCCACCCTATACCCGTAACCCAACAACTCCCCCCCCTTAACCTTACTATTAGGACACTACGGGCAATTTAGCATGGCCAATCCACCTAACCCGCACATCTTTGGACTGTGGGAGGAAACTGGAGCACCCGGAGGAAACCCACGCACACACGGGGAGGACGTGCAGACTCCACACAGACAGTGACCCAGCCGGGAATCGAACCTGGGACCCTGGAGCTGTGAAGCATTTATGCTAACCACCATGCTACCGTGCTGCCCCAATTGTTGATCTACCCAAGACTACGAATAGCTTAATAAAACCCACCCAGCACCTGACAACATGATGGCAGTTTTTGGGAAAATTCAAAACCTCAAAGAGACTGCAGAAGAAAATTCAAATCTTGGAAAATTGGAAGAAAAATCATAGAAGCAATATAACCTGGAGAAAAGTTCAAGACAAGAAGGCATAGAAGAAAATCACCTGAGAAAATCTCCAAAGAAAGACTGGGAAGCTGAAGGCAGAAATTAAAATTCTCACTGCGGCAGAAGACTCCATCAAATCACATGGGAGTCCAGCTTCAATACCTAGAATGTGCAGATCTAGCAGGGGTGAGCTAAAAAATTTAATTCCTGGACAACACTTGTCCTGAACAATAGTTAAATACAGCAATGGTCAGAAATTGCTTTTTAAATCACAGGCCGAGAAACCGGATTCCCCAAGTTGGCGACCTGAACACCTGGTGGCCGAACAAAGATTTTTAAAAATGTTAATGAAAAGTTAATTGTGACTGAGTAGACAGATTTAAAACACTCAAGGAAAAAAATGGTATTTGAAGCTTCCAAGACCTGACAGCATTGCAGTAAAGCAGGAAAGACTGAACCACTCAATCCAGGCACATGTGATTGAAAAAAATAAAATGCAGAGATTGCAAATGCCATCACTGTGAGAGCCTGCCAAAACCGACAAGCGTGGTAAAATCCTTTGTGCAGAAGTGTCAATGGCGCCATCTTGGAATTCTGGACACCTCTTAAAGCTGAAACTGCACTCTAAGCATTTTAACCATGGGCCAGAAATCCACACTTCCAGATCAATTTGGACATATCCAAGGCTCAGATCAGTCACAAGATTGTGGACTCTGGGGAAAGGAATTAATAATAATAATCTTTATTGTCCCAAGTAGGCTTACATTAACATTGCAATGAAGTTACTGTGAAAAGCCCCTAGTCGGGTTCACAGAGGGAGAATTCAGAATATCCAATTTACCGAACAGCACGTCTTTCAGGACTTGTGGGAGCACCTGGAGGAAATCCACGAAGACGCGGGGAGATGTGCACACTCCTCACAGACAGTGACCCAAGCCGGGAATCGAACCTGGGACCCTAGAATTGTGAAGCAACAGTGCTAACCACTGTGCTACCGTGCTGCCCCATTTCCTAGATACAATTTTTAAAATAAATTTAGTGTACCCAATTCATTTTTTCCAATTAAGGGGCAATTTAGCGTGGCCAATCCACCTAGCCTGCACATCTTTGGGTTGTAGGGGTGAAACCCACTCAAACACGGGGAGAATGTGCAAACTCCACAGTGACCCAGAGCCAGGATCGAACCTGGGACCTCGGCGCCGTGAGGCTGCAGGGCTAACCCACTGCGCCACCATGCTGCCCTATTCCTTAGATACATGATTGCTTCAGAGGCTGAAGAAGTTACCACATTGCGTTATTTAGTGGGCCAGTGATATAATAGCTAGAATCAATGAATCATCTGCAAAATTTGATGAAGTTTTAAAATAATATGATGCATAATTTAACCTGGGAAGTAACAAAATTACTGAAAGGGTTAAATTTAATAAACATGCCTGGCAGCCAGGAGAATCAGTAAACTCTTTCATTAATGATCTGCATGGAACGGCTGAAGGCTGTGATTATGGTGACCTGAAATCTGAGCTAATCAGGGTAGAATCGTTGTAGGAGCGGTGGATGACACTCACCCAGGCATGCTTCAAACCCTCTAGAGAGCCACCCTGATTGTCAGGCAATCTTTAATCGGTTTGCAGCACAGATCCAAATTAAGGAGAGAAAGCAAAAGTGGTACAAAATAGACCCAACTGAGCGGCCAATGAAACAGTACAGATACAGGAACACTCCAATCCAAGGGAAGTATTAATGTAACCAACCAATAAAGAGACCGTGTGGAGCAAAGTGCCCCCACAGCTGTTACCTATGTCAGATAATTCTTTCTATGTAACTATGGAAGCTTTGGGAAGATGTACAAAGCTAAAACGTCAAAAAGCACAGAAGATGCCAAGAGGATTCACGAGGTCGAGCCTGCACACCAAGAGGACACACAGTGAAGTCAAAGATCCAGGCTTTATCTCTTGGTTAATGGCCATCTCACAAACTTTAAATTGGACTCAGGAGCCGGGATTACGCTTCAATGGGACAAAGTGTCTGAGAGACTCGAGCTCCAAACAACAGACGCACCAGTCTACGGGCCCATTGGAATCTGACGTCCAGTCATAGGCATGATTCCGAATCCACTAAGGTATGGTAGAAAGCACATCTTTTGAGCTGATGTAGGTCATCCATAACCAATCTTTGGGGGTGATTTGAGGCCTGGAGAGAATCCAGGGTGGCGTGGTGGCACAATGCTAACGCTGCTGCCTCACAGCGCTAGGGGCCCGGGTTCAATTCTGGCCTTGGGTGACTGTGGAGTTTGCACATTCTCCAGTACTGCGTGGGTTTCCTCCGGGTTCTCTGGTTTCTTCCCACAGTCCAAAGATGTGCAGGTTATGGCGGGGAATGGGCCTAGGTAGGGTGCTCTTTCAGAGGGTTGATGCAGATTTGGTGGACCAAATGGCCTCCTTCAGTCACGATAGGGATTCCATGAAGAATCGGGAAACACAATTCACACCAAATTGGTTGAGTTCCCCAAATTTCCACCTCCCTTGCCGGTAATGTCACCAAGTTCACGCCCACAAAGGGTGAGAACCAAATTTTAATGTTTATGAATACATTTGAATGTAATTAGTCCCCCCCCGCCACATGATCTCCACTCACTGAATAGTCAAACATCGCCGATGTGACATCACGATGGCGAGGTTCATAACAGCCATTTGAAGATGTGAATCAGTCGAGGGATCTGCCTCCGAGGGGAGGGAGAGGGACATTCCCCACTGCCCCTGAGCACAAGTTTGCACTGCCAGGTGGCGCTGATGGCACCTTGATCGCTGTGGAGCTGGCCTTGGCGGCTCTGTCAGACGTCACTCCACCAGAGTGATGGCGCAAACCACACCCACTGATTTTTTTTTTACTCGGAGATTCTCAAGATCTGTGAACTGGGCTTTACAGCTGAGAGCAACATGCCGGTTTTCAGTCTGAGCCTGGCACTTTGAAAAAATATGGTTAGATTCCGCCCTTTTTCCTTCTTGAGCTGAGATGTCTATTCAGCCCTGAACCCCCACCCCCCCCCTCCAAAACAACAGAAGATGTCAAGACAACTACTGTTATAAATTATACAGAATTGCAAGTTCCTGAGAGCTCAAACCAGACAGATTCTCTTGACTGAGATTTCAGCTCTGAATTGTCTTCTCTCTTTGCAGAGCTGGTTTGTCCACTTTTGTTAAGATGCCAGAATCTGCAATTAAAATGCTACAGAATGGAAAAAGAGGACAAAAAGATGCCAGAACAACCTTGAGTACAACATTTACCTGCAACAACAAAATCTACCATTCCTCTGACAGTAGTGAGAAGAGATATGGAAGAGTTATAAGGCCTCCAGACCACCTGAACCAGTTAACTCAGAGTTTTGAGGGGGGAGATGTGGCAATAATGGTGGCGTAAATATATGGGGTAAACTGGAAAAATCTAAATACATTGGATAAAGATTTGGTGTTGTATAGGAATCATAGAATTTATAGGAGGAGGTCATTCAGCCCAGCAGCCCGGCTCTTGGAAAGAGCACCCCACTTAAGCCCATGCCTCCATCCTAGCCCCGTAACCCAGTAACCCCACATAAACCTTTTTGGACACTAAGGGTAATTTATCAAGGCCAATCCACCTAACCTGCACAACTTTGGACCGTGGGAGGAAACCGGAGCACCTGGAGGAAAGCCACAAAGACATGGGGAGAATGTGCAGACTCCGCACAGATAGTGACCCAAGCCGGGAATCAAACCTGGGAGCCTGGCGCTGTGAATCAACTGTGCTAACGTCTAGCACACGATGAGTTAACATGGGACTGAGTACAGTATCTCCCACACAGTGATGTAAGCGAACACATGACCCACGCCTATGGTTCAGTGTAGTGTTGGACAGAGCCATGTGTAGAAGCAAGCGTGGCGACAGTTCCTTGCTTGGACCTTTACTGTACCTTTGTATATAATTTCTAATAGTTAATAAATACTTACTGTTGAACTACCTAAGATTATAAATGCCTTAAATAAGACCTACCAAACTACACCCAACACTTTACGACAAACGAGGTGATTGAATCGACCTTCTCTACATTCTCAGGCAGTGCATTCCAGATACTAACCATTAGTTACTAAAAGAGGATTTTTCTCATGTTGCCTTTGGTGCCATTCATCTTAAATAGGCATGGCCTGGTTCTCGACCTTTCCACCAATGGTGACAATTTCTCCCTCTCTGCTTTGTCAAATACACTCTGATCCTTCTCTTCACCAAGGATAACAGTCCCAGCTTCTCCAATCCATCAGCGTAACCGGAGTCTCTCATCCCCAGAGTCATTCTTGCAAATATTTTCTGAGCCCCCTCGACTGAATTCACATCTTTCCTAAAGTGTGGTGCCCAGACATGTGTTTTGCAAAGGTTCACTATAACTTCCTTTTGTACTCTATGCCTTTATTGATAAAGCCCAGAATCATATATGCTCTTTCTCAACCTGCCTTTGTCACCTTCAAATATTTCTTCACTGGTCCCTCTGCTCCTGAATCCCCTCTCATAAATATATCCATTATTTTACATTGTTTCACCCTTTTCCTACCAATTGTGTCATTTCACATTTTTCTGCAATAAGTTTAATATTCCACATGTAGCTTATTCTATCAACCTTTCTACACCCTCTTGAAATCTATCACTTCATAATTCACAATACTTCCAAGTTTTGTGACACCCACAAATTTTCAAATGATATCCTGCATACCAAAGTCTAGGTCATTAATATAGATCAAGAAAAGCAGTGATTGTAATAGCGACTGCTGGAGTATTTCCACTATATACAACTCATTGGTCAGAAAAAAAAATGTTTACCACCACTCTGTGTTCCCTGTTTCTCAGCCAGTTTTGTACTGCCCCTTTGATTCCATGGGCTTTAACTTTGCTGAATAGCCTGTGATATGGCACTTCATCGAATGCCTTTTGGAAGTCAATGTACAGCACATCAACCGCATCACCCTCATCAACCCTCTTTGTTACTCCATCAGAAATCTCAACCAAGTTAGTTAAGCATACTTTAATTAATTCATGTTGGAATTCTTAATCAATCCATATCAATCCAAGTGACTTAATTTTGTCCTGGATTATTGTTTTGAAGAATTTTCCCACCACTGAGATAAAAGTGGTGTCATCACCAGGTTTATCCTTCTACCTTTTTGACCAAGAGTGTAACATTGCAATTCTCCTTTTTACCATGGCCAGTTCCATTCTCACCCTATTGAAATTGACCTTCCCCTAATTAATTATTTTTGCTCTTGATGGCTTGTGTCCTTTTCCATAGTCAACCTAACTATTTTGATACAATAGTCATTGTCCCGTATGTGTTCCCCTACTGATATTTGAATTTCTTGACCACCCTGATTTCCTGGGACCAAATCCAGCAATGGTTGTTCCTACCATAGCCCGACTCTATTCCTGCATTAGTTCATTGTTAACCAAAGCCGTCACTGGTGCCTGTTTTACCTCGAGACATTTACTATAGAATCCCTACAGTGCAGAAGGAGGCCATTCGGCCCATGGAGTCTGAACCAACCCTCCGAAAGAGCTCTCTACCTCGGCCCACACCCCGCCCCATTCCCATAACCCACACATTCTTTGGACTGTGGGAGGAAACCCATGCAGATACAGGGAGAACGTGCAAAAACAACACACAGACCATCACCCTTAGCCGCCCAATTCCAATGTTCTCCTGCCAACCTCCCATCATCCACTCTGTATAAACTTCAGATCATTCAAACCTCTGCTGCCTGTATCTTAATTTCCATCAAATCACGTTCAACATGTTTCCTCTGTGCTCACTGATCTACACTCACTTACAATCCAGCATGGCCTCAATTGTAATATTCCTATCCTTGTTTACAAATCTCTCCATGGTCTTGTCTTGCCATATCTTTGTAATGTCCTCCGGCCCTTCAAGCTTTCGAGATCTCTGGCGTTTGGAACAATTCTGGTGTTTGGAACATGTACTGGTGTTAGTTTTTCCATTATTGGTGGTTGCACCTTTAGCTGCCAAGGCCCTAGCTTCTGGACCTGTTTGTTTAAACCTCTCTGCCTGTCTACTCTTCTCTCTTCATTTAAGACCTGCTTTAAAAGCTATGGGAGGGGTTCGCCGTTTATGAGACTAAGTGTTGACGCCAGGGCAGAATGCATGGACTTTCACAGAAGAAAAACTGACCTGGATCAATTCAGCTACAGTTGAGTGGCTAGCACCGGCACCACAAGGAACACAATCGATTCCAATGAAAAACGATGCGGGATAAGGTGGGTTTGTGACTGACACTCGTGAGGCTGACAAGCTGCAGCCATATATCCACATTACAATCTCCACACATGCTCATCCCAGCCAACAAGATGGCACTGGTTGTGCTGAAGCTCGCCCATACAGCTGATGAGTCAGCTGGGGCCAGAGGACACCAATGGGGGGTGGCCTCAGACGACACCCACACAACCCGTGGTCCAAAGTTCACAGCGGGAAGTCAGCAGCTTGCGCAGCTGCATGGCTGCCTTGTCGGCCGTGGCAATGGTGTTCCATGCCCGTCCATGCAGACCCCAAAACCCACCTCCTGACCACACCCCACTAGTCCCCCTGGCCCTGGTAGAAGCTCCCAGGCCAGCGGTACAACTGTCAGGAAATTATGGCAATGTTGGACACTTTCCGTACCTCTCTCCCTCAGCAGCCACCACGTCGATTTCACGATTTTGAAAAGCACAAGTGAACCGCGCCGTCGGGAACTCGGCCCGTTGGAGGCGGATAATCGCGGAGGCCCCGAGAATACCTGGTCAGGCCTGTTAATGATATGCTAACGGTGTTTACTGCACGTGCATTCCACATTGCATTGACGCTGCTGTCGAGGTAATGGAGAATTGCGATTTGGCGTCAAATCGGCACCAGCTGCGATTTTGGTGTCGGAACCTATTCTCCGCCCAATCGCGTTTGATGAAACCCCCCATCCCCTCTGTGACCAACCATGTCACTTGTCAAATTTTATTCGATCCCTTCCTTTTATTTTTATTTTTTTTTAAATTTAAAGTACCCAATTTTTTTTTTCCAATTAAGGGGCAATTTAGCGAGGAGCTGCACTCATCCAGGCAAGTGGAGAGTATTCCATCACACTCCTGACCTGTGTTTTGTAGATGGTGGACAGGCTTTGGGGGGGTCAGGAGGTGAGTTACTCGCCATAGGATTCCTAGCCTTTGACCTGCCCTGATAGCTACAGAATTAATGTGACTAGTCCAGTTCAGTTTCTGATCAATGGATGTTGATTGTGGGGGATTCTGCGATGGTAATGCCATTGAATGTCAAGGGATGGTGGTTAGATCCTTTCTTATAGAAGATGGTCATTGCCTGGCATTTGTTTGGCACAAATGTAACTTGCCACTTGTCAGCCCAAACCTGGATATTTTCCAGGTCTTGCTGCATTTATACATGGACTACTTCATTAACTGAGGATTCGCAAATGGTGCTGAACATTGTGCAGTCATCCGCAAACATCCCCACTTCTGACCTTATGATGGAAGGGAGATCATTGATGAAGCAGCTGAAGATGGTTAGGCCTAGGACACTATCCTGAGGAACTCATGCAGTGATGTCCTGAAGTTTAGATAATTGAACTCCAACCACTACAACCATCTCCCTTTGTGCCAGGTATGACTCCAACAAGCATAGATTTTTCCCACTGATTCCCATTGACTCCAGTTTAGCGAGGGCTCCTTGATGCCTTACTCGGCCAAATGCTGCCTTGATGTCAAGAGTAGTCACTCTCACCTCACCTCTAGCATTCAGTTCTTTTGTCCATGTTTAAACCAAGGCTGTAATGAGGTCAGGAGTTGGTGACCCTGGCGGAACCCAAACTGAGCATCCATGAGCAGCTTATTGCTGACTAAGTGCCGCTTGATAGCATTGTTTTTTTTTTGTTTGTTTTTTTCCCTTAAAAAAAATAAATTTAGAGTATCCAATTCCTTTCTTCCAATTAAGGTGCAATTAGTATGGCCAATCCATCTTCCCTGTCAATGTTAAGCAGGACAGAATCAGGAATGGCTAACGAGGCCTGGAACTCATATACAGTGACCCGGGGTTGGGATCGAACCCGGGTCCTCGGTGCTGTGAGGCAGAGGTGCTACCCACTGGGCCGCCGTTGCTTGATAGCATTGTTGCTGACTCCGTCCATCACTTTGCTGATGATGGAGAATAAACCGATAGGGAAGGGTTGTATTTGTCCTGTTTTTTTGTGTACTTGACAAACCTAGGCCATTTTCCATATAGCCGGGTAGATGCCAGTGCTGTAGCTGCACTGGAACAGCTTGGCTAGGGGTGCGGAAAGTTCTGGAGCACGATTCTTCAGTACTATTGCCGGGAATATTATCAGGACCCATAGCCTTTGCACTATCCAGTGTTTTCAGCCGTTTCTTGATATCACGTGGAATGGAGTGAGCTGAAGACGCTGGAGACTTCCGGAAGAGACCGAGAGGGATCATCCACTCGGCATGTCTGGCTAAAGATTGTTGCGAATGCCTCAGCCTTGTCTTTTGCACATATGTGCTGGGCTCCTCCATCATTGAGGATGGCGATATTTGTGGAGCCTCCTCCTCCAGAGAGTTAATTGTCCACCACCATTCACGGCTGGATGTGGCAGGTCTGCAGAGATAAGACCTGATGTGTTCTTTGTGGAATCGCCTAGCTTTGCCTATTATTTCACGCTGTAAATATCTATGACTCTATTATCATAGATATCATAGAATTTACAGTGCAGAAGGAGGCCATTCGGCCCATCGAGTCTGCACCGGCTCTTGGAAAGAGCACCCTACCCCCTACCCAAGGTCAACACCTCCACCCTATCCCCATAACTCAGTAACCCCACCCAACACTAAGGGCAATTTTGGACACTAAGGGCAATTTTTATCATGGCCAATCCACCTAACCCGCACATCTTTGGACTGTGGGAGGAAACCGGAGCACCCGGAGGAAACCCACGCACACACGGGGAGGATGTGCAGACTCCGCACAGACAGTGACCCAAGCCAGAATCGAACCTGGGAGCCTGGAGCTGTGAAGCGATTGTGCTATCCACAATGCTACCGTGCTGCCCATTGCTACCGTGCTGCTTATGCTGTTTGGCACACGAGTAGTCCTGTGTTGTAGCTTTACCTGGTCCTCACCTCTTTTTTCGGTATGCCTGATGTTGCTCCTGACATGCTCTCCTGCATTTTTCATTGAACCAGGGTTGATCCCCTGGCTGGGTGTTAATGGTAGAGTGGGGGATATGCCGGGCCATGAGGCTGCAGATTGTGGTTGAATACAATTCTGCTGCTGCTGATGGCCCACGGCACCTCATTGATGCGCAGTCTTGAGTTGCTATACCTGTTCTCAGTCTATCCCATTTAGCACAATGGTAGTCCCACATAACACGATGGAGGGTATCCTCAATGTGAAGATGGGACTTTGTCTCCACAAGGACCGTGTGGTGGTCATTTCTACCGATACTTAGGTCAAGTATGTTTTACCCTCTTGTTGGTTCCCTCACCACCTGCTGGTCCCAGTCTAGCAGCTGTGTCCTTTAGGACCCGGCCAGCTTGGTCTGTGGTGGCACTACTAAGCCACTCTTGGTGCTGGACATTGAAGTCCCCCACACAGAGCATATTCTGTGCCCTTGCAACTCTCAGTGCTTTCTCCAAGTGGTGTTCAACATGGAGGAGTACTGATTCATCAGCTATTGGTGGCTGGTAGGAGGTTTCCTTGCCCATGTTTAACCTGAAGCCATGAGACTTCATGGGGTCCGAGTCAATGTTGAGTACTCCCAAGGCAACTCCCTCCCAACTGTATGCCACTGTGCCGCAACCTCTCCTGGTTCTGTCCTGCCCGTGAGACAGGACATACCCAGGAATGGTGATAGTGGTGTCTAGGACATTGTCTGTAAGGTATGATTCTGTGAGTATCTATGTCAGGCTGTTGCTTAACTAGTCTGTGAGGCAGCTCTCCCAACTTTCTGTGAAACTCCTCAACATATTTGATGCTATATAAATGCAGTATGTTGTTATACACTCGATTAAGCAAAATAAGACTTAAATATCATTTTTGCAGACTGCCAAATGAACCTTTAAATACCTATAATTTAATTTTTAAAAAAAATTTAGAGTACCCAATTCATTTTTTCCAATCAAGGGACAATTTAGCATGGCCAATCCAACTACCCTGCACATCTTTGGGTTGTGGGGGCGAAACCCATGCAAACACGGGGAGAATGTGCAAACTCCACACAGACAGTGACCCAGAGCCAGGATCAACCCCTAGAACCTCCCCTCCAGTGGGAAAGGCCCCCTCCTGAGCCTGACCCCTGGCAGTGCCAATTTGGCAACCTGACACCCTTTCACTGCCAGTTTGGCACCCTCGCAGTGCCCCTGGCAACCAGGAAGTGCTGGCTGGGCATCATGGCAGTGCCATCTGGCCAAGGTGCCCTGCCAGGGGCATTGCAAGGGTGCCACCCTTCCCTGTTCCCAACCACCCAGGATTCTCTAATGACCTGGAGACAACCCCCCCCAAGTCCACACTGGTCCACATTTGTGGAAACCATCGCAAAACGGTGCTCAGTCGAGTTCTCGCACATGCAGCCATTAACTGCCGGGCACTGGGTGTAACCTAATGGGGAAGCCTAATGGCTCAGTTAAATGTGCAGATCTGGATCTCGCCCAATGAGGGTGGGTGGAGTGAGTGCGTTGACTCGCGATTGGCCCGGCACGGTGGCACGGAGCCTTCTTTAGGGCTCTTGCGCGATTCACCCGGCATGCCTGGATCAGTGCCAGGCTCAACTCAGCCACTGAATCGCTCCCCTGATCGCTGCCATACTCATGCTTGGTGCAAGAACCTGACCCCAGGGATGTTGGACACTTTTCTGCTCCTGTGACTGTGTCATGACTCATCTCCCTTGATAAGTGTCATGTCTGTGTGACCACTGTATTCAAGTGGCAATCTTCAAGTTTTCCTTCAGAAGATTATGATGGGCTGCTATCATCTCACAGAATCCTCGAGGTAGGATTCCAGGCACCAGGTTGACAGAATTATAGCCAAGGGCTGTTATCCATCATGAAGTTGTTTGCAGTAATAATTTTCATAATGTAAGTTGCTTTGAAAAATTACTCTTGGGAGTATATCATGGGAATACAAGAAAATGACACCGTGTCTACTTTGTGAGGAAATATGTATATAGAGCAACAATCAGAATCTGTCAATGTCCCACCCCCACAGCCCAAACATATATGGAGGCAGGTGGATTGGCCATGCTAAATTGCCCCTTAATGTTCCCAATGATTGCTGCTGTATTTAGTAATAGTGACTGCATTTCAAAGTAATCCATTATGAGTGCATAATGGGAAAACCCAAGAAATGCAATAAGGTGCAATATTAATGCAAGCTCTTTCTTCATAGACCCATGGTGTATGTTAAGTCAGGAATGAAGATGACGGGCACATTTTGGTCAGGTCCTAGCTTGTTGCTGGTACAGTCATTCCTGTTTAAAGCAAATCTACAATTAAGCAATATTTCCTGTCTGTTGTATGCATGGTGTGTAATGTGAATTTACTATATTTCAAAAGCTTACAAACAGATTTTGAAATAATGGTACCTGATTAATAAAAATAATATTGATAATAATAAATTAAAGGTTCCCGCACCTTCAGGGCAGCCCGATGCCGGAGTGGTTCACGCCACTCCTTCGCGCCGGAGTTGCCCGCCCCGCCGGTTCGCGGAGAATCCTGCCCCAGATGTTTCCAACTAAGTACTTAAAGCATTTAAATTTCATTAGGAAGATGGGAAATTCATCCTTGTGCTGTAGAATAGCATTATGATGGCCGCGCTCTACCAGCCAAGTCGTTCCCGACCGGATGAGGCCTCTGTGGGCTTCACAGCAACCACTATGCCTCGCAGGTTCTACCCACGTTTTACGAGGCGGCAAGGCCAGAATCCAGCTCACAAACCACCCACTCTTAAGTAAGTTTTAAACCTACTAAGGCTTACTCACCCAGGATCTACCTGCCTCCGGCATCTAATGGCCTCCCCAAGGGAATTCCCAGTCGGGCACCATTCAGTTCTGGCCCACACAAACGTGAACCAGGCGGACCGGCACCCAAGGGGTCTCCCAGGCCATTGGAGGTCCCTATGTGGCCAGGGATTGTGCAGGGTGGCCCCTGGTCCTCCCCCAGAATGCTGGCGCCTTGGCACTGCAAAGCCAGCAGGAGTATTCCCCAGGGTGGCAGTGACAGGGTGGCTCTGCCAAGGGTCAGCACCGGAGGCCGGGGGGGGGGCATGCCCATGAAAGGAGGATGGAGGGAGGGTGGATGAAAGGGGGGGGAGAAGAGAAATGCACACTTGCAAAATGGCGGACCAATCTCTAAGGAACTGGTCGGGCCAGCGAGTTCAACTCCCAAATGAACGTGCTAAACCGGTGCCAAAGCCCAGTGCCCAAAAAAGTGACTACGTGGGATTAGATCGCGGTGGGGATCTCGCTGACAGAGCCGGTGGGAGACTCCCAGCAAAACCCGCCACAAATGACACTTAGAAACATTTCCGTTAGATCGCGCCCAACAAGTTTTAATAATAGCATAGCAAATCACTGTTACAAATATGAATATTAAACAAAATAGAATCTGATTGAATGTCTTCAGTCTTCAAATAAATGATCAACTTTTTTTTTTCTTTTTTTATAAATTTAGAGTACCCAATTATTCTTTTCCAATTAAGGGGCAATTTAGCGTGGCCAATTCACCTACGACGCACTTCTTTGGGTTGAGGGGGCGAAACCCACGCAGACACCGGGAGAATGTGCAAACTCCACACAGACAGTGACCCAGGGCCGGGATCGAACCTGGCAATGGTTTCAACTTTCAATGTCATGCTGCCAGAGATCGGAAAATGGCCTGATTCCGCTCGGCTGCTGCTTCCTTTACAGAAGAAGGCAAATCGCTCTGGTGGTGCTGGAGACAGGGGGATGGAGAGTTACGAAGTGAGGCATGCAATTCCTTTGCCTGCCCTGGTTTGTTTGGGCTTGGGAGGGTCGTATTGGGGGCTTCAGAGATCTCTCACTACACTGAGGAGTTCCAGGAAGTACATTGCCTATATCTGGTTCGGCCATGCGTTCCCCGCTGAGTCCCCCCTATCTAATGTGCATGCCATTTTATAGCATTGTGTTTCTTGCCGCTATGAGCTCTGGGAAACAGTGGCTAAATGCGTTCACTATGGGACTTTACTCTCAATTAGTTAAATCCCACCCAATATTTATAAACAGCAGCACGATGGCACAGTGGTTAGCACAGTTGCTTCACAGCTATAGGGTCCCAGGTTCAATTCCCGGCTTGGGTCACTGTTAGAACATAGAACATACAGTGCACAAGGAGGCCCTTCGGCCCATCAACCCACTTAAGCCCTCACTTCCACCCTATCCCTGTAACTCAATAACCCCTCCTAACCTTTTTGCTCACTAAGGGCAATTTTATCATGGCCAATCCACCTAACCTGCACGTCTTTGGACTGTGGGAGGAAACTGGAGCACCCGATGGAAACCCATGCAGACACGGGGAGAACGTACAGACTCCGCACAGACAGTGACCCAGCAGGAAATCGAACCTGGCACTGTGAAGCCACAGTGCTATCCACTTGTGCTACCACGCTGTCTGTGCAGAGTCTGCACATTCTCCCAGTGTCTGCGTGAGCTTCCTCTGGGTGCTCCGGTTTCCTCCCACAGTCCAAAGATGTGCGAGGTTAGGTGGATTGGGCATGCTAAATTGCCCTTAGTGTTCAAAAAAAGGTGGGGCGGGGTTACTGGGTTACAGAGATAGGGTGGAGGTGTGGGCTTGGGTAGGTGCTCTTTGCAAGGACCTGTGCGGACTCGATGGGCCGAATGACCTCCTTCTGCACTGTAAATTCTACTTTTCTATACTGTTATATGAGTTTGTGAAAAAACATGTTTCATTTAATAAATTGGCAATTCATCAACTGAGACTCATTGCATGGGAGCTATATTCTACTATCTTCAACTTCAAGGATAACAATTCATTCATAAAGTAATTTTCAACCTCCCAGAAGTAATATTCATAATTTAAATTAAATCAACTGAATGCACCTTGCCTTACAGAAGTGCCTTCGTTTCTTAAAAAAGTGTTATTTCATTGGTCCTTTAATTAAATGCATTAATTACTTTTTATGTCTTTTGAAATTTTCCATTACTTTGATTTTAATGTAGTTGCATTTTAATTTCTAGATGATTACAGTTCTAATGCATTAATCAGACTTATATTTAACAAACATTTGGTGCTCCAAAAACTACTCGGAATAATGTAATATCATGATGTATAACACCACAGCAGTACAGTTAATTAAATTGTTGTCACAGTTGTTTGTGTTAATTATTTACGTGTTTTCAAAATTAACAAAACATTCAGAAATTGCAAATACAGCACTTAAAGTAAATTGTGATATGATCTAGCAAATCGTTTGAAAGGAATGGTTGCAGAATAGTCAGCTTTAGCTTATTAATGTTTAAACATAACCATTTGTGCGGGGAAGTATATCTTTTTCAAACCTTAACATAGATAAACAAGGATGAGACATAAGTAATTACAGTTGTAAGTGATACAACAAATTAAATGACGTCTTGACCGAGAGAAATGAACAAAAATAAAATAATTTAAACCGTAACACCTGAACATCCTGGTTTGCTCCAGAGGTGAATTTGACGTGACAACATTTATATCTTGACTTAATAACATAAATAGCACAAATTAGCGGGTAAAGTTTCGAGGTAGTTCGGTAATAATTAGCGAGACGAGGAAAATTAATTCCTCCAAGGTTTGGTCTCTAAGTAAAGATGTTTGCATAATTTAATACTTTCACATTTCCTTCAGCCTTTTTCCATTTCAATTGTGATGAATTTTCTTATTAATTCCACAAAAGAAAACATGGCTCAGTTATCATCAACAGTCGGCCAGCTGCTAGCTGTCTATCAACCACCTGAAGTGGACATGCAGACCAGGAGCAAGAATGTCACTCCTTTGATCTGGCAAAGAGCAGCTGCTGATTTATGTACAAGGACTTTGTTCTTCTGTTCTATTTTACTTTCTTTCCTAAGGCAGAACCACAAAATCTGGTGCAAAACTGCTCTGTTCACTGCAACATCAACAAGCTCTGACAACTGCAACAGGCTTTCGTTGGCTCAGAGACAGCTCTCAGGCATCTCTTCTGATGCTCACCTTTCGAGATTCAGTTGTTATTGTTCAATTTAACTTCTGTACATTGAATGGACTGTGGCCAACATGCCCGGGGCATAAACACACCTGTATGAAAGGAGCCTTATTGTGGCAACCATCTCGTCCAACCTGCACACACACACTACCCATTTCAATACCAAGAATGCTTCATTCTCCCCAATGGCAAATTTTGCCTGAAGTATACTTCATTTTTCTGCTGACCTCTAAAGCCTTATTCGCATTCAAGAACATTTTTCCTTTTTTATTTATTAAGGCTATAAGACCTAAAGAATGTGGATTAAAGAGGTTACTTTATATTTGTCTGTCTGTCAGTCAGCAAAAAAAAATCTCTCAGGATCCCTAGAACAAATCAGAATGAATATCCCTTTCTGGGAGATGCTCCATTAACCCAAGTCCAAAAACGTTGACATTTGATATCTTGACATGTATATTGCTGAAGTAAAATCACCTCTTCACTATTACCAGATGTTACCATGCACATCTCTCACTTTAGCTTGTAGTTTCCAGAGTACAGTATCAATAGATGTTTCCATGAAAGAATTTTGGATGACTCAATGGATATCTTTTCTTTATAGATAAATCTGATGTGGTTATGATACTTTGCTATTAATCATCCATGATAATAAATGCTAAATATAATCAATACCCTACTTTCATTCAGTCGTGTTAAGTTACTTGATTGGATTGGAGATTATATTAATGGATTTAAATACACCAAACCCGGAATTCAAGATTTTTTGGAATGGCTCTCAATTTTTATATTTAATTCAATATAATTTTCAGATATGCATGATTTATTTTGAGATATGAACAATAGCAGCACAAGATTATTTTAGCAAAAGTAAATAATATATTTGTTTTTCTTTTGTAGTCAGCAGCTTGGCCTACCTTACAAATCTTTAAAACCACCAGTTCAGGTCAATAAACTGAAGTGCCTGACCTCCAAGTACTCCTGCAAGTGTCATTCAGAATAAGAGCAGTGAATCAGGAGCAGAGTGGAAAATATCTCAATTATGGGACTGATTGACTCCACAGAGAGTTGTTGCTCTGTCATTACAGCAGGCAGCAAGCAGCCTGCTCTGTGCGTTGGCAGAGTTTAAAATTATTATTTGCTCAGCGACAGCAGCAGGGCAATTCTATACAAGACAAGGGTAAAGTGATAATTGTTTGATCAATAACACCCAAAATCATTCCCATGCCCAACAGTCCCTACTCAAACTCCATTTTAAACACCCATTTCAGTTTGCCGGAGCCTCTGTAAGTACCATCTACACAACACATCTGCACAGCTAGCAAGCACTGATCTTCAACAATCAAATCAAAAGCTGCAACCGTAGAAGTGAAATTGGGGCTGTGTCAGAATTAAAGCTTAATTTATTCATATGTACACGGCTCACACTTGCAGAGGAGCCAAATGCAGAATTAAATACAAACATTCAACATGGAAGTGGGATCAGGAGCTGTATTTGTACCTGCTGGTAGATCACTGGTTTGAAACAACAGACCAGTCATACTTTTCACAAATCCCAAGGCAAAAGCCACAAAGCCTAACTGTCAAGAAAGTGCAAATGAAAGAAGATACTGGTTGCAGAGCTGGTGTGTCAGGTTCGTTCCGAAGGCCACTGAATCAAGTTTTCTGAGTCTTACAACACTGGTGGTGTACGGTGCTTTCTCTATTTTTCATTCCTGTTTCATCTCAAATATGTTTGTGTGAAAACTACTCATCTCCAGGTGCTAACTTGTTTTAATTCATATCGAAATTAAAGAATTAGCAGCAGCTACACTTTAAAAAGAACATCGGAGAAAACATTTTAAAAATAAAATATGTTCTTTTGATGAGTCATTTCTCAAAAACAGGAAGCACCCATCATCCTGGAGATGGTGTTAGCTCATATGAAACAAAGTTTGCCCCAAATGACTTCCACTCACCTCTTGTTCTCCAGCTTCTGTCATTAGAAACTAGGTTTTGAAATTGAGAGAGAAAGCTTCCTTGCTGTTTGTCTGAATTGATCTGCCCAGCCATCATGGTTTCAGAGCAGAAGAATAAATGTGATGTAATGAGCCATCACAGACTCACTAACTTGACTGATGTGCACCATTCAAATTGGCCTCTTCCCCACTTGCTGAAGTCACATGCAGTGGATTTACACAACAGCACAGGATATCGAGATAATAATATGGGCACATGCATCTCAGTGCCATCAAATTATGTGAATGCAGTAGCTTTTTCTAGAAAAAGAAAAAAATCCATTGATAATTCCTTCCAGTATATGCATAAAGTGATAATGGTTGAAATATCCTAAAGGGGGCGATATTTTAGTCTTGTCAATCTCACCACAAATTTTTCGATAAGCTTCATCAGCAGCATATAGCTGTGACTATCAATGAATTGATTTCTCTTTCAGCATTTAGAAAGAAACTGAAGAATTTGACCTACTTTAATAAAACCCTCAAATCCAAGTAAAAGATAAAAGATACTGGACAACCTTGAAGTACTGAAGTTCTAAATTTCTCAATATCTTATGATTTTTTTCCCAAAGAAGGGATCTGGCTATAATGGCATTTCTGGCTAGCACTTTTTAGAACTATATCTAAACTGGAGTTAAACATCAGGAGACAAACTAAATCGGATTATAATTTGAATGGTTTACGCCTTTTTTCTTGCACTGGACAAGTCACTCTTAATTTTGAACATTAAGTTGTTTCTTTCTCCTTTGTAGACTATTGGTTCAACATTATCAGAGACCAAAGTTTCACATGCAAGGGATCAGAACCTGATGTCTAGACCTAACCACTTAAGACAGGTGACTATTAGTCCTCGTCCCCATGGTGGCAGCCCGTTCACTAACTATCCTGCGACTCATCATTAATATTTGCATATTTTCTTCTCGCTGCTCTATCAACAATACTGGCCAATTTAAACTCAATCAGAACAATAGCGCACAGCTTCATTTTTGTGAGGATATCAAAACAAAAAGCTTACTGCTGTAACTTAGCAACAAAAAATAAAAGTAACCGTAACCAAAACTGAGCTGATTTCATCAACATACATAGTTATCCTACCTTACTGCTGAAAATCTACAGGCAGCACTCAATCTCTGGAGGAGTTTAATTAACACATTCACAAACCTCTACCCCTATCAGAGTGTCTGATCAGGTTTGATAACATCAGACCTTTTGTGGAATCCTCTTTAATTCAATCTATCTTCACCTTTTGCCAAATACCGCTTCCCAGCTTAAATGTCTGTATGTTACAAGCTGAATATCACTGGCTTTACCAATTACTTCGAAATGTACTCTCACTTGTGAAACCAGCAGGTGCTCTGGTAAACAAATGCAAGTATTTCAAATTCCTTTTATACTCTGTACTCCCTTTTCTTTCCAGCATCAGCAGGGCTGATTATTTTCCTTCTAAAATACAACATTTTATGCAATTGCTATGGAGTATTATCTTAAGAGTAGTGAAAATATATAATGGCAGGACTTGATCTGATTGGCAATTCTATCCAATAGTACCCCAGGAGGAAAATATGCTTGAAAAGTTGCCAACTAGAACAGGTCAGTCAGTTGCTTCTGGCCTGCCAGGCATAAAAAAGCCTTGCTGAACTTCCAGGGTTGTGAGGATGAGTACTGGCTCAGAAGAGATTTTAATCACATGGGTACATTAACCCACAAGATCATATTCTTTCAACACCCCAAACTCATGATAGCAGCAATAAGTTTTATCTCAATTCTGGCGTGGTTTGGAATAGGAGCATTAAGAACAGGAGTCAGACCATTTACCCCCTCGAGCTTGCTCTATTATTAAATTTGACCACACAGCCAACCATACCTCAATATCCTTTACCCACTGTAGCTCCAAATCCTTTGATACCCGAACCCATCAAAAATCTAACAACCCTATTTTCACAGGTCCAATTGAGGTAGAATTCACAGTCTTTAGGTGGGAGAGGGAAAATTCCAGATTTCAAATGCTCTTTATGTAATCAATTATTTTATTACATTACTAAATGTTCTACTTCTAATGTTAGGGTGGCACGGCAGCAAAGTGGTTAGCATTATTGCTTCACAGCGCTAGGGTCCCAAGTACAATTCTTGGCTTGGGTCTGTGCGGAGTCTGCATGTTCTCCCCGTGTCTGCCTGGGTTTCCTCCGGTTTCCTCCCAAATGTCCCAAAAGACGTGCTGTTAGATAATTTGGACATTCTGAATTCTCCGTGTAACCGAACAGGCGCCAAAATGTGGCGACTAGGGGCTTTTCACGGTAACTTCATTGCAGTGTTAATGTAAGCCTACTTGTGACAATAAGAAAGATTATTATGTTCTTGCATTCTTGATACCTGCAAGGGAAATATTTCCACCATATCTAGCCTCTCAAATCATTTTAACATTTCAATCAGAACAGCCCTCAATCTTCTGTACTCACGGAAATGCAAGCTAAGTTTCTGTGAGCCATCCTCATTTTGAGGCTATTTAAGTACATCTTAAAAATAAAAGTTTCACTGAAGATAATTCACAACCATCCTATGCAAATTTGACTTTTAAAGTTAAAGTCCTTCTTTACACAAGTCTGTTCAAGATTTGTGTGAGATTCAGGGTTTAATGTATTCAGCACTATATTCCACATAGTATACTCTGCAGAAAGTACCATCCTATACAGCAGTTATACTGCCTAAGTGATGTGAGCTTGCCCTCTAGAGGTTAGTGCACGTTGCTGAGTAGTTGTATATTGGTTAGACACCAGTTGCAATTTGTGTTGACACAAAGCTAAAACCTCTTTGTGCTGAAGCAAACTTCATAGTTTGAACCACAAATCTCAGAGGATGGGGAGCTGGAGAGACATCTATGCTCTGTATTCTACAAAGAAAAGATAGCAGCTAGTGAGGGCAGGACTATTTATTTATTCAATAAAGCATTTCCCAAGCTCCTGTGCTACATTCCACAAAGACGTCTGGTAATGCAAGTGTCATTAAACAAGAGAATATTTTATTTTACAAAATGTACTAGATAACATAGGCAAGTTAAACAGATGCTCTTTCCCCTCACCTAACAATGTAAAAGCACAACCTGCTACGCTGTTCTCCGTATCTGGTTTAGCAAGTTTTATTTTGACATTATCGCTACAGCTGTTAGCTCAAAAATATCAGACTGACTGCCTTTTCCCCCCTAAATTGTTCCTTTTTATAGCCTTCGATGGCCTTTGCATGTGAGTGATGCAGCCCTTGGTCACAAATCTCACTGCTATTCCACTATGTGACATCTTCACTCGTTTGCTGCTACTCATTAACAAACAATACTGCTGTGAAATTGGTTTAATGACAAAGTAATAAAATTGCTATTCAACTCACAGATTGCCTGAGGCTCTTCGAGCTCCTACAAGGCTTACACTGTGTGCCAAGATGCATTAAGCTGCTTATTTGTGTACACTGTATCCTTCACTCTGTTTTAGTCTATTTTTCTCTGTCTATATTCAATACTGTTTCCTTGCTGCCACCCACCTTAAAATTAAAGGTGATTTATGCATACAACCTGTGCCACATTGACTCAGTGTGCTACATCACACAAATGCCGCTACTAGATATTAATAAGAAAAGGCTTGTGGTACCTCAAACAGGGGATGGGGGGGTCTAGTTTTAATATACAATTCCCTTTCAGATACAACAATATTGCTACATTAGCTCATAATTTTGACCAGCCTTTAAGCAACTGAATAATTTTTCTAGGTTCACTATTTTTAATATTATTGCTCACAAGTATTAAAGGGCCAATGTATTGAGATATTCCAGGTTTGCGAGTCATCAATTCTGGTGTACAGAACATTGATATTGCCACATTGACAATGCTACTGTTCAATAGGATTTAGTAAAATCTATATAAATCGTAATGTGTCGTATAGCTTGCAGTAAAGAATTTCAAACAATTTTCTTTTCAAGAGCAAGTTCATATCAAAGCAGTAAGACTGTTGCCCTATAGATACTGCCACGGAATCCTGTGGTTTGGGAAAGGAAGAGCCTGATATAAGCTAACCCGAGCATATCACCTTCCCGCTTTCCACGAGACGATACTGCTCCTTTAAATATCTGCTTGCCTTTCTGCTTGGGCTATTTGAACATTTTATTAATACAAGATGCACGCATACCTACAAAGCTGTTTTGCTGCCACCTGTTTTTCATAACGGGTGCCCATTTCTAAAAGTACTTGGTTACCATTTCTGGAGGCCACAACCTCCCCGTGATTTACTGTTCTTGGACACCAGTGAAATAACAACACAGCTATGTAACAGGTGGGTAATTCCTGCTAATTATAAGCAGTCAACATTTTTATTGCTGTGACGTAAAAAGCACTGTAAGTACTTTGGGCTTTCAGAAAATAAGCTTTTTTGCCTTTCTTGTAGGAGTGCCTTGCATTTGAAACAGTGCTCCTCATGTACAGGAAGAATAGTCTTCCATTACCGCAGGATGCAACATACCAGGCATTGAGCAAGAGGGGAATGGGTCAGGGTGGATGGGGTATTGGGGGGGGGGGGGGGGGGGGGGGGGGGTGCTGGGCGGGTTAGTGCTAGATCTTCTAGGAGCATTTTTAGAATTTTAGAAGCAAATCTAGAGAGGGCAAGATGGAGTGATATGGGGAGAGTGTTCCAAACAGCGTAGGGGTGGTCATTGAAGGCGTGGCTACCAATGGTTGGGGTGAGAGAATGGGGAGGCATGGGGATGCAGAATATATGGCAGTAGGGGGTCGCTGAGGCTGGTGGGAGCATTGTATGTTGTTTGCAAGAATGGGTCAGGATTTTGCATTCACTTCTCTTGAAAAGAGCCAACCAATGGAGTTTGGCACAGACGAGCAATGGGAAAGTGGAATTTTGGGCAGATAAGGGCAGGAGTTCAGACATTCTGAAAGAACTAATTTCTGGGGAATGGCATTTGTTGTTACTCTTGTCTCTGAGTCAGTATATTGCATGTTCAATCCCCACTAAAGAGATGATTTAAAAAAAAAATTGTTTTAGAGTACCCCATTCATTTTATTCCAATTAAAGGGCAATTTAGCGTGGCCAATCCACCTAGCCTGCACATATTTGGGTTGTGGGGGCGAAACCCACGCAAACACGGGGAGAATGTGCAAACTCCACCCGGACAGTGACCCAGAGCTGGGATCGAACCTGACACCTCGGCACCATGAGGCAGCAGCGACCACGACAGAGATTTGCACCCATAACCCAGGCTTACACTCCCAGTGCAGTTCTGAAGAAGTGCCGCACTGTCACGGGTGCCATTATTTAAATGGGATGTTAAATCAGGGCCCTTTTTGCCCTTTCAGGTGAATGTAAACGATCCAAAGAAATTAATTTATGGACATCTCCTGGTGTCCCGCCCAATATTTATCACTCAGCTGACATCACTCTAAAAACTGATTAACTGGTGATTTTCCGGACTGCACAGTGGCGCAGTGGTTAGCACTGCTGCCTCTCAGCGCTGAGGACCCGGGTTCGATCCCAGCCCCGGATCACTGTCTATGTGGAGTTTGCATGTTCTTCCTGTGTTGCGTGGGCCTCACCCCCACAACCCAAAGATGTGCCGAGTTGGTGAATTGACCATGCTACATTGCCCGTTAATTGGAAAAATAAATTCGGTACTCAAAATGTTTTTCTTTTAAACTATTCATTGTCCATAAATTCCTACACTGCAGAGCATAGGGGGGTTCTTCCATATTGCGTACGGGCTGGGGGGTGATTGGGAATTGTTTCTGGGGCTTCAGAAATCGGGCCCCAAAATGGCGTCCTGATCTCTTGCTACACTGCACAAAATGGGGCTATATGTGGCCTTGGCCGCACGTATCGCATTTGGGCCCTTATTCAATGTGAGTCGCGTTGAACAGCCTTGTGTTTCTTGGCACTGCAAGTGCTGGGAAACACATGGCTAAACGCGCTCGCTCGGGGACTTTGTTTCCTTTCGGGAGAATCGCGGCACAGGGTTTTTTCAACAGTAGAGCTCTGTATTCTTATAGAAGTGGAAAGCGTAATATTTGTGAGAAAGGGAGCTCAGTTCCGATTTGAATAGTGACCTGGGTTCCACACCTCTGCAATTATCCCAACGCAGCAGCCCGAAAGATTGAAGGCCACGCGTGTGCACCCATAGGCAACATCTAAAGGCTATAAATTCTGGTTTATTGATACTGAACTAGACTGGAAAAAAGTTTGCCTCATCGAAATCTTAACTTCAGGCAGGCAGTTGAAACAGCAGCCATGGGTTTGTGTCCCATTCCAAAGATTTGGGCACATAATCGTCTCAAGACGCTCATGTCACCATCCAAAGATGGCTAGGGGACTTCTCCTGTTAAACTTGGCCACAATTTATCCATCAATCAATATCTTGAAACAGATTATCTGGTCAACTATCTCAAATTGACTACCACAATTTCCTGCATCATAAAGTGTCAGGAGTAACTCATTAACTGCAAAATGCTATGGGATGTTTTCAGATTTTGAAATGCAAGCTCTTTTATTTTCTTGTACCTCTGTAAAGCACCCTGGTACAACTTTCAATTAAAAATATATTAAATAAATGCCACTTGTTGCAACCCAGAAATGCACCGACTTCAGTGGGAGGGTTCCTGTACCTTTGAACTCTCTTTGTTTTCTCATTGCTCTCTGCATTTTCTTTTGGCAGGTTTTACTCTTCTGGATTGGATGTACTGCAGCACAGTAGACACTTCCAGCCTCTCTCTCGAGGGCAAGAAATACTGAGATGAGGGCAGCACGGTGGCACAGTGGTTAGCACTGCTGCCTCACGGGCCGAGGTCCCAGGTCCGATCTCGGCCCTGGGTCACTGTCCGTGAGGAGTTTGCATATTCTCCCCGTGATTGCGTGGGTTTCACCCCCACAACCCAAAAGATGTGCAGGCTAGGTGGATTGGCCACACTAAATTGCCCCTTAATTAGAAAAAATGAATTGGATACTCTAAAATAAAAAAATACTGAGATTTCCTGGACGGGATTCTCCGTCCCGCCAGCCCCGTTTTCCGGAGCGGCCTGCCCCCGCCGGCAGTGGGATTCTCCACTCCCACAGCCAGCCAAGGGGGCTTCCCATTGTGTCCTCTCCCATGCCATCGAGAAACCCGCCTGTGTGGGTGCGCTGCCGACGAAGCGGAGGATCCCGCCTGAGGTGAATCCCGCAGCCAGTCTTTTCCTACCTGAATGATGCCTCTTGATTGTTCATCGTACTATATCATGGGAAAAGAAACATGAAGCTGGATTGTACCCTCTCCAACAGAGTGAGGAAGACAGAACAGAAATTGAGTGATCCACTTGCCCATGCCATCTCAGCGTGACAAATCAAGTGCTGGATTGGTGCCAATGGGAGCTTCATGTCCAATCAGGCATCTTAGGCAGAAATCATGCGGGACAGGGGTTAGGACATGAACTCAAAGTGACTCACGGCCATCAATTTAAAGACCCCCTTCCCTCTCACAACCTGTGTTTATTTCTTATGAAGAACTCAGAACAAAGTCAAAAAAAATGAAGTCAAAAGGCATTGAAACACTGCCACCTTCAGCACCAGACTTTGCTGCTATATGCAGCCATGGTGCAATTCGAAAGCCTTTTTTCTCCACCCTTGTACCACCTCCTCATACCAGCTGTAAGACTCTTCCAAACCTCTTCCAATCCTGCACCAATCAGGTGGAGTGGGCAGCGAAAAATTGAGTACATCTGGCACTTTTACACGCTCAATCGCTTGTTAATTCGTTATTTCAAAATGATAGTTGGGCTTTTGATTTTCCAACCCACTCTCCATAATTTTGGACAGCTGGCACACTGTCATCACGTCCGTGCATGGGGTGGGTTGGCAGACCACCTGATTTGCAGCCATCAAATCCAGTTCATGGAGAAGTCCAGTGTCAACAACATGGCCAGAAATTTATGCTTCCCCCCGTCCCCCACCCCGGCACGTAATGTGATGGGAAGTGGAGCATGAAATTGCATGGAATGGATTCCCTCTGGGTTCAGGCAGGCAGGCGAATGACAGCTCGGAAGAGGAAACTCAGAATCGAACATAGGTGGCTGCCTTCTGACTGTGGGGCAGGCTCCCCTAAAGGTCAGGTGGCCGGACTTCCCTCCCCCTATCCCCTACCGCCTGGATCAACCCCGCACAGCCCCCAGGATTCCCTACTTCCACACTTTGAGACCCTGCCACTTACCTGTCCTCCAGTTGCTGGGGCATGATCAAACAGCCTCATTGCGCCTGGCTTGATGTCGGGACCAGGCCGTTGAATCTCGCAAGAGGCCTGTCGTGAGATTTGTGACGCTCAAAAAGTCTCGTGAGATTTAACGGAGTCTCGTGAGAAATTGCGATTTGGATCTTGTTCCCGCTGGGCGAGGTCCAGATACGCATATTTAAATGAGCTATTAGGCAGATTTAAATATACATTCATGGGATTCTCCTGGGAGCAGGAATTCACCGGCTGTGCCTGGGAGACCTCGCCAGGGCGTCAATCAATACTGGTCTACACAAACATGGACCAGTTGTAACGGCACTGGGCGGGGGGGGGGGGGGGGGAGGGGGGGGGGCTCTCTCAGGTCATCAGAGACCCCCATTGGGCAGGTGGTACCCGGGCACTCCTATTGGCATCTGGACACCTTGGCACCATACTTTCGCCACCCTGGCACTATCACTCTGGCACTGCCAGGGTGCCTGGGTGGCATTGCCAGGCTGCTTATGCCAAAATGCCAGGTTGCCTGTGTTGTGGTCAGGCCCAGGGGTGCCTTGCCCACAAGAGGTGGGGTGAGGGGGCCTTGAGACTCTGGAAGAGGTAAGTTGGGTGCAGTGGGGGGTTTCTGAGGTTGCGGTGGGGTCGCTGAGGTGGGTGGAATGATCAGGCCTGCCTTTAAAAATGGCGCCCCAAAGTGTGGCCTCGACAGAGCATTGCTCCCTGAGGTCAAACGAAACATCAAAGTGCCGTTGGATAGCGAGGTCCTTCTTGGCGCTACAGGCACAGAAACATCCTGCTAAACGCACCCGAAACTGGACATAGAAATGTTTTGGTTGAATTGCGCCCCTTTGTATACAGCATAAGGTGGTACTTAACCTTTGATTCTTGTGCTGATATATTTATTGTGTATTGTGTGTATATATGTGCGCACACGCATGCAGAGTCTGAGCTTTATGGATGGAAAGCTAAATTATTGGAGGAAGCTTTACCATGGATGGCAAATGGATCAAATTACAGAGTACATGATAGCGCTTGAGCAGTCAGTTGTCAGGATATAGCAAAGATTTTGGGACCAACAATGCTTGACAAGGGGTGCAGGGAAACAGACTAACATACTAATCATCTGGCCTGGCTAAGATATGGTGTTTCAGGTTCTGAATAATGACACTTTAATTACATCAATTCAGGTGGAAATTATAACAGTAATTGGCAGCTATTTCTGGACCGTTTTTTGTAATTTACTGTTAAGACTCCATTTTTCAAAGTAATGATTACTGTAATATTAGAAGTGGTATTCGTAACAGTGCTACAGTTTCATGGTGAAAGGACTGAGTTAACCGGAGGACTCAGCATAACAAGCCAACAACAACACAATCCCCTAATTAGCTGTCAATTAACATTATTAAAATGAGGCCGATCATTTCATCTGCACAATGTTTCAATTTCACTGAGTGACTTTAGGTCACATAAGTCACTAGTGCAGAGTTAAGGCAATTGTTACAACCTTTCGTAGCCGATCCCTCTCTCTCTATACGTATATATATATTGGCTTCCCACTTGGCTATAGTTACTGCTAAGACGTCAGTAAATGGAATCCATGTGCTGTTTGCATCATCACAAGTTGGAGATGGAGCAGATTGTAGTCTAAACACACTGGGGTATAAGTCACTGAACTCTAGTGTTCCCCTCATAGCAAATTGATAGAATAATTTTATTAAGCTCTGAACAATGACTACAGGGAATGTGCAAGATCTGCACAGCTCTACATATAATCCATTTGACTAAATGTAACACTTCCATTAGATGAGTGTATAATGAAAGCAGTACTAGATGCCAGCAAGGACTATAACATTTCAGTTTTCAGATCTTGTCAAAAGGGCACACAATAAATCATACATATAGCTTATTAAAT
Organism: Scyliorhinus canicula; assembly: GCF_902713615.1. Lineage (NCBI taxonomy): Eukaryota > Metazoa > Chordata > Chondrichthyes > Carcharhiniformes > Scyliorhinidae > Scyliorhinus > Scyliorhinus canicula. Next base: position 121,598,919 of record NC_052147.1, on the reverse strand, counting down.
GTCATAGGCAGGTGATCCAACAGGGAGCACAAGGAGGGTGCTTATATTGCAAGATGACTTCTCTGTCATGTGATATGTATTCTTCAGAGCGATAAGGTCAGAAATTCTTTCCATGGATTTTAATAAGCTACTTATTACCGTCTTTCAATGCTAATTATTTGATATATCCTTTTGGTAACAATCTATTAATATTGAAGAGGTAGCCATATTTTAACAATGATTGGGTAATAACAATCATCGTTCATTTTTATATAATTGATAATGTAATTCTAGTGAAAAAATGGGAACAATCCGTTGTCGGGACAGAATAAAAAAGATTTAGAAAAAAATGGTTATTAATTCTTACCCCCTATTGCAATATGTTGTGGAGATAAAATGGGACTTTTTACATTTATGATGATATTAAGTGCTTTCTAATAACCTGGTCCTTAATATATTAACTCTCAAAATAAAACTGTTGATTAATTATCATATTAAATCTTAAAATTATGGTTTATTATAAATATCTAAGCCCCTTCATTGCCACCTTGTGCAGTGTTTGAAAAAAAAATCAAATATTAGGTAATTAAAAGGCACATTCTACTGACAGGTAAACACATAAAATAAACGATCATAATGCGCATTAGCAGGAAGGACCAATCTCATTGCACCATATGCAGCCATGCTGCACAGCCCAATTTAGAGCATTAGCAGTTCTGTTAACATTAACGAAGACAAATTAAATTACCAGCTTTTTTAAAAAATTCAATTGCATGGTTTGCTGTTTAGACTATGCACTAAGTACAGACAAACTGAATCTGTACAGGCATGCAAAATTTGGTATCTGTCATCATTCATCATATATAAGGATAAGATAAATTTGACACCATATTGCCATTAAACACTGATTCTTGCCAAAAGTCTGGATATAACCACTGCAATATTTTCCCATGAGTCATAATTGAATCTAAAGATGTTTTCACAACAATCAGATAAACTCAAAAAGAAACAGTAATTTGACACTATAGAGTAAAACCTCAGTATCCAGGTATCATGTGATTTAAGATCCCATACAGTACTAGAATTCCCCTAAGTGAGCACACCATACAGAATTAAGTAAATCTTTCTTTCCAAACTGAGAACTGAAACAGAAGATAAATACGGTAAAACTGCATCTCATTATATGTAAAGTGCAATCTTTTACCTCTGTATTTTTGCACAGAAGTCTCCACAACATTGCTCACTTCATTTTATCCAGCACAGTCTAAACATTACTCGCTATCCTTTCATTGCATCTAACAACTGAACATTAGGTAAACTCCGAGGAATCCTGAAGCTAGTGTTCAGCTGTGTGAGAATGATGCGCCACTTACTAATATCAAAAACACAGCATCCTTGTGGCTTCTCCAAGCCTTGATTGTACTGTGGAAACAAAGGAATGATTCAGCACCTCCTTTCATGTGGCGGCTGGAAACTAGAAGTGACTGCTTTAGTCCACTGTCACTGGCCATTAATTTGCTGATATGAAAAAAGGAAGCTGTTCAAATTGATTACAGCACTTCTGCAAAATACCCTTCAGCTTGGTAAACATGAATTTAATTCACGTGTATTATTTAGCAGCCTTTCTAATTGTTTTTAAAGAAAGTGTGTGCTCCCTATACTTCTGTGGCATCTATTCAGAATACGGTCAAGTACATGAAATAACCTGTCCAATGTTTACAGTGTAGACCTTTGCATCACCTTTGACCTTCAGCTTGCCAACCAATACAAATTGCTGTATGTCCAGGTTTCTGTTCACAAATGACAAAGTCAGCTGATAAACACGGAACCTTTAATGTTTGAGTAGCTGAGCTCTTAACATTGCCAGTTCTTTAGGATATACTGAATTATTAATTTAGTACAAAATGTATCATATCTAACATAATATAAACTGGCAAAATTAAAACACTTAATGGAACCAACCATGCTCTTGAACAGTGCATTCATGAAACCATTTCAAACATAATTGTTGGATTTTATGAAAGATGATTTTTTTTTAATGTAAAACAATTCTGTAATTTTTTTTGATCTTCAGCACAGCAGTTTATTTCTGCATAAGTCACCCTGTCAGAAGCTAAGCAACTCAATTTTCTGCTCTGTAGCTAGGCACATTGCCTCTACATAGTACTAGCATGAAAAGGCCGTGGCTAAGCTTTGGTTACTAGTGTAATTGAAATGCTATCCACACTATAGGGTGCATTAAAGTCAGATAACAGCAGTTCCTGTGGCCAATTTAAGTAGCTTGACTTCCCTAGGAAAAAAAAATTGCCTGACAGATAAGGCAGACAAACTGGCTAATTCTCCAGGCATGTCTCTCATTGTGATCCTAGAAAAATGAGAAAAAAAATGAATCACAGAACCACAAAATCAATTGACCCTCAGGTTTGCTCATCAGGCGCAGAGTCCGATAAACCTAAAAGCTTCGTTAATGTCTGCCTGCCTGTATCCCACAGATAGAGCACTTTGTAAATGAACCTGCTTTGATAAATATATTAAGGAAAGCTGCGAATAAAAGGAAAGTCTTCTCATTTGTAAATACAACCTCTGCTACATGGAATTATAATGATAAAATGGGGTTCCATGTAATTAAGTTTGTATAAGACCTGAAATCCGTGCAAATACCTTCCCTGAATTTTGAAAGGAAACTGTCAGTTCAATTAATCTGAACATCACCCGAGAATGTACTGAACAAAATTAAGCTGCAGATAAAGCTCGGGCCAGTATTTTGATAAGTAATTCCTGTATCATTTCTTTGGTACTGTGATCATTTTATTTAATCCAACCTCCACATTCCCCTTGCTACCCCCAGCCCCTCCATCATTCAAAGTTATGCACTAAGCCATCTACAAAGGGACAGCTAGTACGACTCGGTGGCGGTAATCCATTACATTACACGTGTAAAATGGGGGAAAAGTATATGTTTTTTTTTAAAATAATCAAAAATGAACATCAATATCCTATTCCAAACGCGACTGCATTTTTAACCGAGACAAGAGCACGTGTCCAGCATAGAGCTGAAGTTGTATGTTTGCGTTTGAAATAGTTTGTCATCTCAAAAAAGATGGGGTTAGTTACAAATCAAAGAGAGGTACCAGGGTAATAAAAGGCAGAGATAATTCACTCACCAGTTGTTCACTTGTAGGATTGTGAGTCCCGTGTCTTGAGCTAACTGTTTCTTCTGCTCTTCTGAAGGGTACGGATGCTGCACAAAAACATAAATATCAATCAAGAGATGTTGAGAGCCATGAAACAAGAGTTGACAGTGATTAAATTCAGTCTAATGATAGAAGACTGCTGCTTCATTTTAAAAAAAAATACCTTCAACAAGGAAAAATAAAGTAATGCCAACATAATATGGATTTTTGTTCCTGAAAAACAAAATAAGTTATTTTGATTGCTGGGTGTTGACACTTTTTTGGAATGGCCTCTAGCCCTTTGAAAGCTCTGTAATTGCAGGAGGCTTTCCTCATCTTACCCTGTCCATATTAGTAATGACCCCTTGCTACTACTAAACCATTAATAGTTTTCAGCAGAGGCAAAAGAAATGAATAGGGATGAATCTGAATTCACAGTTGGTAATTTGCATTGTATAAGGCTGCCTTATCCACTTGGACTACACTTGGTCATCAATCGTCTGCTGTCAGGTGCTGCACTACGCCACTGTGATAAATACGCTTCCTAACACCAGAATTCATCCAAACAATGTAATTGTCCTTTATTTTCTACTCAGTAATGAAGATAATTAATGGTTTAGGCAAACAAAAAGGATGTTTCATCAGGAAGAGCAGTGGGTGAAATCAAAAGGCCTAAATGATCATTTTAAATGGCTTATATACACGTTGTAGAATAATTTCTCAGTGTATTTCAAGTGGCTCAGCACTGTCGCCCCAAACATATTATTTCCCATATATCACCAAGATATGTATTTACTTTTTCTACGTTGGCTGTCAATATTAGCTGCATCTGGGTTGAAGCCAATATTTCAGTAAAGATGACAATAAGATGTCAGTGTAAAACCAAAACTAACTATTGTAGGAAAAAAACAACACGCCTTCAGGTGATGAAGTTATGCTATGTACATGGCCATTTGAAATCTCTAACTCATTCATTTTCTGGCACAGCCATCCTGTAGCAATTGAGGTTTCCCAGTGGAATACATGCTAGAATATAGTAACAATGATGATGGATCACTTCATCACTGTGGAACCAGACTGTGGTGAATTAAGGACACAGGTCATAGGTTTGGCTGTCCTGAAACCACTCTGCACTGATGAAGCTCTCAGAGGTGTGAAATGGTAGCTACACAGTATGTACATTTTCACTAGATATTAATTTTCATCTTACCTACTACAAACTTAACACTCTGCCTCTCAATAATAACTGCCAAAGATTTAATAATGAATACATTCTACTGTATAAGCTTAATTATTTTAACTCTCAACTGGCTTAGTATGCTGCACTGTATGAGGATCTAAGTGGTACTATTTCCTGACAACAGCCAAAACAGGCAGGAATGCTGTATGACTCACTTAGCCTCACAGACTTGTACTACTAAACATGGAGAGTGAGTACAGGCATTCAGATTGCAGCAAATGGCTTCACTTGCTTTGCTGCCTCAACAGTGCTTACAGGCTACAGAATAACAATTATGGAAGCTCCAGTGAAAGGCCTTCATGATTGTTTCTGGAGAAATAAAACAGTTATCATTTCATACACTTCAAAGGCCACGTTCAAAACCCAGGAGCTATGTAGTGCTATTGTGAACAGGGCTCCCCCATAGAATACAGTGCTGCCCCCTCAACAATAGCTGGCTTCTCTCCTGTTTTTGCCTGGATTCCAGCCAGGCGCCTGTTTGCTACACCATTAATTTATGTTCACTCAATTGGTGCATGGTTCTAGAGAAACGTTATTATCAAGTTGCCTTCCAAGTTGAGCCGGTAGCCTGGCATATTTTGCAATGTAACGTCTCAGGCCTCATGCTGAAATCTATCAATACCGATGTGTGAGGTTAAGGTGAAGTTTTGTCATTTCCTAGTGTATTCATGCATGTATAATATGGGGAGATTCAAGTGCCCAGTTATTGTCTTAATGTGTAGCTTCAACGCAAGTGAAATTTTCACTGAATCTTGGTAACATTCTCTAAATTACTTGTACTACCCTGTCATAAATTTGTAGAAATTGCATCGTGCACTCAATCAGCAAGTCCTCTGAATAAACATCAACATCAATTTAATGGCTCGTGCACACATTGTAAACTAGAGAATTTCAACAGTGCAAATCAGATAAATCAAACAAACCCCAGCACACACAGGAAAGCATAGTTTCTAACAAAGCTCTTGCACTGAGGTTTCCTTTATTTCCAAAAACAGTTGAAACTTTTTGCTGTAAGAATTTGAAAAGTGCACACAAAGCATTAATTAAATGCTGGACTTTTCTGATTTTGGAGGTTTACAGAACGCAGAACTTTATCAGTTACAGTTTTAACAGGCAATATTGAAATGTGTTTTATTGTACAGGACAACATGTTATATTTAGCAATACCGTCAAATGTAAACATAGTTGGAGATGATCTACATAAACGATTCCAACCACATACCTTGTGCCCTAGTTATTCTGCATGTTTGATGTTCATGTGGTGTACCACACCAATACCAAATGTGTGGTGGAACTCTGCCAATTTTTCAGAAACTGCCAATTCAGCATAAGTAGCAAATTCACCAGGGCAACCACAGTACAAATGGAGGGTGTAACTTTAACTGTCCATTATAATCATGATTAAAATGCTGCACCATTTTGTGCCCTTTTTATGTGGCTCCCCAAAAACTCTCTGTATTAAAAAACTGCCTCGCGCCAATCTGAAAAAAGTTGCTGTGGTGAATATTATCCACAGGAGCAAAGAAAAGTTTAAACCACCTACTGCTCCTCACTTTAAACAAAACTGATTTAAAAAAACACTCAACAGAAAGAACGAGCATCATAGCTCCCAAGCACTGATGACTGGAGATGACAGTTCCATCCTGTACCCTAAATTACTGGATCAGTGTAGCCAGAATTTATGAGAGTCAGACAGTGGACCTCACATAGCTCACATATTAGACCATTAGGCATCTAACTACCTCTGAACAATTTCAATGCATTATCTCTCCTTCTCCCTGGGGCACAAACTTCACTCTTCCATACTTTTAATATATTTTGTCTGCATGGAGCAGATCGAGTTATTACATGCCAGCAGAACACAGCAAACACTGGTTCCTGGCTGTGAATGGAGATGTGATTTCAGCATTCCTACTGCACAGACAGTAAAACAGGATAAACACTGACACAGCAAACTTTATCTAGAGAAGGCCATTTTACTCCTGTGTTGCAGCTTGATTTGTTTTCATACCGACTGTAGATCAAGCCTTTTCCTAGAAAGTGGGTTCATTATTTTTGTTTACAAGTCATGCACACAAGGAATCCACTTATCTTAATTTCATAGAAAAACCTGCAGTAACCACAAATAGAGGAGTGGTTTCCACATGAATTATCTCAAGTCAGTGGTTACAAGGCGGTTCAGCAGAAACCTCTGCTTACAGCACATCAAATACAGAGCACAGCAGAACAATGGATTGTCAACATAAAGGATCAAAATCATTATGCATCATTATGATGGCATCTTGGGTGAAGAATGTCAAATTCCGAACAACAGACTATCTTGCAGTAAAGCCGTTCTCAACTTTCTCTCAACTTATTGAAAGAAAACAAAATGACCCTTCTAAAAACACCTACTGAATCCAAGTATAATGTTCCACCTAGCCAACTGCTTGACTAATTATGGAAACTAGTGAAGGAATAGCCCTGTTTTCTAAACTAGATGACTATAAGATTATATCCCAACATCTGACTGCAACTCACAAATTTTGGATTTATTTTTTAATCAGGTATTGGCCTGAGGCATAATCGGGAGTATTCAACTTCACGCAAAACCTGCACTCTTGCCTCTTACCCTTTGCAAGGTTGGGCCTCTCGTATGGTAGCATACCAGCATTTATTTTTTTATTTTGTTTTCTTAAATTTAGAGTACCCAATTCTTATTTTCCAACTAAGGGGCAATTTAGCATGGCAATCCACCTACCCTGCACATCTTTGGGTTGTGGGGGTGAGACCCACGCAGACATAGGGAGAATGTGCAAACTCCACACGGACAGTGACCCGGGCTGGGATCGAACCCGGGTCTTCGACGCCGTGAGGCAGCAGTACCAACCACGGCGCCACCGTGCCACCCAGCACTTTATATAGAGCACATCCTTCTTATTGAAGAAATACATGAAGTGCAAGTGATTAAATCATTGGTGGGCTGATGGGGCGGGAGAAGGAGGTGAAACCCATGAATATTGGCAAAATTTTAAATCTGTGATGTACTTCGGATCATTTTTCTTTTTTTAAATAAATTTAGAGTATCCAATTTTCTTTTCCAATTACGCGGCAATTTAGTGTGGCCAATCCACCTAACCTGCACATCTTTTGAGTTGTGGGGGTGAGACCCATGCCGAAATGGGGAGAACATGCAAACTCCACACAGACGGTGACCCGGGTCCAGGATCGAACCTGGGACCTCACCACCAGTGCAAACCACTGCGCCACCATGCTGCCCTTGGATCATTTTTCTACATCAAAGGTGCTATGTCAGTGTAAATTGTTGTTGGTTATGGCAACAACATGTAACATATTGAGCATAAATACTGGAATAGAATACTTGGGCTGAATGTTCTGTTTTTCTTTTATGTAATTTAAGAGAGTCTAATTAAGTAATGGGCAACCTAGGCTAGTGAGCGCGGCCTTCCTTCATTTCAGTGCCACAAGACTGAAATCAGACTTGTTCACTAACCATGACCCCATGAATAAGATCGAATATATTTAATACACACCAAATATTACAGAAGGTGTTACAGAAAATGCTTAATCAATTCTAATAATAATCTATATTGTCACAAGTAGGTTTACATGAACACTGCAATGAAGTTACTGTGAAAAGCCCCCAGTTGTCACATCCCGGCACCTGTTCGGGTACACGGAGGAAGAATTCAGAATAGCCAATTCACCTAAAAGGATGGGCGCGATTCTCCCAGCCCCGCGCCGGGCCGGAGAATCGCCGCAACCGCACCACGCCCCCACCCCCCCACCCCCCCACGCCGGCGCGCGATTCTCCGAGGTGCGGAGTATTGGCGCCATTTGCGCTGGCATGGGCCGCTGTACGAGGCCGGGCCGCCGATTCTCTGGCCTGGATGGGCCAAGAGGCCGCGTGGACAAAGCACAGTCCCGCCGGCGCTGTCCACACCTGGTCGCTGCCGGCAGGAACTTTGCGCGAAGGGTCGGGGGTGGCCTGTGGGGGAGGAGGGCTCCGGCTCCGTCCTCGGTGGGGGGGCCTCCGATGGGGTCTGGCCCACGATCGGGGCCCACCAATTGGTAGGCCGGCCTCTCTCCCCCCCCCCCCCCCCACCGGCCTACTTTGCTGCGCCCTCGGCCCCAGAACCCCCGCGCCATGTTGCGGCGCATTCCGTAAAGCCACCCCGCATGCGCAGGTTGGTGCGGCGCCACTGCGCATGCACGGGTTGGCGCTTCCACCAGTGTGCGCCAGGAAGTATGGCTGGAGCGGCGTGAACTACTCCAGCCCCGTGCTGGCCCCCTGTGGCGCAGCGGCGTGGACACTCTGTCCCGCGATCGGAGAATCGCGGCTCATGTCCTTCAGAAATTGTGGGAAAAAACCGGAGCACCCGTAGGAAGCCCACGCAGACACAGGGAGAACATGCAGACTCTGCACAGACAGTGACCTAGACTGGGAATCGAACCTGTAACCCTGGAGCTGTGAAGCAACAGTGTTACCCACCGTGTTTCCCCAAAAAACATGTTGCGGTCCCAGCGAAATACATTAATAGAACTATCATCAACTTCAAAAGGTAAAAAGAAAATAAATATTTACACTTCAGATGGAGTGCACAGTCAACATTGTGAGCGATCAGTGCACACCTCACTTGCTCTCATTTTATGTGCGGATCACTTCAGTCATACCGGTAGGAAAAAAACTGCGTGGACTGAGATCAGTGGGATATCGCAACCCTGTGCATGGGTAACAGTCAACAAAATGTCTTGGAGGCCACATTCAGAACCCAGTTGGGTCGTGCCACCGCTGGTTTAACTGGAATCTCTAGTTCGTGACATAATTGCATTAATATCTATACCACTGACTTGAACAATGGTAACAAAACCCATTTTGGTAATGTTTGCATAAATATTTACAAGCCAATCAACAAGGATCAATTTGCTAAATATTTACAATAAATTTGTAGCAAGTAGCCTCATTGAAATAATAAAGGATGGGGATCGGTGTTCAATCTAATTTGAGCTCGAAAACTATTTGCCAAAGGTGGACCATTCCAATTTGGAAATATTTCTGTCTCTTTGAAATAAGTGAAATCCAACAGGAATTTGCAGATAAACTACTCATGTATTGACAATATAATTTCCAACCATTAGTCTCGAGCCCTGGAATGTACAATCCAAAAATCCTGCAATTTCAGAGGTGTCAAGGTGGCAAAAATGAATTTTACCCAATTGCTGGGAATAGCACTGACTTGATGTGTTGTTTAATTGGTTTAGGAGTGGGTGGATTAGATTGGGGCCAGAAGGAGAGAGCTGTGGGTAAGGAGAAGAATTTGGGATAAAAGATAGAAAGAGAGAGAAAGTGAAAGAGATCAGTTCAGAAAGACTGGCCGAGATTTTTTGTTGGCTTCCACTGTGGGTGAAAATGGCCCTGCCGACAGACAATGTCTCAAGACCGCTGAAACGAGAATGAGAAGTATGGGGCGCGATTCTCCGCAAATCTGGTATGCCGTGAAGGCTGGCGTGAAACTGGCCGTGTTTCACGCCAGCCTCGGAGCTCCGTCCCGGGACCCGATTCTCCCCCCCGGGCGGGGCTAGTATCGGGGCCGGGGGAATCACGGCGACGCGGAGTTAGCGAACGTCGCTATCTCCGCCCGCCAAGAGTCACGACGGCTGACGCGCACGATGACGTCAGCCGCAAATGCGCTGGTTGGACGGCTCCAACCCGCACATGCGCGGATGATGTCATCACGCAGACACGTCAAACCCATGCATGCGCGGGCCGTCATGCCCCTCAGCTGCCCCGCGGACTGATCCTGCGGGGCGGCGGAAGAACAAATAATGCGCGGGTATCGGACCCGCTGCCGGTGCCCACCGATCGCAGGCCCATGCCACCCTTGGCACGGCCGTGCCAATCGGTGCCATGGTTGTCTGGGACGGGCACTTTGCGGCCGTTTGCATGAACGCTGAAAGCAGGTGTGACCGCGGCCGTGAAAACGGCCGTAAACTCCGCGGTATTCGGCCCATCGGCCTGCGGAGAATCGCTGTTCGCCGTAAAAAACAGCGAGCAGCGATTCGTGTCGGGGGGCGGCCGGAGGGGGGGGGGGGGGGGGGGGGGGGGGGAGAATAGCAGGAGGCTGTGAAAATTGTCGGGATGGCCCTCCCGCTATTCTCCGACCCGTCGTGGGCTGCGTAGAATCGCGCCCATTGTTTCTTGCAGGCTACACAGACAACGCATACTGAACAGAGGGAAGGATGGAGAGTCTGCAGAATGTAATGTTACAGTCATAGCTGGAGTGTAGAGAAAAGATCAACTTCATGCCAGGTAGGTCCATTCAAAAGTCTGATGGCAGCAGGGAAGAAGTTGTTCCTGACTTGATTGGTATGTGACCTCAGACTTTTGTATCTTTTTCCTGACGGAAGAAGTTGGAAGAGAGTGTGTCCGGCCTGCGTGGGGTCCTTAATTATGCTGGTTGCCTTTCCGAGGCAGCGGGAATTATAGACAGAGTCAATGGATGAGAGGCTGGTTTGCATGGTGGACTGGGCTACATTCACGACCTTTTATAGTTTCCTGCGGTCTTGGGCAGAGCAGGAACCATACCAAGCTGTGATACAACCAGAAAGAATGCTTTCAAAGGTGCATCTGTAAAAGTTGGTGAGGGTCATAGCTGACATGCCAAATTTCCTTTGTCTTCTGAGAAAGTAGAGTAATTGGTGGGCTTTCTTAACCATATTGTTGGCATGGGGAGACCAGGACAGGCTGTTGGTGATCTGTACACCTAAAAACTTGAAGCTCTCGACCCTTTCTACTTTGTTCCATTGATGTAGACAGGGGCATGTTCTCCTCTACGCTTCCTGAAGTCAATGACAATCTCCTTTGTTTTGTTGACATTGAGGGAGAGATTATTGTCGTTGCACCAGTTCACCAGATCCTCTATCTCGGGCGCGATTCTCCGCCCACCCACGCCGGGTGGGAGAATAGCGGGAAGGCTTCCCGACATTTTTCACGCCCTCCCGCTATTCTCCCGCCCCACACGCCCGACCCACGCCACGAATTGCCGCTCACCGTTTTTTACGGCGAGCGACGATTCTCCGAGGCCGATGGGCCGAGCGGCCGGGCCTTCACGCCCGTTTCAACACAGCAGCAAACACACCTGCTCGCTGCCGTCGTGAAACGGGCGCCAGATGCCTGTTTGGGGCATCTGGGGGCCCGATTGGCACGGCAGTACCACGGCCATGCCAAGGGGGGCATAGGCCCGCGGTCGGTGCCCACCGATCGCGGGCCGTGCGTCCATAACGGACGCACTCTTTTCCCTCCGCCGCCCCGCAAGATCAAGCCGCCACGTCTTGCGGGGCGGCTGAGGGAAAAGACGCCAACTGCGCATGCGCGGGTTGGCGTTGTCCAACCTGCGCATGCGCGGCTGACGTCATCGGCAGCGTCAGCCGCGTGTCGCTTGACGTGTGGCCTTGATGACCGGCATCAAGGCCGCGCCGCCCGGGGCTGCGCTCCTAGCCCCGCCTGGGGGAAAATCGGCCCCGGAGGTGGGCATGAAGGCTGCCGTGGGTCATGGCCTGTCCCACAGCAGCCTTTACGATTCTCCGCATTTGCGGAGAATCTCGCCCCTCATTTCTGTCCTCTGTCTCGTCATTGTTTGAGGTCCAATCCACTACTGTGATGTCATCAGCAAATTTGAAAATTGAGTTGGAGGGGCATTTAGCCACACAGTCATATGTGTATAAGGAGTATAGTAGGGGGCTGAGGATACAGCCTTGTGGGGCACCGGTGTTCAGGATGATCGTGGAGGAAGTGTTGTTGCCTATCCTTACTGATTATGGTCTATGGGTTAGGAAGTTCAGGATCCAGTCACAGAGGGAGGGGCCACGGAGGTTGGAGTTGAGTTTCGTCGGAATAATAGTGTTGAAGGCTGAGCTGTAATCAATAAATAGGAGTTTGACATAGGTGTCTTTGTTATCTAGGTGTTCCAGTGTTGAGTGCAGGGCCAGGGAGATGGCGTCTGCTGTGGACCTGTTGCAGCGGTAGGCGAACTGTAGTGGATCAAGGCAATCCGGGAGGCTGAAGTTGATTCGTGCCAAGACTAACATTTCGAAGCACTTTATGATGATGGATGTCAGAACCACTGGATAATAGTCATTAAGGCACGCTGCTTGGCTTTTCTTTGGTACAGGGATGGTGGTCGTCTTCTTGAAGCAGATAGGGACCTCAGATAGTTGTAAAGAGAGGTTGAAGATGTCGGCGAATACCCCCGCCAGCTGATCCGCGCAAGACCCGAGTGCTCATCTGGGTACCTCACCCGGGCCAGTGGCTTTCTGTGGGTTGACCTTCGAGAAGGCTGCTCTGACATCTGCAATGAAGACCTTGGATACAAGTTCATCCGAGGCCTCCAGGGTGGAGGGCGCGCTCTCGCTGACCTCTTGCTCAAAACGGGCATAAAATGCATTGAGTTCCTCAGGGAGGGGTGTTTTGGAGCCGGTGATTTTACATGCCTTCATCTTGTAGCCCATTATGTCTTGCAGACCCTGCCATAGACGGCGGGGGTCCGTGTGGCTATCCTGGGACTCGAGCTTGGCTTTTGGCATCTTTGGATTTCCTTAGATCATATCTGGCTTTCTTATATATGTCAGGGTTGCCTGACTTAAATGCCTCAGACCTAGACTTCAGCAAGCAGTGGATATCCCTGTTCATCCAGGGTTTCCGGTTGGGGAACACGCGGATTTGCTTCTTTGGCACATAGTCTTCTACACACTTAGTAATGTAGTCAGTTACTGTAGTGGCGTACTCGTTCAGGCTGGTCGCAGAGTTTTAAAATACTGACCAGTCCACTATAACCTTTGAGGGGAGAGGGACACGCCTGGGCAGTGCCCTGACAGTGGTCCCTGACAGTGCTAACCTGAAGTAGCTCCATGGGATGGGGAGTTGGGAGTGGAAGGTTCCCCTTATATGTGTGTGGGGGCTTGACCTGGTTCTTGTCGGGTGGGGGGGCAGGGCATCCTGTATCTCAGGGGTGGGGGGGGGGGGGGGGGGGGGAGTATTATTTTCAGTGCATAGTGGCAAAAACTACGTCCCCGATTTCTTTATGCACAGAATGCCATAGAACCTGGAGAGAAATCTTGCCTGTGCAGCTGGAGAGCTACACATCAGTTTTCTCGCCTCAGCCAACACTATGGGCGGCATGGTGGCACAGCGATTAGAACTGCTGCCTCACAGCACCAGAGAAATGCGTTCAATTCCTGCCTTGGGTGACTACCTGTGTGGAGTTTGCACGTTCACAAGGCTCGGGATTCTCTCAGCCCGGGGCCGGGCCGGAAAATCCCTGCAACCGACGCAAATTGCGCCATGCTGCCCCAACGGGATAGGCCGAGCGGCCGTCGTAAAAAAAACCCGAGTTCCGCCGGCGTCGTTCACACCTGCTCTCAGCCGGCAGGACCTCGGCGTGGAAGGGTCTGGGGGCGGCCTGTGGGGGGTGGATCCGACCCCGGGCGGGGCCTCCGGAATGTGGCCTGGCCTGCGATCAGGGCCCACCGATCGGTGGGCCAACCTCCCTGGCTGGGGGCTTCCTTTCTTCCGCGCCGGCCCCTGTAGTCCTGCACAATGTTGCGTCGGGGCCGGTGCGGATAAGGGAGCCAGTGCGCCGATGCCACTGCGCATGTACGGACCCTGTGGCGCCCAGTTCATGCCAGGATCAGCAGCTGGAGCGGCATGGTCTGCTCCAGTGCCATGCTGGCCCCCTGTAGGGGCCAGAATTGCTGATCCTGAGGTCGTGTTGATGCCTTCGAGAAACGCGACGGCGTTTCCGACGGCACCAACACTTTGCCTCAGGATCACAGAATCCCGCCCCCTGTGTCTGAGTGGGTTCCCTCCGGGTGCTCCGGTTTCCTCCCACAGTCCAAAGATGTGCAGGTTAGGTGGGGTTACGGGGATAGGGTAGGGGAGTGGGCCTTGTTAAGGTGCTCTTTCCGAGGATTGGTGCAGACTCGCCTGAATGGCCTCCTTCTGCCCTGTAGGAATTCAATGGCTCCAAGTGAAAAATTCCGCCTACTGTGAGACAGGAACAACTGAGAGACGCCTTGGTACAACATTAAAAATTTGTCGACAGAATTGTTGGTGAATGTGGAAAATATAATGGAGGAACCAGAAATTGAAAGCCTTAGAGTCACAGGTGACTGCGGCCAGGAACCAGGGCAGTATAATGCTCACTGTAAACTTCAGGAGATCAAGAGGCAAATTATTACAGCAACTGTTTTAAGTACTTGGCACATAACGCTAGCTGGAAAGAATAAGCTGTGGTACTTCTCTCTGGTAATTAATCTGAAGTTTGTTGACATTAAAGTAGTCAGAAATCAGCAACAAAACAATTCCAGTCGCTGTGGGTGGGTTTCTCCCAAACTCTCACCGGTGTTTTTGATGGCGGGAGGGTCAAAAGTCGTTTTCACGCCTGTATGAATTTACAACGGGTTCTACTGCTGTTGCCTGCCATGGCGGGTTGGAAAAAGTACTAGAGACTGGATGAACCTCATTTACATAACATTAATGGTATGCAGATGAAGGCCTGCCCCCCCCCCCCCCCCCCCACCCCAATAACGCCAGATTCTCAGTGATGCTTGCAGGAAAACAAACCAATGTGAAACACATTCGTACAAACTGGTGTGCAGATGCCGGAACTCATCTGACCAATGCCTGGGTGTTCAGGATGGAGGCCGCCTGCAAACCTGCAACTGACAGCAGTGGGTCGGGGGAGCATCTGCGGTGAATCTTCAAGGTTTGGTGTCCTGGTGGAGGTCCATCTTCCAGCCTCAGAATGTTCCCGGAGATCCATTTCTATTCTCAGGAGATCCATCTTCTCTCTTCGACAGTTGGTCAGTGATGTTGGGCACGGTTTCAATATGGCACAGGGGCACGGCGGCAGACTACACGCCATCCAGGCCTGCCTTGTCACGGAATACGGTGTAAGACACCCAGTTGCATAATTAATGAGGTTGGGGCCGAAAGATTTGGCGTGTTTTTCTGCTGGTCTCCGCAGCGGGAACACTCCGGGCTGGATTCTCCGATTTTGAGACTATGTCCCGAACATGTGTCTGGTCTTACGACCAAAACGTCGGCGTTGTCGTAGCACCGATACTCCGCCTGGTGGGGACTAGCAGCTGCGCCATGTAAATCCCCTGACTTTACCTGCAGATACAGATGGAGAAATGCCAGGTCCGTGTCCGTGCATGCGCATGGCGGCGATCGCGCCGTACAACATGGCGCTGGCTGTGCGTTGACCCGGTCTACCAGATCGTAACTGACTGTATCTCCCCCCCCCCCCCCCCCCCCAAGACCACGCCCCACCACTCCCCCAGCCCCTGCCGAAGCCGGAGTGCCGAGCAACATATGGCTATTCAACAAGACTCGCAATGAATAAGGCACCTGAATAAGGAACGCGCGTCCATGGCTGCACATAGCCCCGTTTTATACAGCCGGGAGCAATGCTCGCCGGAACTCCCCATTGCAGCAGGATCGGGACGCCATTTTTAAATGATGCCGATCTCTGAGGCCCCTGAAAAATATCCCCAACCCCCCCTCCCCCCCCCCTCAAAAGCCCAAACTCACCCCGCAATAGCCACACCTGGCATCCCTGGCCCAATTACGTGTGTGCAAAAAATGGCAGCTTGGCACCCTGGCAACCTGCAACCGCCCATGCTAGCTGGCAGCACCACCTGGGCAGCTTGGCAGTGCCAGGGCACCATCTTGCCCAAAGGGCATGCAGCTGGTGGCTTCCGATCCCCTGGGAGACTCCGAGTGTCATTTAATCTGGTCCTCATGTGTGAGCACCAGTACTGAATAGCACTCACCCAAGGTCTCTGAGATGAAGGGGTCTCAGATACCTTGGGAATCTGCATACTAGAGTGAGGCTTACTGCCTTGCTCTAATATGCAGTTTCGAGAAAAAGTGAATCTGCCCTTTATGGGCGGGATTCATATCGCAAAGTCTCTCGAGATTGCACTGAATATTGCAAGGCGTTGCAAGCTGGGTAGATCCCAGGAGCGGGGTCTCCCGGCTTTCACCGGTCATGCTGTGCAACAGCAAGCTGCTTTTTGGGTGCAGCTTGGCTGCACGATTGCGCCCTACATTTTGTAAATATAGACTGGCATTTTCCCATTTTGAGACTGAGGGTGTGATTCTCCTAAAAAGGAACAAAGGCCAGGATTCCTCGACTTTGTTCGGACTCACGCCGGCTAGGAGAATCGGAGTTGACGCCGAGACGGCCCCCGTCGCTGGTCCAATGCCGGGACGCAATTCTCCGGCGACCGGGGCCCGTTGAAAGAGGCCCCGCGGCGATTCTCCGCAGTCGACCAGCCGAGTTCCCGCCGGCATGGTTCTAACATGTTTCCATCCACAGCCACGGTGGCCATCCTGGTGGTGGGTGGGGAGGGTGGGGGTCAGGGGGATCAGACACCGGGGGGGCCACCACGACGGCCAGGCCCGCGATTGGGGGCAAATGGCGAGCAGAGCTCCCCATTGTAAAAAACAGGGCCATGTGCAGCCTCAGTCGTGCCGTTTCCCCGTTTAGGTCCCTGATTTAAAGCGGGTCACGTTGAGTAGCCGTTTCTGTGAGTTCCAGGAAGCACGTGGCTAAACGCGCTCGCTCGATGATGCACTATCAATTACGAACAGATGAGAGTAGAGAGTAATTGAGGCTTTATTAAGCAGAGATGTGTGGCCTCCTGCAGCTGCTACCAGAATGGGAGCAGCTCGGTGTGCACACATATTTATACTCCGCCTACTGGGCGGACCCAGCAGGCAGGGTTTTGGGCAGGGTTTTACTCCCGTACCTGTAGTACAGGAGCCTTACCGTATTACCTCTAATATCAACTATTATACAATCAGTGGTGACTACCACACTCGGAACTGTGTTGCCTTTTGTGAAGATCGGGTCCTTAGTCTCAAATTCCTACCATCACAATAAAAATCTGAGATGGTAAACCATGCAAGATGTCATTGTTGGTGTACCACAATTAGTTTTGTGAAGGGGAATGAGGCAGAGAGCCCCATACCTACTGGTTTGTGGTTTTTAAGTCTGATGCCAGTCAGTCAAGGAAGGGCTGTATTTGTTCTGGTGGTGGGTAGGGAGCTGATACCTGACTGCAGTGGAGGGTGAGGGGAGTTACGTGGTATTCTGGAATGTAGGTCTGTGGTCTTGTGTAGTGGAGCTCTGATCCTTGGGAGACCCATGAAGGTGATGCCTAGTCCAAGACTTACATTTCAGAGATTCAATTTTGGATTCCAAGGTTTAAAAGGCCTAGACTGAAGCAAGCCCTATTGCTTTAAAAAAAATAACTTCCACCACATAGCTCTCTGTAGCTGTGAAACAGAAGATTAGTATCACACATCTTCATCTATTGCTGTTATCAGTTGGAAATGAAAAATCAGCACACATACTGGAGAAAATACTTAACACCCTCCTTCCTCCTGTGAATTGACTTAGGGAAATGCTATGATCAACTCTTGGGAAAGAAATTTACTTTGGATGAACCATACTAACTGTGGTCTCTGTGGATTTATAAATATAAATGGGGATTATATGTATCTGAAACAATGTTGTATACAGCTCATTTCTTTATCGTGTAATTTAATAGTTAAAAACAAAAATTGCACACTATCATGCTAGCCACAATAAAAATGGAGCATTAAGGCAGACTATCAGCATCAAAGATTCTTTGGGCATACATGCATGACATATATTTGAGGTCTTACCAATTACCTTTTGCCTGAACTACCAGCATTTGCTTGTTTTCTTTCATTAACTGTTTTCCCAGTCTGGTCTAACAGGAAGTCTAAAGTGATCCTGACTCCTCCCTAGAGACTGCTCATCAGCTAGTTCAGATTACAGCAATGAAAAAATGGTAACACACAAGAGCTCTGACCCTTTGGTTTCTATCAAATTATCCTTTATTACAAAAGATAATAAAAGAGCAACTGTCCTTCCATATCCTAGCTAAAGCTGCTGGTCATTTATGTTTCTTTGTTATTAGCATGACAATACTGATGTTCAACCATTGTGATCATTACCAACTCCAGTAATGCTGACTAAATTGTTGAGCACACCAGCAGGTCATTAGCCTTTGAGCTGGCTATATAATAGGTCTGAAACAGATTTGATAAACCTCAAGTTCTTTCCTGTTGACAAGTGTCTCAATTCTTTTCAACAACTTTCAGAATCATATAGGAAGAAAGGAACAAAACTGCCAACAGAAGTAGCCCAAATAGCTTAGACAGCATATGCTGAATTGCAGTTGACTAAAAGTAGAAGACAGCTGTTGTTTTTTACTTGACGGAATAATTAATGAAGTAATCAAGCAATCAAACTGCAGACTATGGTCAGCAGACACTGGCTTAACTAATACCTTCAAAGCAGGCACCAGTTGCAATGGCCCCTCAGGATAACCTTTTTTTGACGTAAGAGAGTAGGTGTGCATAACGGAAACTCAATTGTCTCAAACTGTTATTCCTGTTTTCTTTACTGTCTGCCTGCTGTGTCGAGCAGCATTTATTGCCTATATAACTGTGAGCAGTTACTGTACAGTACAAGATTCTGAGGTGACTAGACGGGATTTGCAGCATTTTGATTTCTGTTCATCTTGGTCTGAGCCACAGTCAGACCTGGTTGTGTTTAATAGCCATGCCTAGTTCTCTCAGAAAGCATCTTCCTGCTCCCCAATTAACATAAAGGTGGTTGTTATTCAACTCTCCACATCCAACAAAAGCTATTTTCAAAAGTATAGTGAATTGAAAACTCGCAGCAATAGGTAGCCGCATCATTCATTTAAAGATTTTAAATTTGTATGCAAAATATATCTTCTACGGCATACTTTCATACTATTAAGAATGATTCCTAAGCATATATCGTCAAAATCCCATGTTAATCTTATTTACAAGCCGGAAGTGATGATACTATGCAAAGAATACTTAGATTTTCTTTCAGTAATGGAGTGCTGTTAATTGTTGTGGTCAGTAGGAGTTTTAAAGTGCACGAAGGTAAAAGCTGAGTTAAGGAACTGGTGCCTATCAAAGAAAATCTTCGGGTAGTCTAGGAATGGGGCAAGACAGCTACTATGCCACAACACTGGGGCATCAAGTAGGATATCAGCAATTGACTCTCAGTTGAACTTGGGGCTTTCCTAAGGGGCAGGTTTGCCAAGTCTTGGCCATTAGTCCATAAAAGGAACATAAAACTGCTTGGGCAGGGAATTCCTTCTCACTTTACCATGTGCCTCCTAGTAAATCAACCAAGGAGAGATGCTGATAATGTCTGCCCCATTTCATCCTCCTGACTGTGTGTGGTTGTGGTGTTGGGTAGGGTGTGTGGGGGGGCTGTGCAGTCAGCAGAAAATAGCTTTTCTTTCTTATTTTAAAAAAAAATTATCAGTTGAAAAATTGCTTTCTGCACACACAAATAGATGCTACACAGTTTGCACAAATCATACAATGTGTTACAGAGCAGGGCAGATTTCAGAAGAAGAAATTTCAGTCAGAAAGATTTTCACCGGGCTCCAGACATTAGAGAAGGCTCGTTGATGCAAATTGTCAAATTTGGACTGAAGAAAAAGAAGCACCTGGGCCGGTTGAAACCAAGATCTGTCTTTTTTTTTCATTTTTCTCTTTGCCATATTCTTTTGTATGACCCTGGTCACTCAGTGTTGTAATAGGATCTCACTGAGATTCTCCCCTGGAATGCTCAATCCCCACCTGAAAGGCAATTCTATAGACACTGCTCAGTATCTCTCTAGCTGCAGGAAGCTAAGTTAAGGGCACGCAATGTTCAGTTTGTGCCCATCAGCCAAAGTACTCGGCATGTCACTCGATTACTGTGCAGCTAACACAGCAAGCAAACCAGGAGCTAAAAGTATAAATTACAATTGCTTAATGGGTTTACCTGCATGCGAGCGATAGCTGTGATTTCTACCCTCCCCACCCCCCAAAACAAACTGAATAGGGTACACGCCAGGATACTGGAGGATAGAGAATTGCTCAACCCTACCTCACAGGCCATGGCTTTCTGTCTTCATGTAAATCAGTGCCTGTCACTGCATGCATGATTCACTGCTCAGAGTGTACTGTTCTGTGACGAATGAGTCCTGCTTAATTTGGCAGTGATTATGCAGGTTACTAGCCTCCTAAACCCCTTTGAACTTGTAATTGCTGCTGGTTTAAATAATGAACATTAAGGGGGGGGATTCAGAAAAGTGTGGATAATTACAGGCTTTTTTTCTCTTTGCTGGCAAAGGGTTGCTGAGGTGGCTGTGAACGGTGTCATAACAGCCTGTGCAAGCTTGCTTTTGACATCAGAAAATCTCAAGAGCCCCTAAGAAAGGAGGGGTTGGCAGCATGAATATTCATAAGCAGCCACCTCTGTAGTTGCCTTGCTTCCTATTTTATTGGCAAAGTAAACCCGCTCACAATTCTGGACATACAAAGGAGTGGTTTAGCGGTTGCAATGTATTCCATGCTTAGATATCAAAAATTATTACTGTCAAAAACAAAACCATTAAAACAAATGCAAAGTCTGAGGTACATTCTTTAAGGCAACTCGAATGACATTACCACAAACGATATGGAATGTATCCTAATCAAAAATTGTGTCAATGCAATGGCGCTGAGTTTAATTTTGAAGTCAAACGGTAAAGATTTATTGCAGCCCTGGCAAACCAAACTTTAAGAGTCCCGGTGTCTGTTTTTGATTTTATTACTTTCTTCCCCTCCACAGCCGCAACACCCCCCCCCCCCCCCCCCCCCCCCCCCCCCCACCCCCTCGCCTCTCCACGACCCTTCCAGTTCTTTGTCTGTTTGCACTTTTGCTCTGGATTTTCTTTACCCTGGTGTGAGACGAATATCAAAGACCTGGGCTGTTTGTGGGCCTCCAGCACATAACAACATCTCAATGGTACATTTTTAGAACCTGCGTCACAACATGGCAGCCTATGATTAATGGCAACTACATTGAAAGCAGCAGCTCATCAACAACGCCCTCCAGCAGCGCTTGCAAAAAAAAAGTACGCAATCCTGCTTTGCGAACGTTGGTGCTGCCAAAGAAGCTGGATTGTGTGGAATACTGACATAAAACACCCTATCAAATCATTCCTTATATAAGTACTTTTCACAATCTCCTTGGGATTACATCCCTTTTATCTGCGCATTATATTGCAAATAAGCAATTTTGATAGGAAGCACATGACTAAAAAATTAGTATAGATTTAAGAGTCTGGATTCTCAATGCTGATAAATGGAAGGCCTTCATGGTAAGGTAATTTCCGAGTTATTTATAGGAGGGCAGGTGAGTTCACTTCATCAATCCTTTAATTTTGATCTTGCAACGTAGGAATATTAAATGGCGGGTGTTAGCAGGAAGATACTGAGGGCTTACAAAAATAAACGCTCATTTGGGCGCTAAGTGAAAATCTAATCTTGGGGAAATACTTACTGGTACAGAATCATGGTTCGGTTAAAGTTTACAAAGCTCTTTGCAAAATATTTTTCAGAACATTTTTAGCTGGGATTAAAGTGGTACCCCCAAGAACAGTGATTAATTCCAATAGATGGTTAAAAATATTAAGTATGTGAAAATCTGAGATTAAAATAATCCGCCCCATACATTTCCAGACACTTGTCTGCTTCTTTGAGAGAAATAGAGCACCAAACACAAAAAGTGAAGATTACTCTTCACTTCTAAAGCACTCTACAGCAATAAAGGCGACCGCACGCCTTAGCTCCAAAAATATTCCTGAAGAAAAACCAATTGCTTGAACTGTTCCAGTCATCTTTTGTGTTTTCCAGATAAAGTCATCAATAAGCACTGTGTTTGAGTTCTGCTAGTTCAAAAATATTTATGCCCTTTGAAGTGTAGCTAAGCTGGATTTGGGATTTACCTACAGTAGCACTTTATAAAGAAGGTGATCTGTAAGGCATGAAAACATCTTAACATCTTACTATTAGATGAGAAAGAAGTGTTCAAAACATGCTAATATTTCCAGCAGCATTATAATTCAAGCTTCTGACAATCTTTTCTACTAGTCACTGTCCAAATGAATCATGCACTGTATTCTGTGCATTTGAAATAAGGCTAAAGCTTTAGCTGTTTCAAATACATCTCTAAATCTGCCAGGAACCAGCTTGTCCTCCAAGAGTGCATATTTATACTTTTATTGTGGTCTATTTCTGAACATTAGGATTAGGTTTAGAATTAATACTGAGAAGATGTAAGACAGGGCCAAATTTTGTTTTGTGTTTAGGCTCAACATCCTCTATGTCAATTAAAGAGGCAAAAGGTGCATTTTACGGGTGTCATAAACATGCGACTGGACACTTTAGGAAAAGCAAAATGAAAATGTCAGGGTATAATAAGCATCCCAGTGAGGAAACAAAATCCTTTCATACTTCAGTCTTGGAAAAACTACAGTAATGCTATATTTTTGACAACATTAGCTTGGGGTTGTAATCGTTTGTTTTCAGGCAAACTTAACCTGTTGGTTAAGCAGAAAAATATTGTGGACTGGGGGATGGCTGCTATCATTCTGACTTGCCATCTCTTGAGATAAAGAAATCCTCCCAGCACTACTGAGAGAAAAAAAAACATTAAATAGTGCTGGCATGACAATTTGGCGGAAAAGGTATTCTATCATCACCTAAATATTCACAGAGCACAAAACAATTGACAAAAACTGTTTTCTGTGGTGCAGATTGAAGAGGGGCTAAATGTCACCTGATTGTTGGCTCCATTTGCCCTGACAAAATATAGCCTTAATTCTCTTCTGTAATAGTGGCTGAGCTGGAGGATTTCAAACAAATGTAACTGGATTCAAACCTGTAATTTAGAGAACATATCTGTCTTGCTGTAAAGAATTTTTTTTATACCTGACTTAAAAAATGGTTAGTTATTACAATCCTGGAGGGGTTAATATCCCCATCTCATAGCTTCATTACCTCATGTGAGAAAACAGGACAAAGACAACAGATGGCAGACAGTGTTGACTTCTGTCCTTTCCATTGTGCAAAAAAGGCTGCAGAGAACCTTGTTTGATAAAAGCAGAGGCTTTGGTGGCCTTTGCCATAATTATCTGATAGCTCTGTGACTGATGAGCTCTGGAACATTTAGTTTTCTATAGGCACAGTCTGTGACAAGTGAACTGTCCCTAGGTTGCTATGGGTGACCAAAGTGCTGACATCGAGTCCCTACAGCAAACAAGCATATGACAAATGAGGCTAGGAGCCTCAATCAGTTTTGAATCTCAGTGACCACCTCCCCGTGCCCCCCCCCCCCCCCCCCCCAAGCTAGGTTTTAAAAAAAAGACAGCCCAAAGAGCCAGAATGGGTTAAACTGAGACAGTAAATTCAGTTCAAAATTTAAAAGAGTATTGGAATTTGTATTAAAAACATACATTAAGAATAACTCAAAATACTACTGTTTTTAAAGAACTGGCCCAGAATACCTCGTCAATAATGCTATTTTTATATATTATTTTCCTTCACTGAAAGCCTGATGACAGTGTAAAACATAACTTTGGCAATTATTAAAGCAAACAATGAGCAGATGTGTTTTGGCTATCGAGGCCATAGAAACTCTGCCAGTTGAGCGGCAGTGCATTCTACTGCAACAAGACAGAATGTAAAAGAGGCCCTGCTGAACTCTTGCTGGAAAAAAGGGCAGTCTCTCAAACAGGGTGTGCTCACACCTAGGTCCATACTATAATGGGTGGACTAGTCTTTGTGTCAAGCAAACATCCTCTCTGAGGATAAGATTGCCTGTAGCCATGTGTAACATGGTTAACTGTTAGCCTAACAGCTCAAAGGCCATGTGTGTTGTATCAGACTTGATGATAATTTTCATCACCAGAGTGTTGCCATGGTGACAGAAATGAAATTGTGCCAATGACCAAAATTTGTCATAATTTAAGTTCAAAAACGTCAATTATTTTTCTCTTCCAGAATTATTATTTTGCATTCCAGTGATCTTCTGGCTAACCTCTATGTGCAGGCGAGTGAAATGAGCAATTGTATTGTGACCTTAAATATAAACTTGTGGCTTTTTCAGAAAAGATTGCGGTATTTCATTTCAGAAGGCTTTTAAAAAGAAAAACCAGAAAAGGTATGTTTTTATTCCATCAACGGCTGTCACATTCTAACGAAGGTCTGAAAGCCTCTATGCTGAAATAAAAGCAGCCTCCATGTGGTTGTTGTAGCAAAGATAAGGACATCTCTCTGAAAATTGATGAGAACATTTATAGGGGGGAGGTCTTTGTGTCTGAGCACTTCCTGTTTTCATTCTGTGATCAAATATATTCTTTGCAGAGCATACAGGAGAGTCCTTGAGAGGAAAGGCAAAGGAAGCCAAGGGGCTAATTGAGTGATCTGAGGGCTTTTCAATATATCTAGTTTAAGGATCCTTCCTCTGCAGTCAATGAAAATCATTCCTGGGTCAGTCTGAGCAAGATATCTTTACTGCTTGGCTTTGAGTATTTTTAAAACCATACCAAATCAATAGGGGTTTTTGTTTAACTCAATGGTAATGTTGCTGGGCAAAATCGAAAAAGAATGCAACAGCTTCAATGATGTTTAATTCTGCTTTCATTTGCATAAAATAACTACAAGGAAATGTTAGTGTAAAATTCCAGCATCCCCAAGCGCCCGGCATCTAGCGTTAAGCATTGTTACGTGATCTGCTCTATTCACACAATAGGCCAAAACTCAAGTCTTATACATTTCAATGTTTAAAGTTCAGAAACCTGAATAATTAAATATCTGCATGCTAAAAGAAACACACCTTCTGCATATCATTACCCCTCCCCCATTATAAACCGCAACACTAAAAACTTTCTCCACAGCAACAAAAGAACTATTTAAAAAAATGAACACAAACCGATAATGAGTGGAAACTATACTTTACTTTTTTGCCCCCTTTTGCAGCATTAAACTAACTGCTGGGAATTACTGTGGCCAGCCTTTGTTGTTTTTGTCCCTCAGAGTTGTTCAGAGGAGGTGACAATGGCTCAGAGTTGAGAACATATGTAGAAAGACCCCTGCGGTCGGTGAAAAAGTTGCTCCATGCTGCTTGGTTGTTTAAAAAAAAACAACCAATGTTCCTTTCTTCCGACAAAGCTAATGAATGCATGAATGCTAGAATGCAGCAATGACCCATTCAGAAGCGAAGTCTTAGGATCCTCCCTGCAAGAGCACATCCTGCGATGGTGAAATACATTTGCTTAACAAATTAAATTAATGAGATAATTCAATTAGTCTTTTTGATGTGAAAAACAATACTGCTTAAGGAAGGGATTACTGTAGTACAAGAACAGGTTGGCCTTCACAAAGAGGGAAGCAGAAAAAAACGCTTTAAAACAATGTTATTAAAAAATGGGAGGACAATGAAGAGAACTTGCATTGAATTCTGCAGTGTTTTAGTTGTATACTTGTTTGAATTAGCATAGCCAGATGGGAAAATTCTCACATTACTTCAGTCGTAGGGAATCGTAATCATTCGTCAATAAACTGGGAAATGTCAAGGCTGAGTAAGAGCCAACCAAAGTGAAACTTTTGACTTGCGTGTAGAAGGAGTGCTCTGGGTGGGTGCTTCTGCCAAGCTTTTTGCACTAAAAGACAGCCATGCCCTACAGGACGGGGAAACGAAAACCTCCCAGTCATTTCTACAGCAATATTCACTCGACTCCAAATTAAAAACATTTTACAGGTTACTAAATCTCCAGCTGAGGTGATGTAGCAAAGAACAGCTGTGAAGTAATTTTGATAATGATGAGAATAATAAGCACATGGCAAGGTTCAGGGCTTTGCTCTTGCAGCTTCAGTGCTCCTGAATAGATAAAAGTGATTAAATACTCCTGATTATCCCTGACCAATATGTAATGGATTTACAGCCCTTTCAATTAGTTAGTATTTGCTTAGGACTCATTATTTTGTCTTTGGTTAAGTAATCAGCCTACAGACGCATGTTCTGTCTAATTCCTCTGTGCAAACGGGCACAGGGCACCTGACCTCCAAAAAGGCCATAGCTGCAAGGCAGAATACCCACTGCTTCAACGGAGCAGTGACCATTCTGGTTAATCCTGACCCTGGAGCCACAATCAATATACCTTCATTTACTAATAATGTCTTTACATCAAAGTGACAGTTTAGAAATGAGGATCCAATATTCACCTTTCTTTCACTATCTTTCTGACTTAAGGTTTAGAAGTCTCAAGCACCAGTAAGGCTTTTAAAGGGTCATATTCTAACTTTCGTTGAAACCGGAAAGCATTTTTACCCTTTCAAAGAGTTGTGGCTCGGCCTTGGTCAGTACGTGTGTTGAAAGGATTGAACTCACAACCTTACTGCTGAGGGGGGTGGTAAACAAATACTATGAGTTACTTGTCCTCTCCTTTCAAAAGGTCTCCTGAAAGAACAAACATTCGTAAAGGGGAAGGGGCACTGTGCTGAGCTATCACATAGTCCAGTGTTAATAAGGGAAATATCTGTAGGCCTACGAGTGTCTCTCCATTACTCTATAGCCCCCTTTAGAATTGTTGATTAGAGGCAGTTCAGTTAGTGTGTATCTATCTCTCTCATGTGATGTCACGACCATTCACTCTAGTGACATTATGAATGGATAATGCTATCAATAATCTAAGCTACTGAAATCCATGATGCTGCTGGATTGTATGCCGTGAGAGAGGGAAGTTCCAGTCTGTTCCCAGACTTTTTCTAACCAACAGTGTTAAAGTATAAAACAGGATAACAAGAGACGAGTGGAACATAATTACTCCCCGTTTGATCATTTAGGGTTATGGGCCAATTAGTACAAAATATGGATTAAGATTTGCATGTAAGACAATAAATAAGAACATAAATGTCTCAGAAATATTTAATTCACCAATGATATGCATCAGTGCACCTACATACCCAGTGCATGGCTCCCTTGCACAGTGAGATCAGTGCTTCCTTTAAGGCGTTGTGAAATAAGCAGGTGGGTAAAGTGTGCACCAAACAGATAGTGGTCACAATATTTACTGGGAAGCCAGGTATTGGCAGGGAAAATTGAGCAGGGTGTGTGTCCAGGCTAAGGGCACAGAGGTAGACAGATTTTTGATTGACATGCGATTCCTGGGTTATGGAGGATGGGCAAGAAAGTGGCATTATGGCCATAATCAGATCTGCCGTGATCTTATTGAATGGCGGATCAGGCTCGATGGGCTGAATGGCCTACTCCTGCTCCTATTTCTTCTGTTCGTATTATCGTATTATTCTGAAAAAACTTAACGGCAGGATCTCATTGTAACTTCTTTGTTTTTTCCTTCCACTTAGTAGCTGGTTGGATAGATAGGCTTGTTGGGCAAGGAAAATCAGTGACAGAACGATGCAGCCAGGGGTACTCAGGGACAGCTCATGGCACTTAAGAGAGAAAGCGGCATGGAGGTGGGTGCTGAGAGGGAGAGAGAGAGAGAGAAGCAACTGGGAAGTAAAAATGCTAGAGAGGAGGGCTGGGAGTGGGGTAGCAAGGGAGGTAGTAGAAGAAAGACAAGTGAATAAGAAAAAAGCCAGACACACATGACTGAGGTTAGAGGAGGTGAGAAGAAAGAGGCATTCAGGATTAGGGGAATGCTGGAGAGCTGAACCTGGTGGAGGAGATGATGAAGGAAAAGAGAGCAATTGGGAAAGTGCAAGGGCAGAGGTCGTGATCTGGAGGATGAGGGGTATGGGACGTGGGGATTGAACACAATTGCAACTTAGTATGGGTGTCAATGTTTATGGGGAAGGCAGGGAGTTTGGAGATCTGCGACTATGGCATGTGAGGAGAATGGCTACACTAGGATAAGGGGAGTTCAAAGTCTTCTTGGATCGGCCATTCCTGCTCCTTCTGGACTGCTTGTAAAGGCACCTACCTTCATGAGCCAGCAGCTCCCACCTCCATTTCATTGTTGCATTTCCCAAGCTACGGACAACCCAGGCAACAACGGTTACATTTAAATTAACCAATTGCACCACGAGAGGCTGCTTTAAATATGTTGTCATGTGCTGTGAAACTAGTGATCATAAATCTGGCGGAAAGTGAGAACATGATCCCCATTTTAACATTTTTCAACCCCCCAACACTCTCGCATATCTTCGGTGATTAATAGGGAAGCCAGTACCACTATAATCATAGATTCAGAAAATTTACAGTGCAGAAGGGGCCATTCAGCCCATTGAGTCTGTACCGGCCCTTGAAAAGAGCATCCTACTTAAGCCCACGCCTCCACCCTATTCCCGTAACCCCACCTAACCTTTTTGGACACTAAGGATAAATTTATCATGGCCAATCCACCTAACCTACACATCTTTGGACTGTGGGAGGAAACTGGAGGAAACCCATGGGGAGAATGTGGAGACTCCGCACAGCCAAGCTGTGATTGAACCTGGGACCCTGGAGCTGTGAAGCAACTGTGCTAACCACTGTGCTACCGTGCATGTAATACAGAGATTATCACGAATTGTTCAACCAATTTGTTATTTTCTTCTCTTTGTCATGGTGGCTGTTCTCTGGCCACTACGACTCCTAACCTCAAAGCAAATGTGTGTACAAGGGGCAGAAAGGGGGAAACAAAAAAATTGGATCTTGTTGTGCCAGTGAATTTTGGAGACCATTGGGGCGGAATTCTCCGCAAGGTCCGACGCCGTCGTGAAACCCGGAGAGGTTCACGACGGCGTCGGAGGCCGCTCCTGGCCCCCTATTCCCCCCCCCCCCCCCCCCGGGGGGCTAGGAGGGCCGTGCCGTAAATCTCGGCCGCCGGGCCTTGTCGTTGGCGTCAAGGCCCGGCGCGCCGAGAATGACGCGGCCGGTGCGCCTAATGATGTCAGCCGCGCATGCGCGGGTTGGCCGGCTCCAACCCACGCATGCACGGCTGACGTCACGACGGATGACGGCTCAAACCCGCGCATGCGCGGTTGCCGTCTTCCCCTCCGCTGCCCCGCAAGACGTGGCGGCTTGATCTTGCGGGGCGGCGGAGGGGAAAGAGTGCGTCCCGTTGAGATGCCGGCCCAACGATCGATGGGTACCGATCGCGGGCCAGTCCCCTCCCGAGCACGGCCGTGGTGCTCACTCTCCTCTCTGCCCCCCACAAGCCACAAAACAACTGCTGGCACCATGTTCACGCCGGCAGCGACCAGGTGTGGTTGCCGCCGGCGTGAACCGGTTGGGAACGGCCGGCCGCTCGGCCCATCCAGGTGGGAGAATTGCGGTTCGCCGTGAAAAACGGCGGCCCGCGATTCTCCGAGCGGCGTGTCGCAAAATGCGACACGCGATTTTGGGGGGGGTGGGAGAATCGCGGGGGGTGCCAGAGTGGCCCTCTCGCGATTCTCCCACCCGGCGTGGGAGCGGAGAATCGCACCCAGGTTATCTCAGGGACGTCTGAAAGATGTTGGGCGAGATTCTCCCAAAACGGGAGAAATCGTAAAGCTGCCGTAAAACCCGGGCTGGTTTTACGGCAGCGCGCCCCTTCCCGACGGGGGACCGATTCTGGTCCCCGGTCGGGGCTAGCAGCCCGACGCCGTAGGCTCCGGCAAGACGGGCTTAACGAAAATCGTTAAGCCCGCTTACCGGAGTTAGCGCCGGCTGACGCGTCATATGACGTCAGCCGCGCATGCGCAGTTTGGAAGACTCCAACCCGCGCATGCGCGGGTGACGTCATCGCGTTTTTGCGCGAAACCCGCGCATGCGCGGGCCGGGTTGCCCCTCAGCCGCCCCGCGAATGGATACTGCGGGGCGGCGGAAGGACAAGTAGTGCGCGGGCATCGGGCCCGCTGCCCGCGATCGGTGCCCACCGATCGCGGGCCCATGGCACCCTTGGCACGGCCGTGGTACTGCCGTGCCAATTGGTGCCATGGTTATAAAAAGCGAGTTGGTGACGCCGTTTTTACGAACGGCAAGACCAGGTGTGTTTGCCGTTCGTGAAAACGGCGGAAAGGGCTGGGACTTCGGCCCATCTAACAGCTGTGAATCGCTGCCGGCCGTAAAAAAACGGCGGCAGCGATTCGGGTCGGGACTTCGGCGGGGGGGTGGGAGAATAGCGGGAGGGCGGGAAAAATGTCGGGAAGGCCCTCCCGCTATTCTCCCACCCGTCGTGGGGGGCGGAGAATTTCGCCCGTTGAATCTGATACTGGGTTGGGCCATGTTTCGGGTTGTTGCTGGGGGAAGAGGACATTTGTTCCCTTGAAGAAAAATAGACTTGCAATTGTATAGTGCCTTTTATAAGTTCAGGATTTCCCAAAGAGCTTGACAACCAATGAAATACTTTTGAAGTATAGCCATTGCTGTACTTCAGGGAACCCTGCACAAGCTTCATCAAACAGCAATCCAAAAAGGACCAGATAATCTGTTCTTCTGTGATATTGATTGAGGGATAAATATTAGAACTATAGAACAGAGTTCCTATAGTTAAGGAGGCTATTTAGCCAATTGAGCCAACACCAATGTTCTAATCCAGCATTTCACTTAGGTCCACTCCTGTAACTGCACCTAACCTGCACATCTTTGGATTGTGGGAGGAAACCGGAGGAAACCTACGCAGACACGGGGAGAAAGTGCAAACTCCACACAGACCGAACCCAGGTCTATAGCGTTGTGAGGCATGTTGCACATAAATATTGGACATGTACAGATATAACTCCCCTGCTCTTCTTCAAATTAGTGCCGTGGGATCCTTTACATTCATGCGAGAGAGTGACAGGGCTTCACTTTAATATCACATCCAAAAAAACACCACCTTTAACAGCACAGCACTCCCTCCATACTGCACTGGAGAGTCAGCTTGAGTCTGCACTCAACTCTTGGGAGTGGGACTTGAACCCACAACCTGCTGACTCAGAGGCAAGTAAGCTGCCAACTGAGCCCCTGCCAATTCATGATCTGGCCTCCTCCCATTGTTCCCCCACCACTTCACCAGGCACCCTTGAGACTTATTAAAGGTCTGATATCGGAAGGATAACCTTCCTGAAATAAACCCATTAACAATGGGCAAGCTGCACCTGGAGCCACAAGTTGTTGCATGTCCCAGTTTCAAGTGAGCACTCCTGGTTGCATGTTGTTGGCTATTTGCTCCAAAAAATTGTCCGTGGGCAATTTATGTCCCAAATTTATTTTTAAGCTGAAGTGAGAACGATGCCCCAATGCAGATCCACCAATGGAAAAGGTTCTCAGCGACAGGTCGAGATGTAAATCAGCTGTTCGACAAAAGGAGATGGGCAGCCAATTTGAATAATTAATAGCTGATTTAATAGTGATTATTCCAGGCCACCACTCTCACCCCCACCATATGGGAATGGTGCCAACTTCATGGAAGCAGCTTCCCTGTGGCTGTCTTCGGGGCTACTGGAGCAGGTGGCTCCCTGCCCCAAGTGGGTATAGGCAGCGAAGGTTCTTACCCTCACCCATCCAGATCAGCCTTCCTGTTTGGCCACTATGATCTGAAATACCTCTATTCACCTCTCAAAAGGGGCTGATTTGCCCTCTCCTGATCCCGGACCTTCCTCAGCAGTGTCTACCCCTCCAGGTTGGATTACTGAGGTAACAGAACTGACAGCCTAGTATGTACATTCCTCTGATTTTCTGGCAGGATCGGCACACACTTGAAGATCCTTAATTGGATTGCGGTCCGGGTGATGACCAATAAGCAAACCAACTTTGGGAAAATTGATGAGCCAGTCCCATTGTCGCCTAATGTTAGGGACCCACATTCGGTCCTCACATATGGGTCCCGAAAATCCTGCACATTGACTTCTCTCTCCCACCCACTCAAGGTCACTGCAAGTTGTGGTGCTCCACCCCTCACCTGTCTGCTGGTCCTTTTTGCCCTCGCCCTTATGCCACAACTATAGTTTGCATCCAGAATGCAAGATAAAGACAACACAG
Source organism: Scyliorhinus canicula (assembly GCF_902713615.1). Taxonomy (NCBI): domain Eukaryota; kingdom Metazoa; phylum Chordata; class Chondrichthyes; order Carcharhiniformes; family Scyliorhinidae; genus Scyliorhinus; species Scyliorhinus canicula. Next base: position 121,566,616 of record NC_052147.1, on the reverse strand, counting down.
ATTATTGCTATAAATCTCTTTCTGCATCCTAATCAGGATTGATTTGTTTCTCGTTTCCGATTTTGTAGCTTCTTATTTTAAATCTATAAAATCTCCTGCACAAAATACTGACAAATTACAGCTGGTATTTAAAACAAAAGGTTGTTACTAAACAGTTACATTCGTTGCTAAAACAAGTGCAAGTTTCTGACTTAATGGGGGAAAGTACAGTGCTAAGTCTACATGGCACCGTCATTAGTGCATGTGCAAACTGTGCCTGGAGACCATTTCAATGAAAGTATTTTACTTCACACCAACTGTGTAACTGTAAAATCTTGTCGGAATAGGTTGATGTGGATTTTTATTGCCATGCAGACATCATGTGATTGTATTAATTGTGTGCATGCCGATAATTTAAGTACAGATTCTAAAACTTAGCACAAATGTATTTTAGACTGACTGATGCATGGAAATATTTGCTCTACTTTCTTTTTTCTCTGCTGAAGCTCTGACTTGATTGCTTGAGTTTTGCATCAATGACTGGAAGCCCCCCTCCCAACCACCCCCAGTACCTCATCTAGACTGGCTGTTGTTCATGTGTGGGAAGTGTGGAAACGGGGGGGGCGCCGTTGTGGTGGGAGGGAATTGCAGCTGATTCTGTCCTCACTGAACGTCTCCACATGTGCTCTATCCAGCAGGGGTTACTGGATCAGTAATCAGGAGAGGAATCCCTGGCATGTTTCTCCCTCCCCACGAAAGCCTGCGGATGCTGAAGTCAATTGCGGTGCCCTGAACACCAGCTTGGCTGAGATAAAACAAATGCAGTACAGCCTGCAGGTTAAATCTGGGACCTTTTTGGTCATTGAAGCCTCAGTGTCACAAGCGCATGTATTAACCCACTCCATTCTTAGAATTCCCTGCTTTATCATTCTTTAACAATCGCACAAATATTGGGGCTGTTTAGCTCACTGGGCTAATCGCTGGCTTTGAAGGCAGATCAAGGCAAAAGCTGGCAGCACGGTTCGATTCCCGTAACAGCCTCCCCGAACAGGCGCCGGAATGTGGCGACTAGGGACTTTTCACAGTAACTTCATTTGAAGCCTACTCGTGACAATAAGCGATTTTCATTTTCATATTGGTACCTTGGTCATGAATTAATTGCTTGAGTGCAGAAACATTAAACATAATTTTGGAAGAAATAATCAAATTGGAGGCCAGAACTTTTAGCAGCTTAGCTTTAAGAACCCGCAGATGAGACACATTTATGTACATTCTATTTCATCTTAGATGGAATATTTTTATTAAGTACTGGTCTTATCCACTATTCATATTTGTATTGGTTCACTAGCATTTTCTTATGGAGCTGTAGCTTTGCCAAAGGTTTATCTACCAAACCACGATAAAATGTGTTTGATTTTGCAGGTGGAAAATACTTTTGGCAAAGTTTGGTCGCTGTAGGAATGAAATATTTTTTTTTTGATTAAAGGTATTCAGGTGATGACAGGGGCTGCGCACTTCAGTGCACATGAAGCAGCTGCTTCCCAGCTGTAGTACTGGACTCACATACTGTACAAAACATCTCCCAACTTAAAGTACACACAAAGACATTGCAGCAGCTCAACAAATGCCTCTTAGTTTGCTTCTAAACCCATCAATGTGGCTAAACAAATGTGTCAGAACGAGGGGTTATCAGATGGGAACAATTTTTAATATATATAAACGTTATGTCTGCTGTGATTTCAGCAGGAAAGATTTTTTCTTTGGTTAACTCTTTAACAGCCAAGTCATGAACACATTTGTCAAGATTATGAATTTACAGTTTCCAAAACATCTTCTAAATCTTTAGAAATTGATACTTTTTGAAAGTATTAAAACTAAATAGCAAAAATTAAAATATAGAATAGGCTCATTGAAATAGAACAGGAGTATTCTGCAGAAGACACAGTCTTTCAACAAAGATATTGGCAACCTAGATGAAGACATGTTGCACAGTATCTACTAATTTACACCAATTAATTCTTTCACGTGCAGAACATTTACTTATGTCCTGTTCCTATTTAATGTACTTTTCCATTTTAAAGAGTGATTTGCGCCCCCCCCCCCCCCCCCCCCCCCCCACCCTTTGAGCTGAGCAAGTTGAACGAACATCATATTACAATGAATCAATCAAGGAAAGTATTTCCAAAACTGTCCAGCAAGAAATCAAAATTTACCAGGGAATATTGAATAAAGTCAGTCGGTTCTTCCTCCATCCAGTTAATACCACCCCTACATTTACCGTTCTTAAGATGGAACTCATTTGACAGAGGCAATTGCATCTCAGCTACAGGTGAAGCTTTAATTTGTGATATAAGCCTAGATTGTGCAGCCTGCAATAGTGCTCGAGGCTGACCTTGACTAAAGCTACCCAAAAAGACCAACCGTTTCTGTGACTTGAATTTCACGTTTCCCAACATTAATTTGAGTCTGGGGCCAAGTCAAGGGGACCCCCAGCAACAGTGATGTCACCACATAGGTAGGACACCAAATTCTCATAGACAGAAAACTGGAAAGTAAAGTGCCCTAATTATTCTTCATACTTTATAGAAAGTAAAATTTCTTTTGTAGCTTAAAAGAATATAGAATTATAATATTGGAAAATTGTTGACATTACACAAAGATAAAATTAGTTTTTCGGGGTCAGAGGTGTTGTTCAGAAGTAATTATGACAGTATATCAGTAAAAACCTAGTTACATTTCAATAACAATGCATAACTTTTCAGAGGGTTTCAACAGCGATATTACACATAAAAGGGGGAGTTCTTGCAGTTCAATAATTTCTAAAGTGCTGTCTGTAGGAGGTTCTGTGAAACACAATTTAAAACACAGTTCCTCACTCTTTTTTTAAATTTAGAGTACCCAATTCATTTTTTCCAATTAAGGGGCAATTTAGCGTGGCCAATCCACCTAGCTGGCACATTTTTGGGTTGTGGGGGTGAAACCCACGCAAACACGGGGAGAATGTGCAAACTCCACACGGACAGTAACCCAGAGCCGGGATCGAACCTGGGACCTCGGCGTCGTGAGGCCACAGTGCTAACCCACTGCGCCACCGTGCTGTCCCCCTCACTCTTTTAAACGTGGGATAAAAATTAAGTCTAGACTTTGGGCAGCACGGTAGCACAAGTGGATAGCACTGTGGCTTCGCAGCGCCAGGGTCCCAGGTTCGATTCCCCGCCGGGTCACTGTCTGTGCAGAGTCTGCACGTTCTCCCCATGTCTGTGAGGGCTTCCTCCGGCTGCTCCGGTTTCCTCCCACAGTCCAAAGATGTGCAGGTTAGGTGGATTGGCTGTGCTAAATTGCCCTTAGTGTCCAAAAAGGTTAGGAGGGGTTATTGGATTCTGGGGATAGGGTGGAAGTGAGGGCTTAAGTGGGGCCGGTGAAGACTCGATGGGCCAAATGGCCTCCTTCTGCACTGTATGTTCTATGTAGGAGGTGATATCTGTATTTCCATTTTGGTTGAATAACATACGGCAGTTTAAGATCTGAGAGTCTTCTATCACAATGGCCACAGTTAAGATGTAAAGATGTAATGAAATAACCACAAAACCAAAACAGAAATTAGTGTTCACATTTAAACTGTATATCAATAGCCAGGATTAAGTGCAATGCTTTGAAGACCAATATATATACACATACACACAGCATGTTGTCACAGAGTCCATTTCTGGCCCTTTCATTCAAAGACATGGGGCAGGATTTTCTTCTTTGGGAGTAGGACCTCAAGGTCCGGGTTAGATGTGGGTCCACTCCCCGTATCGTGTTGGGAGCAATAACTTGATATATAATTTTAACTGGGCTGACCAATTAGCGGATGGTGGACATGTTTCTGAGGTTGCAGTCCTGCCATTTAAAGTGGCAGGGAACAAGAGAGAGAGAGACAGGATCTACTGCCCAGCCTGCTGCATGTTTTGTGGCAGCGGTAGGCAGCCCGCTATTGGTCGGTAGCCGGAACTTCTGGTTTCGTTGAATGCACCCCTCACCGCTGGGAAACGCACACAGTGGAGCGCCGTCGGCAGGGGCAGAAGAGCCCACTGGTGATAATGGCCAGAAGGTTCTGGCCAGAGAGAGAGATATAAGAATTGAATGCTTCAAAAAAGCCCTGTATGCCTGGCCATGGTGATGGAGGAGCAGTTCCTTCACTGGGTGGCCAGTGTTCACACCACCACGATAGGTACATGGCAGCTTCTCGCACAATGAGGCCAGACCAAGTACGGACAGCAGATTTCGTTCCCTAAAGGCCATGAGTGAACAAAATGGGTTCTTGCAACAATCAATGAGAGATGCCAATTTAAAAGAAAATTATATTTAAATTACACCAGCAGCTTTCATAGAATCATAGGATTGCTACAGTGCAGAAGGAGGCCATTCAGCCCTTTGGGTCTTCACTGACCCTCTGAAAAAGCATCCCACCCAATCCCCTGCCCAGCCCCGCTTGTGCATTCCTGGACACTAGGGGGCAACTTTATCATGGCCAATCTGGGCAGCACTGTGGCGCAGTGGTTAGTGCTGCTGCCTCACGGCGCTGAGGTCCCAGGTTCGATCCTGGCTCTGGGTCACTGTCCGTGTGAGTTTGCCCATTTTCCCCATGCTTGCGTGGGTTTCGCCCCCACAACCCAAAAAATGTGCAGGGTAGGTGAATTGGCCACACTAAACTGCCCCTTAATTGGAAAAATGAACTGGGTACTCTAAATTTCTATTTTTAAAAAATCATGGCAAATCCACCAAACCTGCACATCTTTAGACTGTGGGAACAAACTGGAGCACCCGGAGGAAACCCATGTAGATAGAGGGAGAACGTACAAACTCTACACAGACAGTCACCCAAGGCCAGATTGAACCCGGGTCCCTGGTGCTGTGAGGCAGTGCTGCCCAATGGCGGTGATAGGATTTGAACCCACATCATTTCAGCATCTGACCTTCTAGGGGCTGTTTAGCACAGGGCTAAATCGCTGGCTTTGAAAGCAGGCCAGCAGCACGGTTCGATTCCCGTAACAGCCTCCCCGAACAGGCGCCGGAATGTGGTGACTAGGGGCTTTTCACAGTAACTTCATTTGAAGCCGACTTGTGACAATAAGCAATTTTCATTTCATCTGCCTGCGCCTCTGGACTACTATTCCAGTTCAATACCACAAACCCACCATTTAAAAGTAAGACGTCTCCTTCTTTTAAGACAGAAGCACAGCAAATTTATTTTTCTCTCGGAGGTCATTAATCTGTGGAATTCCCTTCCCCAGGTAGTAGTGGAGGATGCGTCATTGGATTTATTCAAGGCAGAGTTACGCAGGTTTCTGATAGGCAAGGGAGTCAAAGGTTATGGGGGGACAAGCAGGAAAGTGGAGTGACACCACAACCAGGTCAGACACGATTTTCTTGAATGGCAAAGCAGGCTCAAAGGCCAAATGGCCTACTCCTTTGTTTATTAAGGTGATCTTTCATATATATTGTTGAGCTCACCAAAATGAGTTGAACTGTGAACAAAATGGAGTGCACTGCTCACAGATTAAAGAAACACTTTCTCATGGACTTTAGACACCATTTAAATCAATATCAAAGAAGCAACGCTAACCAGCACAGGATCACTTTCCTCTGTACATACCGTGAGGTGCTGGAAGAGCCAGGCCCTCATAATATTTGTAGCTACTTTGGGGAAAATGCCTCGCTTTTTCTGTCGCTTTTTATCCTTATCTGGATCATCATCATCACCTGTGCCTGGTGAGGCAACACTGTTGTCTAAGCCATCACCTGAGATCACAGAACAAAGAAAGGCAAAAGATTACACATTTTGAGCACTCTGCAAATAACAAACAAAATTAATCAAATTTGATCTGCAGTGATTGGGAATAATGCAAACTGATAAGATTTCTCATTAAAATACTGGATTGTTATGTGAATAATATTTAACTCAAGGCATTTCCCAATCCTGTTTTGATAAACTTCACATGAACACACATGTATCATTAATGCAATTATTGCTGTGCTTTTGACAGAGAGAAGTAGCCTTCTGTCAACTAAATTTATATTTGGTTTCAAAGCTGCAATGATAATTTTGTTTTGATCTTTTTTTTATTGCTAAGTATATGGGACGGCTTAGGAGATTTTCTAACTCACCATAGATGGCTACTTAAAAATAAAACCTGAACATTACATGGATTTTGCATAAGGTGTAAGTAACTATGTCATGGCTCGTTGCACAGAACAGACCACAGTTCATCATTGCACCCCTCCCCCAATGCATTTGCATGGGATGACACCCTGTCTTCCTGCATCACTGCTTCCGACTCTCATATTTACGAGAATTAGGTACATATCAAGGTAAGGCGCTTTCTTTAAATCAGGAGTTACCTTCATCCACTCTCACTACTGTTCTGTCTTTCCTTGCATTAATTGTGCATTAGCAAAAATCATTTACTTTTAACAGTCATAGTTATTTTTCTTTACCCTCAGGCGAAAATGCCTTGAAAGCCTGCCTAGAGGGCATCTAAATTATGTATCTAAAAAAACTCTGCACCAAGGCAATCCTGGACTCGTACTTTCTTAAAATTCATACGTGCTTGTCCTCCTGTTTTTGAGAGGCATCAATCAGAGCACCTATATATACCATATTTCCCCATTAATATTTGAACCAATAACATTAAAAAGAAAGAAGAAAGAAAGGACCCAAAGTATATTCAAATGCAAAATAAATGAAGGATACTGAAACAGCATCAGGCTTTTTTTTTATTCAACGGCTATGTTTTTCTCTTGCACATCATTAGCCTAAAGCCACACGAAAGAAGAAAACAGAGAAGTGTAGAGTTTATGCTCCCTGCTGATGTTTAAGAAGCCGAGGTCCTGGAAGAACATCTGGAAATTGCGCTGAGACTGTGGGTTTTGTAATTTAAGAATAGACATTCATTAGCAGTAAATGCCATAAATCCCATGCTAAGTAAAAACCTTGTTCAGGAAAGCCTAAAACAATAAACTTAGGACTCAGCATAGCCAGAGCCACATAGCTTCCTGAGGAATGCAACAAACGCAGAAGCTAATTCTACTACTGTCTTCTAGTTATATGATTACCAGGGGGTTGGTGGCACTGAGCAATTACATTAAACAAGAGCTCTCTCCTTGGCAACTTTTATGCAAGTTATTTTTTTTACCTTTCTGGCCACAGAAGATGAAAAAAAAACCCACAGCAAAGAGTTGGCAGATTAATTTTATTGACGTTTCCATTTTCACTGCAATGTGATACCCTCCATCACGTCGAAGAGGCGACCCCAGTATTTACAGACTGACAAGCCACTTCATTATAGCCACCCAGCCCCAAGGCAGCGCAGCTCCCTCCATCTGCACAACCCTTCATCAACCACTAACTTTTGCTACCTCTCCTCGAACGTGAAACATGACGGGGAGCCAAAAAGGTGGAAATAATCATAAAAATGATGCTGGACCAGAAACATTCACACAGCCTCATTACAATTGCCGAGTACAGAGTGCTGGTGAGTAACACCCTGCTTCCACGATGCCAGGAAGGAATGCTGCAGGGCAAATTTTCCCAAATGCTAATGGCTTCTGACTGTTCCTTGGCAACTATGGCATTTCAACCTGTGCGGATGTACACTCCAAAACAGAAACTGGAAATGTCTTATCATCTATCCATGTGACACAGATGGAGAGTGGCTATTAGGAGGCAGGCACTGGGCCTTGGGGATCTGAGGTGCTGCGCTATAGCCTACGGCAGTTTTGGAAAGCTGTGCCTGGGGAGAGGAAAATCTATGCCTAAAAAAAAGCTGGCATCAGAAGTATGTGTGCATATTAGAAAATAAGATGAGGAAGAAAGGAAAATGAGCTAATAAAAAGAAGTGTTGCTACGATTTAGTATTTGCCAAAATTGTTAGCTATCTGAACCTTTATCTCAAATGAAACCTTTGTAATAAGGCTTCAATTTAATAGAAGTAGAAATATATTAAATCTTAATTTTAACTACGCGTTAAAGGTAAAAAATATGGGCATTTTACTGTTACATTTTGTAACATGATATTTTTGCCTATAAGATCAAGTTATTTTCTTGGCATGCTTCATTTGCAGCACTCGGGTTAAAATCTATCAAAGTGCTGTTGCATAAAATGCATTACAATTCTCTTAATTTGCCTGGAACAATCCATACCTGAACCTCTAATTACAGGGGTCTCTTTCTATCCTGCTGTGCTACATGCTCTCATACGTTAAAATTGAATTTTTGTAAGATTTATTTTTAAGTGACCAGATATTCAGCAGGGCATGGCCTGCCGAGCTGGAGTACTGTGTAACAGCTGCACTTTCTTTTGTTGCATGCAACATTTACGAACTGCGTGGGGTTTTCCTACGTTAAAGAGGAGACAGTGACCCATACCACCTTCTTTACACTCAAAGGAGCACTAAAAAACACTCCTCACAGGCTTACCTCAGGCTTCCCTGGCCCAGAACAACCTCCCTCTCCCTGCAACCCCCCTCCCTCTGAGCAAAAGCAGAGAGAGAAAAAAAAAAGGGATTTTATGTTCCTTTCTCCTCAACTTTTCAGGCGGTATAAGCAGCATTTAGCACATTCAACCCCCAAATGGCTCCAAATGCTCTGAGCTGCAGGGGCTCATCTTTTGTTAGGCTCCTTCTATTTACTCAGGATTTACACAGGGCTCTCCAGTGAAGAGACCACATGTTACTGACAGAAAGCGGCTTCATTCACAACACATCAGACAACGGGGCTGTAGCCATTGCTGCTTCGTGCTTAGGCAGGATTAAGACTCCAGTAACACTGAGCCTAAAGACTCTTGCTAAATGGTAAACAAAATGTACCGGCTACTACTTAAACCAAATTAGGCAGACATAGATCATAATATAAACAGGCGAGCGCTAAAAAAAAGTAGATTAAGGTTTTACATCCATCTTTAAGCTTCACCTTCAGCTTGCAATGAAGCAATGCAGCACACCTCACCTACTTATTTATGCAAATTTCTTTCTGACTGTCTTCCCACGGCTTATTTATATCTCAAAAGAGTCAGAACTGCAGCCTCAATGACACTAAAATCTGCTACATTAGAGATGTCCTTGAAATACATCAAATGTTCTCATTTGTCCAGTGAAGAAAACAAGACAAGTAACAGATATAACCAATATTATCACCCACTGACTCCCTCAGCTAACCGGACTAAGCTTAACCCCTGCCACCTCACTCCCTGTAAAGATTCCACTCCATTCTCCTAGTTTCTCCAGCTCTGTTGCATCAGTTCCGACAATGGCACCTTCCAAACCAGCATTTCCTAGGTAGAGACAATGATGTGGTGGCAATGTCACTGGTATTAGCAATGCTAAGACTCTGGGGACATGGGTTCAAATACCCCAATGGCACTGGTGGAATTTAATTCAATTAATAAATCTGGGATTGAAAGCTGGGCTCAGACCATGAAATTATCATTGATTAGAGATGGACAACAATGCTGGCCTTGCCATGAAGCCCATATCCTCCCAAAGAATGTTTTTAAAACTCTCCCCTTTTCCTCAGCTGAGGATTCTGCTCCTTGATGTGGTTCTCAACTGTTCCACCTCCATCAATTCTGCTCTTGCCCCTTCCCTCACTCCCAAAATAATGATGGGCTCACCTTTCACCCCCACCAACCTCAACCTCCACTAGTTCTGCCACCTCTAGTTTGATGCCTCCACAAAGCATGGCCGAGATCCTCCGTCCTGATTCACGGCTGGGATTTGCCCTGCCACTGAGTGAACCGAGCTTTCGCTGGAATGGCGAACTTTCCATTCTCACTCACAACGGATCTCGCCACGGTCGATACCAGAGAATCTCGCCCACTATCTTCTCTTTCCCTCTTCCTATCAGCATACCAAAGAGCCCATTCCCTTCACGACACACTGGTCCACTCCTCAATCACCTGTAATAGCCCCTCCTCTCCCCACAACACCATTCCATGCAAGTGTAGGGAATGCAACACCTGTCCTTTTACCTCCTCTCCTCTCCCAATCCAAGGCCCTAAACACTCCTTCCAGGTGAAACTGTGATCTGCTTGTACTTATTTCAAGTTAGTCAACTTTATTCATGGCCCATGATACAATCTCCTTTACAGTGGGAGACAAAATGCAGATTGAGCACCTGATTTGCTGAACACCTTTATTCAGTCTGCAAACATGACCCCGAGATTCTGCTCGCCTGTCGTCTTAATTCAATTCCCCCACTCTGACCTCTCTGTCCTTGGCCGCTGATACTGTACCAATGGAGCTCAGCATAAACTCAAGAGGAGCAGAACTGCATTCTTCAACTGGATATTTTATAGACTTCAAGAATCAACACGTAGTTCAACAATTTCACATCATAACCTCGGGCCCCATTTCTATCTGACAGACATTTTGTTGGTGATGATTCTGTTATTCCCATTTACGCCTCCTCTAAACCCATCTTTTACTTGTCCCATTATCATCTCCTTTTGCCTTGCATCATCCCTTTGTCATTTAATCTCTCCTACCTCCTACCCTATCACACACCTTCCCTTTCTGTCCTCCCCTCGTTTCTTGCTTTGTATTTGCTTAAAACCTTTTACGTTCCTAACTTCTTCCAAGGTCAATCATTTGAAACGCTAATGTTTATTTTTCTCTCCACACAGGCTGGTTGACTTGCTGAATATTATCAGTGGTTTCTATTTCACATTTCTGCTGTATTTCACTTTTGTATTATTGCGTTGTGCTCGCCTATTCAGTTGCAAAACATTTTTCTGTGCTCAATGCTTCTTCCCCCACACAGTGGTTAGCACTGCTGCCTCACAGCACCATGGACCCGGGTTCAATTCTGGCCTCGGGTAACTGTCTTTGTGGAGTTTGCATTTTCTCCCGTGTTTGTATTGGGTTTCCTCTGGGGGCTCCAGTTTCCTCCACAGTCCAAAGATGTGCAGGTTAGGTGGATTAGCCATGCTAAATTGTCCCTTAGTCTCCAGGGATGTACAGGTTAGGGTACGGAGTTTTGGGGATAGGGTGAGGTGAGGCAGTGGACTTTGTGCTTTTTCAGAGGGTCAGTACAAACTCGATGGGCTGAATGGCCTCCTTCTGCACTGTAGGGATTCTATTAATTATATTTAAGTTGCAAATATAGATAATTCAAAATCATTTTTTCCACTTCACTTTTGCAGTATCACTGTGTTAATGATAGTTTCCACAGACGTGCATGAGTATTCAATAGTGCCAGGTCAAAGATCAGACAATTCACAGATGCCTTGTAGCCATTATGAGCAAGGAGACCTGCATTTTAATGCCTATTTGTAAAGTTGGAGGATAAGAAAAGTTTCTCTTTTCAATATAAAATAACTAACACTCAATGGGGCTGTGGTCACATTCCATATATATACTGAAAATACCTGGTCAAAGTGTTCCACCAAGTCACTTGATGCCATGCCCAATTCTGTAAAATCAGAATGCAAGTATGTCATCAAGTCATGCATGGGTCACAAATACTTCCCAATAAATATCAGGAAAATCAAAGCCACTGTCTCCATCCTACTCCCTGCTTAGTTCAGGCTGAACCAGAATGAGCAAAACCATGTCGTGGTTGACTTAGAACTGAGTTTCAATCCCCAACATAAGACATCTCTGCAACACTGACCATGTCTGTCAGTATCTCAGCCTTTCTGTTGCTGACCTCTTAATCAATGCCTTGGTTACTTCTAGACTTTTCTCCAAAGTGCTTGTTGCTGACCTCCCATACTCTACTATTCATAATCGCCAACTTGTCCAGAGCATAGCGGCCCATATCCCATCCCGCACCTGCCCATCATTCCTCCTTCCTGAACTTCACTGAATTCCTGCACAACTTTGCCCACCCCATCTCTGCAACCTCCTTTCTGATAATATATTTTGCTTTATTAATGAAGGAATGGTGTATAAGAAGAGTGAGGGATTGCTCGAATTGTATAAAACGCTGGCCAGGATTTTTTGGATGGCCAGGGTTTCCTTTCCTGCCATCCGAGGAGTTGGCGGAAAGCACATTACTGCCGTTACTGCCTGTACCGCAGCCATTTAACGCTCCAACAAATGTTAATTGGCTGGAGGCGGAACCTTTCCCTCTCACTTGGGAATGTCCTGCCTCAGAAAGCTGCCAGCCAATCGGCTGCAGTGGACAGGACTGGGACTGCATGTGGTCCCCGCAGTCTATGTCCTGGGTCGAGTGCGGGAATATGAGATCAGAATACTTAGGTGGTTGTTCTTGACTAGCATAGACGGGATGGGCCGAAGGGTCTTTTCTGTAGACCTCAATGGCTCTCAGTCCCCAATTGTCCAGGACCAGATATGTGTGGGGGGGCTCTCAGGACGAAAAGGGGAGTTGAGACTCTTGGGGACATGGGTCGAGAGGGTTGGGGGTCTTGGTGGAGAAGACAGAGGGAGACAAAGCACCTGCAGGGCCCAGATCACTTGGAGAGTGGTGTGCCATTGAGGTTGGTGATGGAGGCACCCCCAACCCTTCCTGCCCACTGCCTGAGCAGGGCTACTTTTTGGGCCTCCCCCCTTCCTCTGAACTCCTCTCGCCAGTCTGAAAATTGAGGCTGGGTGGGAAACGGCCCTTATATGATCAGAAAATGTCATTTAAGGGGCTTTAATTGAGGCAAGGGCAGGTGGGCTGGCCTAGGCATCACCCATCCCAGCGTAAAATTGCACAGAGGTCAGTGCAGATGCGAGCCTGGCAGGAAGGTCATCCAAAACATGTTACGGCCACCCCATGCTTACAAACCTGTCTTTGGTTGAACATTAAATTCTGCCCACTAGGTAGAGCGTAGCTATGACAGTTCACATAGTTGTGTCACTATATTACAGGAAGGATGTGCTCATTTTAGAGAGGGTGCAGAAGAGATTTACAACTACATTGCTAGGATTGAGGCGTTTTATGGACAGAAATTATTGGATCAGCAAGGTTAATTTTCTTTCAGAGGAGAGTGGAAGGTGATATAATTGGAAGAATAATTGAGCAGGTAGGAGGAATGTATTTCCGTTAGCAGAGAGGTCAATAACTAAGAGGAATAGCATTAAACTAATTGCTGGAAGGATTAGAGGAACTTTGAAGGTCAATTTTGTCATCTAGAGAGGTTGCTGGGCATCCAGAAATAACTTTTTTTTAAATTTAGAGTACCCAATTAATTTTCTTTTCCAATTAAGGGGCAATTTAGCGTGGCCAATCCACCTACCTTGCACATCTTTTGGGTTATGGGGGCAAAACCCACGCAAACATGGTGAGAATGTGCAAACTCCACATGGACAGTGACCAAGAGATGGGATTGAACCTGGGACCTCAGCGCCATGAGGCAGCAATGCTAACCACTGTGCCACCGTGCTGCCCTAGAATTTACTTGAAAGATTGATAAACCCTCATCAGATTTCAAAACATAACACTTGGATATGGTCTTATGGCACCGCAACCTATATAACTATGGATCAAGAGCCGGAAGATAGGAATATATTGGTTTGCTCTTTGTCAGCCAGCGATGGATCCAAAGGTCTTCTTCTGTGCTGTGAATATTTCTATGCGCATAGTTTTACTAGCGACGGTTGCCAGGGGCCTTCCAACCAGACTCCCACCTACCCTAACCCCTCTGCAATTTTACACAGGGACAGGTGAGGCCGAGGTGGGCCCGTCTGTTCTTGATCCACTTAAGGGCCATTTCCCACCCAGGCTCAATTTTAAGGATGTCAAGAGGAGTTCAGGTGCTGCAGGGGAGCCCAAAATTAACTCAGGTGGGAAGGGATGGAGCTCCTCCATTAGCAGCCTCCTTTAAATATTGGGCCCCCCCACCCGCCAAATGGTGTGGCCCCTGTAGGTTCACACCCTCCCTTGGCTATTCCACCAACATCCCCACCGACTTTGCCCACCCCAGTGGACCTCATCTCCCCACCCCTCCCTGAGATCCCATACTTACCTGATCCTAGACCGGGCCCACTGGAATCGGGATGGAACACGGACGTTAGATCCTGGGAGAGCCCTCTTGTGGGATTCCTGCCGGTCGTTGGGCTGGATTCTCCATCAGCGGGATACTCCGCTTCGCCGGCAGCACACTCACACCTGCGGATTTCACGACGGCGTGGGGTGCCCACATTAACATTTCCTGATATTGTCCCCGAATAGTCTAACTTTAATTTGAAGTCCAACGGTTCTGGCCAACCCAGATTTATTAGCCTGTGCCCCCTGTCTGGAACTGAATTAACATTTTCCAGCTCTGGTGTGCATAGGATCTTCTGGTCATCGTCCCCCTCCCCCGGCCACGTTTTTCTTGGCGGTACGCCAATCACTGGCAGCGGGATTGTCTCTTCCCGCTATTTTCCGTTTTTAAAAATAAATTTAGAGTATCCAATTGTTTTTTTCCAATTAAAGGGTAATTTAGCATGGTCAATTTACCTACCTTGCACATCTTTGGGTTGTGGGGGTGAGACCCACACAGACACGGGGAGAATGTGCAAACTCCATACGGACAGTGACACGGGACAGGGATCGAACCCAGGTCCTCGGCACTGTGAGGTAGCAGTGCTAGCCACTGCGCCGCTGTGCTGTCCTCTCTCGCTATTTGTCAATGGGATTTCCCACTGACGCCACCCCACACCACAGGAAACCCATGGGCAGTGTGAACTGAAGGGGTGGGAACAGGGAATCCTAAAGGATGGAGAATTCCGGCCCCTATTTCTCTACATTACAAAAACTGAGTCTTGTATTGCAATCTTGAAAAGTTAACCCTAAGTAGTTAGTTCCACTAAGTCACCATTTTGATTCAGGTTCTCAACTCCCTGTTTTATTTGAGGGCTGACTTTAACTCAGAGTGGACAAGGTTTGGAGCAGGAAGAAAACATCGGCAGAAACTCCAGCATAAGTGTTTTTTAAACCCCCCCTTCCCCTCCACTGGACCTCCCTTAAATCCTGCAATGTCTCGCCCTGTGCCTTTATGTCTGATATCAGGATCAGCGGGCAGGAGTAGAAATTGGGTTTGGGTTCCGGAGGGTATCAGGCTTCCTAGCAAACAGTTTCTGCCTTGAGGTTTAGTGACTGGGGTAAATGGGTGGTGTCTAATGTTAGTTCTGGAAGGGAATGGCAAGGCTGGAGCCAGGGAGGCCTGTGGTAGTATGACTAGAGGTACTACGGTACCTGGAAGTGTGAGCTGCTATTGGTGTAGAAGGCTCGCTGCCCATTGGCTCAAGTGTTGTCTTCTCATTGGTTGTGAGGAAGGTAGCTCCACCTACGAGGCAGAGTATAAGAACCCGTGTTTCCGAGCATCCATCGTTCTTTCTGTACTCCTGCTGCTGGGCACACTTCTTGTAGATTAACGCCTTCGATTCGGACTACTCCTTCGTTTCTGTGTTCATTGATCGCGCATCAAGGCCTTTTGTCCTCTTCCTACACCACCATGGCCCTTTCAAGTCTCTCTACGAACTGCTATCAGGCCCTGGTATTGGGTTTGCTCCCATACGTGGGTCATCCATAATCTTAGGTTAAAAACATGTTGCAGTGTCAACGACGTCATCAGCCTGCGACATTTTTATTAAGACCCCACCTGCCAACTACGGCGTGCAGCCACCGTGATGCTGGAATCGTGGCAATAAAATAGCGGAGGCGGTGGCAGGAGCATTGTGGGATGTAGTGGCTTCTGTCCAGTTGCCATGTTACCCCTGTTCGACCTGCTGTTCCCACCAGGTGGATTAAGACTGAGGTTTTAGATTCAAGTGTAACATCCATGCCATAACTGCGGCTCCAAATTCTCAGTATAGAGTAAACAGCATCATATCAGTTCTTCTGAATCACAAAATAGAAACCTCCAGAAGACAGGTTATAATATTGTGACCTGTATCAATGTTACTATCAGAGTCACCTGCCTATCTGGCCAGATTGACTTGAATGCAGGTGATTCCTTAAACTCTGATGTTGTCTGAAATTGAATTTTGTGACTAATCCATTTGCCCACCCCACACAGGTATACAATGCTTGACCTTCAAAGTTTATATATGACCGTACACCATGGTGCTCTGAGACATGGAAAAGAAGGCTATCCAACTAATATCAGTTGGTGGCATGGCACATTATTAATCCTGGAACTGCAAATAAATCCAGTGAGAAATGGGAACATGAACAATGTTTAATCCTTAGCCAGAGGAATTTGAAGACATTGCGACATGTCACTTACACTGTGCTCTGTTTACACTGCAATGGGTTTTCTTCATTTTGTGATGGCAGTTACAGAATGAATGAATTGGTAATGCTGCGTGTGCGTTGTGTCAGTTCAAAATTACAGGGGAGGGGTCTCTGCACAATAATAGCTCTTGATGTCTAAAATGTTCCTTTGACGTAGATCAGTCCCTAATCAGTACCTTAGTCCAAAAACAGGGATTTTTGCAGTTTGTGATTCTTTAACAACTCCACCCCATTCCATTCTGAGAGAGGAGTGAACAATCCTGCCAATTCTACAGAAATTACACTAATTGGCCCCAGAGGTTATCTAGGTGCTGTGTCTCAAAGACAGCATTGTTTCTAAGGCATTCAGCTGGAATCCCAATATTCCAAATCTGGCCAACGGCCCTTAAGAGCAGTTACTCTCCTGAGTAGATACTTGTGGCATCAAGTACTACCGTCTAATATTGGTTTTGTCACTTGATACACTGCTTTAGTTCATAACCCACTTAGATCTACATTTCTCCAGTGTTTTCTTTAAATATGGCTGATTCTAGGTGTTACTCTCCTAATTAGTCAGACCGAGCCTGAGGAAGGAAATCTGGGTCATGTTAAATTAATTGAAATGAGCATGAAAATTAGCAGAGCAAAATGCCTCAATTTTCTGGAAAGCACTCTTGGTCCCTACAAGCCAGAAAATAAAATGGGCATTCTGAGAAATATTAAAAAGCAACACATTGTCAGCTCAAATTGCTCTCTATCTACGGTGCCAGCTAGGAATCAGCATGCAGTTTTAACCATAACAGCCCAGTTAAATGCCAATCAGTTCTGCAAATTATGAAGTACAGTTTTGTTTTTAAAATGGTTAATAATCGGTCCTCTCCCTGGCTTCTTTGAACAAGTTATCACTTCCAAATGACTGAGGTCACTCCGGAGTAGATTTATAGGCCACTGGTGTAAGTAGATACGAAGGCTTATTAATCGTGTAATTTCCTTGAAGAAATAAAGGATTAACGTGGAGAAATAATGAATTACGGGTTTACAAATCAACAAGTCAACCATCAGATTCCAGATTCCAGCCTCTCTCAGCATATTCTCATCAGTTCCTGCCATGAAGTTTTCAAAAATGTCCTGAAGGCAGGAACAAAGCGAGCAGAACTGATTACAGCTATGTTCACTGCCTTGCTGTCTAAACTCTGTTTGGCTTCCTAATGAGCTCACTAAAAACCTAATTCATCTCCCATAACCCCCTCAACCCGCCTTGAAATTCACCATTATGGAAATTACAGATGAAACGTTTACAGACTGTGTTCAAATTACTGTTTCTTTAACAGGCAGGTCCCTGACCCTAGAATTGTACAATAGAGGTTTGTCCGGCTTGAAACCAATCAGTCCTAAGCCCAGTGAAAAGGAGTGGAAGAAGGTTAAGACTTTTTCTCATGGCACTGACGACTGGAGTATTCATTCTTTCCCCGGCAGTGAATGGTGGAATTTTGTGGAAATGGTACAGCTTCGATAATTTATCAGATGAAATTGGTGAATGCAGAAAGGTTAAAACCACTCACAGCGATAATAAACAGATTGAAACAGACTAATGCAAATTCCCAAACCATTCATGAGGAGACTCCCTCAGTTCCTCATTACGTGAAGCCAAAATGATCCTCACAGCACCTAAGCTGTAACTGAAAGATTACGGAATTGACGGCTCCTTGGTTTAAAATGCAGCTGTTTTATTCTGCTTTAGTAATTAATTCTTTTTCCAATACAGTATTGATTAAGCGTAGACCCTGATAAAGTTCAAACTGCGAAGTATCTCCAGTGGCTTCCCCAGTTGCTCGAGAGAGTCAATGAAAACTTCCTCCCATTCCACCTGCCTCCTTAGACTGCTGATCGAGTGAACAGCACAGTTTTTTTCTCATAAATTAGTCAGGCTGTGTGGAGCTGTGTTAGCTGATCACTGCTTTTGTCTCTTTGCTTTGCCTACTTGCTTTTCTGTATCACTGTCCTTTGTGCTGTCAGATACAAAGTCAGTGTGCAGCTGCTTCTGCGAGTCGGAACCAACATGAAGAACGTTTCATACAAACCACATTTTATCTTATATAGCTGCATTTCCCCCAACAACCTCCCCCCCCCCCCCCCCCCCCCCCCTCCAAAAAAAACCTCAGAACTCAAAAGGACCCCAGGGGACTCAACTAGGGCCAGAATCAGTGCTCAAGCAATGCAAGGGCACTTACAACATCACAAAACAGTGAGTTGCACGTGCCTTGTTAAAGCCCTTCACCTATCATCTCCCTTTCATGCCCGTGGTGGGAAAGAATACCTGGTGCTCTATTTCTTCTTACGTTCTGCTTTAAACTTAAAATATCATTTAGGAAGAGTGGCTTTCTACTTTCTACATCCCACATCACCATCAAACAGCAGGGCAAGTGCCATGCAACACTGACTGACAGCCAAATATTTTGTCTTAATGGTCCCTGTCTGTGTCAAAGGACATTGCCCCTAAGAGTTCCTAAAATACTCCCAGTAGCTCCAAGAAAATAACCTTGAGCACGGTTGGTAATGACTTAAGTAATGTTCGGCAGGAATGCAAATTCCCTAAAGAACAGGAACTATTTAGTGTAAATGTGTACGTGTTTTAACCTGCATATATTCTATAATAGTAACCGAAAAGACTGCGCATTCGACTGAGAGAGAAAAACAATTCAGACTAAAAAGCAGGTGCCCAAATTTGTAGTAAACCTTGTGACATGGTTCACCTCTCACCCTAGCCATCTTCTGAACTTTAACCTTTCACTTAAAGAAGACTTTCAATTCATACAGACAGGATTAACTTGGAAATAAACGCAGCACCAGGTACAGACAAACCTCATTTGAAAAATCCATTCAGTGTTTCGCTGTTTGAGAATTTTAGTAGTTTCCTCCTGTATATTTTTCAATCTCCTCTAGGCCATAAAAAGTACTTAAATTCCCCCACCTCCAGAGCATTCTTTGCAGGTCAAAAGGTCAACATTCACAGATGTCTCCAGCAGGCACCCAATTGTCTACAGACTGTACCCCAGGATACGTGTAACTACTCTAACCCATGGAGTATCCTCCGCAGACGTCGCTTTGAATACCCTGATCTAAACATGTAAAATCTCGCAATGTTTTTTCACAATTAATATTCTGCAATCCTTATTTAATTTCTAAAAGGACAGTTGAACTTACTCTAATTATTGTAATCATCTAAACTTAACCAGGTGTAAGTGTTTAAGAGCTTAATCTGTACATTTTGCTGTCAGTTAATCATTTGGTTATGGAAACAAGTATTTCCATTTTTGATTCTCGTTTGATTTTCTTGTGGGATCTTATGTGTTTTAAGCTTTAGAGAAAGTTAAGCTCCGACTTTTGAAAATGTAAACCAAACCCAACAGGGTTTGTGTTTCTTTTATACCTTCTCAACATCAAATGGTTAACCACAAAGGCTGAATGACTGGAATTTTGCCCCAGTACATCATGAATAAAGAGAAAATTCCATTCATAGTTCTCCTGTGCGTATCATTGAGTAGAATATTTCATAGTTTCTATCTCGAAAATGAACACAGTTGGCACTCATAAATGTTGCACTGCTATTAATGAGGTCTTTCAAATATTTTTTCTTAAAATTTCTAGAGACTTTTTTTTTAAAATTTTGAGTACCCAATTCAGTTTTTCCAATTAAGGGGCAATTTAGCGTGACCAATCCACCTAGCCTGCACATCTTTGGGTTGTGGGGGTGAAACCCATGCAAACACGGGGAGAATGTGCAAACTCCACACGGACAGTGACCCAGAGCCCGGGGTCGAACCAGGGACCTCAGCGCTGTGATACACTAGATCCACTGCGCCATCGTGCTGCCCCTAAATTTCTAGAGACTTGAATGTCACTGTTTCATAGTTGAAACAAGACAGTGGTAATGGTTTAAAAAAAAGTAAATTCATATATTAATTGAACCTCAATAATTTAAAATGCAACAATATCATTTTTTTTCCTTTTGTTATGTCTGAATCTTGCTGATAACTTCTGAACACAAATTTACCTCAGATTGTGTCATAAACACGTACTACATTGTTATAAAAATGTGGAGGTTTGATTCAAAATACTTGTATGCTTACAGATAACTAGATATTGGTTTATTGATAAGTGTTTCTTAATATACAACTAATGCTGGAGGGTTGCTTCGCATATGTAATAGGTGATTCTCAGTAAACCGTAATCAAAAAGTTTGTTTTTAAGTTATATGTTAGCCATTATTAACATAAAGGTTTATGTCAATATGAATTAATGTCTACATTCATGGTTAAAAGACTGTCAGTGTAGTGGTGTGTAAGGTATTTCAACCTCGGGCTTAACTTGTGCCAACAGAGAATAGGAATTTGCAGCAAGTTGTGGTGATCCAACATATTATTTTACTAACTAATTAAAAATATGTTTTAAGTTTTCAACTGAATAATTTTATGAGCACCAAGCAGATTGGCTTGTTGGCTTATTTTCCTTTCATAATAATTGTATAATTTTTCACTTTTCATGCAAAGAAATATAAAGCCAATTGCTTCACTGGGTAAAACAAAGTGTACACACTATTCCAGCCAGCAAACTAGGTCCAAATAATCACAGAACTATAGAATATTACAACACAGGAGGAGGCCATTCTGCCCCTTATGTGTGTCCCTTTGGTAGAGTTATCCAATTAGTCCCACACCTTTGCTCTTCTCCACAGCCCTGAAAATGTTCCCCCCCCCCGTATTTATCCAATCCGCTTTCCAAAGTTACTACTGAATCTGCTTCCACCACTCTTTAGGCAGCGCATTCCAGATCACTACTCACTGTTTAAACAAATGTTTCCTCGTGTCGCTTCTGACTCTCTTGCTAATCACCATAAATTTGTGTCCTCTGGTTACCGACATTTCTGCCACCGGAAACAATTTCTCCTTATTTACTCTATCAAAAGCCTTCATGATTTTGAATACCTCGAACAATGCAAATACGATTAATCCACACTTCTGCAGCTAAGCAAATAAATTGTTCTATTTTATTCGCTTATGTACAGTAATGATTTAAAATTATCAATATCTATATTGAATAATACAAATTCCAGCACATTTCTTCTTGGAGGCTGTTGCATTTTTACACTGAAACGTTTGAGCTTGTTGTATTAAATATATTTTGCCTCCAAAAGAATGGCCGGTAATCATTTCAAAATAAATATTTGTTCCTTTGAGAAATACCCTCCTTGGCTGTGACACTGCCATTTGTTTGTGGATCATTATAACGGTGGTGATCATACAAAAAAAGGGGTTGAATCAGGGCTGTTAGCACACACCAGTTAGTTTTACAGTGAATACAAGTGCCTCACTCACATATGTCACCAATACCAACTGCATTGAGTAAAACCTCCTAGACTGATAGTGACAGTGAAAATGCTGAATTTGCAAGAACATAAAAACTTTATCAGTCCCATGTAATTAGGTTTAGTATCTTTTCAGAATGCCAATTATACTCTTATTGATCTGAATAAATGAGCACCAATTGTACCAGTCCTATTTTCATTTGTGAGGAACATCCAGTGAATTTATTAATCATTTTATTTCAGGTTAAAGTATTATCTCAATGCAATATTTTTTTCCGAGCAAACAACATTATTATACTTCTGTTATTCTGACTGGCAATTATAACAGTGTAAATTTGCAATTCTTCCTGACACTCAAGAATAAAGCCTATCCTTTGAAAAGTTTCTAATGTTAGAAAGAAGGAAAGGTGGGTGTGTGATCTGGTTCCATTCAGGCTTTGAAGTACTTGCATCACATAGTCATAAAAATTACTGAAGCAGAAATTGTTTGGGCATATTAACTGGACTGAAGTCAAATGTGTTTACGTTTGGCTGTGCCAAAGGGATGGATCTACATCAGCTCAGCAGTGTGCTGTTCTCAATGAGAGAAGGGGAGGCGACAGCATTTGGTAAAGTAAGCAGTTAGGGTTGCCTCATGTTAGGGTTGTTTTCAGTTGCTAGCTGGGAATCAGAAACATCTACCTCCCCAGGTGAGAATCAGATTCTAATAACTGTATTCTCAAGCAGGAAAACCGTGCCTTCCTGTCATTCACCAAGTTGCAGTGAAAAGGAGCCCAGAAAAAGAGATAACTTGAGAGCGAAAAGAAAAAAATACACAATTTGTAATATAACTGAAGACTATGTAAGAGGTTATAAAGTGTCGCAGGAAGAAGCTCTTGCTGTAAGAAGTGATCAGGATAGACATGAGAAAATAAAACAGAGTGCACATCTCAAGTTTTGGTTTTGGTCAAAAGCACTGCCTCTCTCATTTTGCCTACTTGTGAACATTTGAAACATCCAGAATTCAGAACTGTCGCCAAGGTTAAACGCACCTCCACAAATTTAAAAGCGATTCAGGCATTACAAAGTTTTAAACTGGTAAATATGGGATCATTAATTGCATTTATTGTGGCCCTGATTCACTCCTCTCATTGATGCATGCAATTTCTTCACTATGAACACATGCAAACACAATTCTACACAAGACTAAGCACATTTTGAAATCAATATATTATTATTTAGACTTTTGAAGTATAGCTAAAAGTCAAATGAAAAAGACCATCAGGTAGAGCATGCAGCAGACAATTGTATTACTTAAAAATAGCAATCAATTTTTTCACAGATATATATAAATATATATATCTTTAATAACTAGAAATATGCTACACATTTATTTTGGATTGTTACATGCATTATTATCACACTGTTGGGTATAAAACAACTGACCTAGTAGAAGATGGCAAAGATGGCTTTTCCTTTGCAGAAGGCCGAATTTATCTATCAAGCAACCAAAAAAAAACATTGTATTGGAACTCATCCTATTTGTTAATTTTCTAGCAATAAAAATAAATCGCCTGATCATTTTGATGTTAAATGACCTCAGTTTATTTCCTCAAAAATTGCATTATGTGCTGACTTACTGCCACTTTGCATTATTCTGTACAAAAATACTAAAAAGGCACAGTGGGCTTTGCTGCCAGTGATAATTCCCAAAAACACACTCCACAAAGACTGTTGTGGAATGGGCAGGCTCGGCTTAACGTCAGCCTGTAGGTGTTTCCTTGAATGAATTGGGCTTCTCATGCCTAACAAGGGCTAATGATGCCTCATCAAGACATTAGAAGGCAGGTTGCCCAAGATTAGCATATAATGAAAGTCGAATTATGAAGTAAGTTTTGTTTGCTCAACTGTTATCTAAAGGGACGCAAGTTGCATTCGGCCCTAAATTTACTCGTATCACACTGTGATATCAGCCCTACTTCCAAATTACTGGCTCTACTGCGAGATATTTTTTTCCCAAGCAGCCAAGAAGCTTTTTCATGTTACTTTCAACCATACTTGTACTCCGCTAAATACTTCTCAAAAGAAATATTTGAATATATTATCAAATGTTTCCATTAAGCACCGTTCTGTATAACTGAGCCAAATAGTATTAATTTAGCTTGCCGTTCACTATAACCAAGGCTTCCAATATTTTATCACCAAGAGTTTTCTGTCAAATTAATTTGTCTGCAACCAAATTATTTCCTTTTGAGCTTCAAGAACAAACTCTAGCCACACCACTCACAGTCTAGATTGCCCATGCTTGTTGTAAGAACAATTCTGATATTTTTCCTTCTGTCTCATGCAGCACAAGGCTGACCTAGTTAATATGAACTGCACTGTTCTATGGGAACAGACACTGCTACTGAGAGGCCATTTACACAACCTGTTCATGATTACAGACCATACGGATACAAAGATGGCACAGACGCTTTTGGGCCATCTGAATAGTGCAAAAAGGATGACGTTAGCGCCTTGGCCCCAAGTCAAATGTGTTTTTCTTTTAATCCCGAATTTTGGACATGTGACATGGCAACTAATGCTGATCAATTTGTTTAATCACCTTTTGGAACTCGTCCAGATGGTCTCTGTTGAGAGCTGCACTAGTCAGATGAATCTCAGTGTTCACAGCACCACTGATTTCTAACATGCCACAGGAGCTTTCAGTAAGCGGCTGAGTACTGAATGCAGCAGGAGTTCATTCTCACAGCAGAGAGGAAGAGAGTTAAAAACTATATGCATTAACTTTACTTCTCCCCATAGGATCACGTCATGAATAATTTAACTTCTCTTATGCTAATGGGATCATGAAAGTATCCTTCCCTTCAGAGTCACCACACGGCATTCACCAGAAACCCCCTGCCCCACCGCCAAGCCATTTTTCTTACTAGAAAAGCCAGCGCCTTGACACAAAGTAGAACTCTTTTATGTGAAATACATTTCTTAAGATACTGGCTTGCATATTAGGAAATACCAGTGGCGCGGCATCACTGCTCAGAGGGGCTCTGCAATGGATTTCAACTATAGAACTCAGCAGTCTCACAGCTTGTTTATTCAGAACATGGACTTTTTTTTGGTACATTCCCAGCACAATTACAGCAACAGGGGCAGTTTGAACAGTGAGCAGTTGTTTACTCTGATCAAATTTCAGAGTGGAAAATGCCCTGATCTGCGTTTTTCTTTTGGACTACAAGACAGCTCACCTGGATCAGGCGAGTAGTAAGGGTACTTTATGTAAATCTTCCAAACTGGAACTTAAAAAAAGAAAGAGCAATAGAACTTGCATTTGCAAAGCACCTTTCATGATGTCAGGGTGTCCCAACTTACTTTACAGCCAAATAAATACTTTTCTAGTGTAGTCGCTGTTGTAGGGGAAGAAGCATAGAAGCCAGTATGCACACATCAACTCCCACAAACAAAAATGTGACAATGACCAGATAATCTGTTTTTCTTTTACAAATGCTTGTTGAGGGATAAAAAATATTAATGGGAAAGTGGACTATGACTGAGGGTAGCATTAGTCTTGGTCATGGCGGCCTCCATGATGGAGTTGCTGGCTGTGAATGACAGCATTACTTTACACATAAAGAATGCTCACTTCGGCAAGATAGCAGAGGGCTGCCATACCAATGGGAATCAATGCCCGCGGGAAGGGAGGGAATGAGATTGGCACTAAACAAAATACTTTCTGCAATACTGAACAGCGGGAACAGTCTACGTTATAGTGTTATATTATTCATAAAGAGTTAGTAAGTAATTGTCATGTGAATATATTTCCCAGGGTGCCACCTTTAATGTCGCATTACAGTCATGTGTTCAGAAACAATGTATCATGTATCCTACGGACAGCAGCATGAAATACGCTCAATGATCTCCAGAATTTTGAATCTAACCAATGGGAACCAAAAGACATAGCCTGGTAACAGGGGTTGTTTGTGAGTAAAAAAACAAACATTTTAAAAACATTTAATGCTGAATTAGGTTCAGAAAGCAACCCAAATTAGTACAAGAAAGAGTGAGAAAGTAAATTGTGCAAAAAACAAAATGGCTGCCACCAAAGCAATAAACTCACAGCTCCAGCCCCTGATGAATAGTAATCTTGCACAGGCATTTGAAAATTTTAAACAGAAAATGCAGGAAGATAGTCAGTAGTTTTCTAAAAGTGACTAGTGAACAGGAAAAGGGTCAGCTACATTGTTTGTGGGCAGGAAAAGGTTACATTTTTTAAATATCTGGGAGCTGAGTAAGGATGACAGCAGAAACGCAGGCAAAATTTTGAGAAATTCAGCGCACATCACCAGTCAAAACCAAATCATTGGATCTACCAATACAAATTTCATGGCTTGAGACAGGAATCAGGTGAGCCTGTTGACAATTTCATAACCGCATTGAAAAAATGTGGCCAGAAAATGTAGATTTAAGGACACAAATGAAAAGGTGCCAGATTAACTCATTTGGGGCTCTGCACATACTTAACTGCAAAAAGGATTAATTGGGATGGACAAGTACACAATATTGCAAGCTGAAGACATTGTCAGAGAACATGAAGCCACAAGTTGACAGTTGAAGATACTGATAACTTTCAGTTAAGTGAAGTGAAAAGTAGCAGATTGGTGCAGTGAAACAACAACAAGAAAATGCACACCAAAGAGAGAGATGGATGTGCAAGAACTGTGGATGATCATATCAGTTCACAGGCAGAATAAAATGACCCACATATGGATCAAACTGCAAAGCTTGGAAAGCCAAATCACTTGGAAAAGATGCGCAGAACAAAGAGAGACGACGGTAAAGGAGTTATCAGAGACAGGGTAACAGGACAAATGAGAAGGAAAGAAACCAAAGCATGCATACCCTGGACGATGACAATGATGTTTGAAGAAACTTGGTGGCACAGTGATTAGCACTGCTGTCTCACAGCACCAGGGACCCGGGGGTCAATTCTGACCTGGGGTGACTGTGTGGAGTTTGTACTTTCTCCCCGTGTCTGCGTGTGCTTCCCCCAGGTGCTCCAGTTTCCTCCCACAGTCCAAAGACTTGCAAGTTTGGTGGATTGACCATTCTGGATTGGCCCATAGCAGGTTGGGTAGGGTTGTGGGGATGGAGAATGGGCCTAGTTAGGGTGCTCTTTTGGAGGATTGGTGCAGAATGGCCTCCATATGCGCTGGTGGATGCTACTGTATGTTACAAGAAGCGATAGACATGGGCAGAAATCTTTTGTCCTCATTCGCAGGTGGGATTTTCCGGTGTCTCTGAAAGTTTAATGCAGTTTTTGCCGGAACGCCAAATTTTCCATTCTCACTTGCAATGGGTCCTGCCATGGTCATGTCCAGAGAATCCTGCCCATAGAAACGGTTCAGCTGCATAAAATGGCTGGATGTGACAGTTCCACGTAGAGTACCAAAAGAACTGAAAGAAACGCTTGAAGGAGAACTCCAGGAGATGGAAGAAAAGAAAGTGATCTCTAGAGTCACTGAGCCTATGAATCGGGTAAGTCCCATTGTGGTGAGACAAAAGATAATTGGTGGGCTACGAATTCGCCTGGATCCGAAAGATTTTAATCAAGCCATAAAAAAGAATCATTACCGATTCCAACACTGATGTGGAGATGCCGGCGTTGGACTGGGGTGAGCACAGTAAGACGTCTTACAACACCAGGTTAAAGTCCAACATGTTCGTTTCAAACACTAGCTTTCGGAGTACTGCTCCTGAAGTAGCAGTGCTCCGAAAGCCAGTGTTTGAAACGAACATGTTGGACTTTAACCTGGGATTCCAACACTGGCAGAGATGATGCCGGTGCCGACAGGGGCAAAAATTTTCCGCTGAATTTATGTCAAAAATGGTTGCTATGAAACCTGACGAAGAATTTTTGCTGTTGACAACACTGAACAGACCGTTTGGTCAGTACAAATTCCTGTATGTCCCTTTTGATCTTAAAGTGAGCCAGGGTGTGTTCAAGTAGAAAGTCGATGAGACATGCCACAGAGGTAAAGGAGCAGTCGGCGCAACTGATGATATCCAGAGCTATAGTATTGATAGAAAAGATCATAACCACCATTTACTTGAAGTCATGGAGAGAACCAGGAAAACTGGGATCAAGGTAAACACAGACAAATGCATCATGAAGGCAACAGAATGCCAGTTGTTTGGAAAAGTGTGCACACCTGACGGAGACAAACTGAAAAAGTCTATCGCTGAGATGGAAGCTCCAAAAGACTCAAAAGGGCTAAGAATTTCCTTTGGGTTGAACCAGTGCGTAGGTTCTCTCACACCACACATGAAAGAAAACACGGCAGACCTACAAGAGCTGATGACAAAAGCTTTGTACCAGTGGTCCGAGTCACATGAGAGGAATTTCAACAAACTCAAAGAAGTAGACTGTAAGGCGACTAGTGGTGTTGTAATATGTCAGAATGAAAATCCTGCCATCAGCTGACTTCAGGGCCTGAACTCTCTGACCTCCCCCCCGTGACTGAGATCCTCTGGCCCCTCTGCAGTGAATAGAGTTCTGACTGAGCACCAAATTCTCCATTTTCACTGGCAGCGGTGGCACGGTGAACACAGATCGGAGAATCTCGGCCCATATGTGCCAACATAGAAAGAGAGTTTTTGACAGTCGCTGTGGACATGAAAACTTTGGTATATATCTCTGGGAAAAAACTCATAGTGGAGAGTGATCATCTGGAGCAAATCTACAAAAGGAAATCTGTGTGGAGATCCAGCAAGACTGTGGCGCTTAAGGCTCCAGAGCTCTGATTTCACTCTGAAAAACAACCCAGGAGGAACGATTGTGCTAGCACCATCATAAACATGAGATAAAAAATCTAGGTATGAAGATCCATCACTGAGTGAGTGTAACATCACCGAAACTTAGTCAGATTAGAAATGAGAGCAGCAAAGCCAAAGAGTTCCAGATGGTCTTGCAGTAAGTGATCCAGGGATGGCCTGACAAGGTACAGCAAACACAGCCAGCGATAGAGCAGTACTGTTCTATCAGAGATGACATCTCATTGGAACTTGGTGTTCTGCTATCCAGATTAATCATATCAAAACTATGCAGGAAAAACCTTTCCCAAAAATGCAAGACGGTCACATGGGAATGGGGAAGTGTAAAGACAGAGCCAGATCAGCTGTCTATTGGAGAGGCATACATACAGACTTCAAAAGAATAGTGTCTGCATGCTGTGTATGCCAGAAGTACAGAAATACACAGTAGAAAAAGGAGATGACAGCTACTGAAGTACCACCCAGACCATGGCATTCTCTGGGAGCTGATCTTTCACACATAATCAAGAATGGCACCTCATAGTTGCAGACTGCCACTCAAAGTTCCCATTTATCCGAAAGGTGAAAGATTTGAGAGCTGCAACATTCATCTCAGCATTACTAATAATATGAGACACTGGAACCCAATTCACCTCCACAGAATGGAAGGAATTCACTGAACAGAATGTGTTTGGCATCTTCACTTCATCACCACATTACCCAAGGAGACATGAGATTACAGAAAGCCCTCATGACATGCCGGGAGACAAAGGAAGGCCCAAATCTTGCCTATTGTAACTCTGAGCTACACCTCTCAAGGCTGACATAAAATCACCTGTCGAGCTGTTCAATGGTAGCAAGTGTAAAGCACTCTGCCAAGCAAGAAACACCCTCCCCAGGAACTAGAAGAAAGTAAGACAACTCGCTGACTCACAGGTAGAAGGAGGTCAACACTTCAACAAGCATGCCAAAATCCCTGCCTGAGTTGTTGAAAGGACAAACTGTACATGTACAGAATCCAATTATGGAAACTTGGAACTCAGCAAAAGTAGTTGTTTAAGCCGCGGCTCCAAGGTCATACATCATTCAGAATGAAACCCGTGAAGCATGTGAAAGGGAACACAGTCCGCACTTGACCTACACCCGATGTTGGAAAAGCAGAAAAGGTCATCAACAACATCAGCATCACTTATCAGCGAGACAACATCGACACCATCGCCAATAAACAGCGAAACATCAACATCGTCACCAGCAAGTGACATGCAAGAGTTCTCTTCGGTCGTATTCTGAGGGGATCCTCAGGTAGGAGCGATGGGGAAGTTTCAATCCTGTGTCGGTTTATGACAGTTGACACCAGATGAGGACGGTTGGCATGAAACACTGTTGGTTTGTCCATGCCAATGCACCACCCTCTGACAGTGTGGTGAAGCATGAGAATTTATAACTTTCAATCAAAGAGACCTGGGGTGGGATTCTCCGACCCCCCGCCGGGTCGGAGAATCGCCGGGATGGGGGGGTGTGAATCCCGTCCTGCCGCTCCGGCGCCAGTTTTCGAGCGGGGGCGGGGATCATGCGTGAAATGGACATGGTGCATCGCGGAGGGACCTGGCTTCGGGAGGGGCCCCCATGGTGGCCTGCCCCGCGATTGGGGCCCACCGATCTGCGGGCGGGCCTGTACCATGGCGGCACTCTTTCCCTCCGTGCCGGCCTCTGTAAGGCTCCGCGATGGCCGGCGTGGAGAAGAAACCCCCTGCGCATGCGCAGGAAACACGCCAGCGGTTCTGTGCATACGCCAGAACACGCTGGCAGTCCTGCGCATGTGCCAACTCATGCAGGCTGACGGTGCCCCTTCAGCGCCGGTTGGCGCGCCGCCAACCCCCCAGCGCTGGCCTAAACCTTGGAAGTGCGGAGGATTTCGCAACTTCCGGGCGGCCCGACGCCAGGGTGGTTTGCGCCGCTCTTGGCGCCGGTACGGGCTGCCCCGTCAATTGCGGGAGAATCCCCGCCCTGAAATCCATATCCTACCAACGGCAAATGAAAGGTGTAACTTCATGGCACATAACGAGTTGAAAGTTAATTTTAGTGAGGCCTTGACATTTGCTGTTTGCAAATATGGTGGTGCCAATGATTAGCACACAGCAGACGTGAATGTAGGAGGCCTGTGGAGGCCAGAGGGAAAACACACCATTTGTTCTGGCCTGACCGAATTAACTATGCAACCTGGTGTATTTGCTGTATTCCCTGGCAGGGTGGACCTGATGGTGTTTAGTCCGCCATTCTATCTAGGTGCGATATTGTAAATGTGCCCACAATGGAAGAAAGAAGATGGACCGTGTGAAAATGAAGATGGATCTCCAGGGACACTCTGCGGCTGGAAGATAGACCTCCTCGATGACACTGAAACTGGAGGATCGATACATCCCCCCCCCCCCCCCCCCCCCCACCCTCCCCCCCACTGCTGTGGTGTTCCAGCGTTGTAGGTCACTGGCAGCCTCCATTCTGAATTCCAGAGGCAGCCCCACACATCGTTCAGGTGAGTCCCGACGTTCTTTACGTCACATTGCTCCAGATGTGATTTGCACCAGTGTGTTGTCCCGCTGACATTGCGGAGATTTGGGCATGGTGGAAGATTCTGATCGGATGTTCACCTGCAGCCCATTAGCAGGATGCAAATCAGTTTCATGGCAGCCTCCAGTGGGTTTGCAGCAGAGGATCCCATGGGAAATTCACACCGGTGTGAAACTAGCTTTTGCTCTCCCCCCTAATTCCCCCCGACCACCATTAAACCTGCTGTCCGGGCGATGGAAGATTCTGCCCATGCCTCTTAAAGGACATAATGCCTCTCCAGGTGGCACAAAGAACCATCGATCACAGACTCAGAAGTGTAAATCCCTCTCCAAAAACTAGTTTCTAAACTCAATTAAGAACTTATGGAAGTGCCATGCCAGAGTGAGGGGAAATGTGAAAAGAAGCCACCGGCAGACCTAATGCAAAACCAAAATCTGAAATAAAAGCAGACACTGCTGGAAATACTCAGCAGTTTAGGCAGCATCTGTGGAGAGAGAATGAGATGATTCATGTTGACAACATTACATTACAGCTGGCCATCCCAAAAAATAGCAAAGACTGAAAACCAGCGACTTTCTCCCCAGAGAAACAGGCAGGTTTACCAACCAGATCTTCCCACATGTTGCCAGTGGGTCACGATTTGCACTATTATTATGAGGGGAGGGACCCAAAGACACTGGCAAGCCCACCTCCACAGAGATCGGGGTGCCCTTGTTAAAGGGCATGCCCCCCATCCACTCCCCCCCCATGGGCATCGGACAAATTCCCCCTCCCCTATCAATGGACGCCGTCATCAATTCCCCTCTCCCCACACCCCCCCTCCCACTCACTGGCATTGGGGCCCCCTCATTGGGTCTCCCTATAGGCCTACCCCAAACAGGCCTTGTTCCTTGGCCGTCCCAACCGGCACTGTCCTGCCATGTTCCTGACCACCTGGGGGCTACACTGGCCTTCGCACCCCCAGCATGGTCATCACGCCTGGTCTCGGTTTTTGGAAACCAGTAGTGATTCCCACTGGCATTACATCATGCGGGCAGGTGGAAACATCCAACATTCCCGGATGATTGAGCATTAAGCCGATTTTGAATATTCAAATATATTAAAATTATGTGAACCAGGTTCATGCCCTCGTTATGGCCCTCTTGGGAGAGTTCCCGCCCATAACGGGATTTGAGCCATGGCGTAACGGTGCCGGATAATTGCCCCTATTAACTCAGTTTTACTCTCCACAAATGCTGCCTGACCTCCTGAGTATTTTTGTTTCAATAGATTTGCTCTCATTCCCTTCAGAATGATTTTAGCTGGAGCGCAGATCCCTTTCCAATCTAATTGGTTAGTATTCGCAAATGGGCAAGTAATGGGAGGGCAAAGGTTTTCAGAAAACAGAGCTTTTGTCTTCAAAGAAGAAAATTCTTCAAGAGCTGGGAGAGTGTATGGAGGAGGGGTTCTGGTATGAGGTGCTCTGGAGAGTGAACACCTCCACCTTGTGCACCAGGTTGGGGCTGACACAGCTGAAGGTGGTAGTTAGAGCATACCTCACAAGGGCGAGGATGAGTTGGTTCTTTGAGCAGGTAGACGATGTGTGTGAACGTTGAGGGGAGGGCCCCGAAAATCACGTTCATATGTTTTGGTCCTGTCCAAAGCTGGATGATTCCTGGAAGGAGGTGTTTAGGGTAATCTCTAAAGTGGTGCATGTGAAACTGGACCCAGGCCCACGGGAGGCCATATTCGGGGTGTCGGACTATCCGGGGTTGGAAATGGGTGGGGAGGCAGATGTTGTAGCCTTTGCCTCATTGAATGCCTGAAGGTGGATCCTGTTGGGATGGAGAGCAATCTCTCCACCCTGTGCTCTGGCGTGGTGGGGAGACCTGTTGGAATTCTTGACTCTTGAGAAGATTAAGTTTTAACTGAGGGGAAGGATGGAGGGGTTCTACAATTCATGGGCATTATTCATTAAGCACTTTCAAGAATTGGATAACATTGAATATTAGGTGGTGGGGGGTTGCTGGATGTGTTCATGGTGACTATGGTGATTCCTGATTCCTTTTTGGTATTTGTTTAAGTTAACATGCGGGCAGTTGTTTGGGGGTTGGTGAGAGGATGGGATTGTTGTTGTTGATATGGGGATTGACATTATATTCATTACTGCTTATTGTTTATGGGTGCAAATTTGGGAGAAAATGTGAAAAAGGAGGAGAGTAAAAATATTTTTTTAAAAAGAAGAAAATTCTTCAATTTGTAACTTCCACCATTAACATATATTCAAAAATGAATTGCCAATAAAATTAAATGCTAGTCACAAAAGTCTTCTGTAATTGATTGGTAACCCGAAGAGATAGATGTAGCAAAATGTCTATGTAGTTCCAATGTACAACACCTTACTTTCTGTGTATAAAATATATTTTGGTCGCACTATCGTGTAAATCAGTCGATTATTTTTTCTTTTAAATTTAGAGTACCTAATTATTTTTTTCCAATTAAGGCGCAATTTAGTGTGGCCAATCCACCTAGCCTGCACATCATTGGGCTGTGGGGGCGAAACCCACGCAAACACGGAGAGAATGTGCAAAATCGGTCCATTATTTAGCAAGTTGATTTCTGTAGCGAATGGAAGGCCAGGAAGGAGGGTGTTGGAATAATTGGCTTTAGAGATAATAAAGGCATCAGTTAGGCCTTTAACAACAGAGAAGGCAACCGCATGTCATATTGCACCAGAGGCAATAAACATGTCTGCTGATGGGTGCAGGGTTTGAAGCTGATGGAGCTGGTTTTGGAGTTGAGAAAAATAGGTCCTAGGTAGGGGTGGGTAGCACATTGTTAATTGTTCCCAGGTCTGTTGATGGCATCACTGACTGCTAGTGTGTAGAGGAGGGACAGGAGGGGACAACCAAGAGATCCTTTGAGACTTTAAAATGTGACTGCGTGGAGTGAGAAGAGAAATTATCACGAGAGATACACAATTACCGTTGTTTTTTAAGATGGGATGGAATCTTGTAACAACAACAACAATTGCTTATTGTCACAAGTAGGCTTCAATGAAGTTACTGTGAAAATCCCCCAGTCGCCACATTCCGCCGCCTGTTCGGGGAGGCCGGTATGGGAATTGAACCCGCGCTGCTGGCCTTGTTCTGCATCACAAACCAGCTGTCTAACCCACTGAGCTAAACCACAGAGCTTGACAAGACAGACGAGGTAATAGAGGAGAGTGGCATGGCCATCATACCCCTACTGAGGAAATAATTTGCGACTTTGGTCACCTTGGTGTTATTAGCAGGATGAAGTAGGACTGGAAAGCTTCACACAGAGAACTTTGAGAAAGTTGGATTTGAAGTTGAGAGGCAATGGGTTCTTTCAGAACCTGAGAATTGGAATGAAAGTTAGAGATGGGCTGAATGTTGGAAAATATGGAGGCCTATAAGTCTTTTTTCATATATGTAAATTTAGAGTACCCAATTCTTTTATTCCAATTAAGGAGCAATTTAACATGGCCAATCCACCAATCTGCACATCTTTTTGGATTGTGGGGATGAGACCCACAGAGGCAAGGGGAGAATGTGCAAACACCACACGGACAGTGACCCAGGCTATGATCGAACCTGGGTCCTCGCCGCCATGGGGCAGCAGTGCTAACCACTGTGCCACCGTGCTGCCCCCTGGGATGGGGGGCTAGAAGTTGAGGGTGGGGCTAATGACAGTGATCTGAAAATGGTGCTTCCTTTCTCCATGCATTTAGGGAGCTAGAGTGAGTGGGAGGAGGGAACCAGGAGAACGGAGGCCCATCTCACGGGAGAAATCAATGATGAATATGCATGGTAACAGACTACAGAGTGATAGGAATGAGGGTTTGAGTAGATGGAAGGCTGGGGAGCAATTAGGAGGTGGGGAGAGGGGAAGTGGAAAACAATATGGCAGTAGAATTAGTTGTACGGATGGTCTCAATCTCATTTGTTGTCCTAATATAACTCTTGATGTCATCAGAGAAATACTACCTTATTCACTTGTAAGTTTGATTAATAAAACATGAATGATAAAGGAAATTATAAAATAGTCGCAAATGTAAAATGTTTTTTCATTCCCCCGGGGAAGCAGCATTTAGGATTAATTACATCTCTGCTATAACTACAGAAAATCTTATTGCTTGCTACTCAGTGCATCTAAAATGAATCTTAATAGGACGGGTCATTTTACTGTGTGATAGTTGAAAACTGGATTATCAGCTTTTTACGTGATGTATTCTGCCTGACCAGGCGGCATGGTGGCGCTGTGGTACTACTGCCTCATGGCGCTGAGCACCCGGGTTCGATCCCAGCCCCAGGTCAATGTCCTTGTGGAGTTTGTACCTTCTCCCCGTGTCTGCGTGGGTCTCACCCCCACAATATAAAAAAAATGTGCAGGGTAAGTGGATTGGCAATGCTAAATTGCTCCTGAATTTGAAAATAATAACTGGGTACCCTAATTTTAGGGCGGCACGGTAGCACAGGTGTTAGCACCGTTACTTCACAGCACCAGGGACCCGGGTTCGATTCCCACTTGGGTCACTGTCTGTGCAGAGTCTGCACATTCTCCCCATGTCTGCATGTGTTTCCTCAGGGTGCTCTGGTTTCCTCCCACAAGTCCCAAAAGATGTGCTTGTTAGGTGAATTGGACATTCTGAATTTTCCCTGTGTACCCGGTCAGGCGCCGGAATGACACTAACAAAGATTATTACACTAATTTCTGCCAATTCTTAGTATGAGGGTTACTCAATTGCTGCAGAGTACAAAATGACCTAACAAAAACGATTTGTAAAAATGTCCCTTTACAACAATCATACACCATTCCTGGAAACATCAATTGTTCTCCCATGCATAGCTAATGACTAACTAGCTCTTTTTATTTTACATTTTGGCTAAGCATCTTGATTCCAAATTTGTCTACTGAACTTGGTATAAAAGGACAACCTTTAGCCAGACTCCAGTATAACAATTTAACCTTTTACTGACAGTGTAGTGCATTTGGCCACTAAAATAACACATGAAAAGATTTCGCTAAACCAGCCTACGGCTATCTAAAATATCTACACTGCACATCTCCAGGGCTCTATTGAATTTAAGTCTGAGGTGTTTACATATAAATGTATACACACTGTGGGATCTGAGTAGATGTAAAATATTACTATTCATAAATACTCAACTCCCAGGTTCGATCCCGGCCCCTGGTCACTGTCCGTGTGGAGTTTGCACATTCTCCCTGTGTCTGCGTGCGTCTCACTCCCACAACCCAAAGATGTGCAGGGTAGGCGGATTGGCCACGCTAAATTGCCCCTTAATTGGAAAAAAAATAATTGGGTACTCTAAATTTTAAAAAAATGCTCAACTCCAGAAAGGAGTAATTTTTAAAGCACCCTGCTCCGCAGAGGAGGTCTAAATAAAAGAAACATACTTAAACCAATTTTTCCTCATTTCATGACTTAAATATTAATTTATTTAAACAGCTTCACAGTAAGATAATGAGAAATATAGTGCAATAAGAATCCGTTACAGGACAAAAACGAAATCAAGCATTTATAATAATCCTGTTTAACATTTCTCAAAGATCCTTACTGGAATTTTAACTGGTATAAATTACAAATATTTTGTTTGTCCAATGGTGCAATGTGCAATTTTTTTTTAAATGCTGATTTGTCTACAGGGCTACATTTCTGACTCTCGGAGTTTAAAAAGCTATTCCTTGGGCAGCACTTGTCAATCGCTGAAAACTCCACATATTATAGTTGTTTAATAACTTCAAATGTACAGCTGCAAATGTCATGAGTTTACTATTATCTGATCAATGGCGTTGGGATCCTTAAGCTTTTAAGGAGAAGGTAATCTCAGGAGAGCGATTAGAAGGGTAAGATTACAAATAGAACGGTGACGTTCAATTTTTCAATTTAAGTAAACCAGATCAAGCCACATCTTGAACCACTTATGGCATTGTAATTATTGCAAATATTATTTTACTATCATTCTATATATTTATAAAAAACACTATTATTTGCACCACCTTCAACTCACTTATAACTGAGCAAGTATAAACACTCAAACCACAAATGGTACACATAACACAACAGTTATAGTCGGCTTCTCTATTCTCCATTTCACTAGTACTGAGCATAAGGAATCATTGGGTTCTGATGAATTGCAAAAGTCCTCATTATGTTATAATAGCATGTAAAATTAACATTTGAAAATATGCAACTGAGTGTTGTAGTTATTTAATAAGTTATCAGGACAATGGGCAGCACGGTGGCGCAGTGGTTAGCATTGCTGCCTCACAGCGCCGAGGTCCCAGGTTTGATTCTGGCTCTGGGTCACTGTCCGTGTGGAGTTTGCACATTCTCCCCGTGTTCACGTGGGTTTCACCTCCACAACCCAAAGATGTGCAGGGTAGGTGGATTGGCCTCGCTAAATTGGCCCTTAATTGGAAAAAATGAATTGGGAGCTCTAAATTTTTTTTAAAGTTATCTGGATAATGTTAAAGTTGGAAAAATATTCTTGCACATTTTTTTGAAGACTAATTTATCACCCATTGCAGTGTTCAAATTAAGTTGAATACTAAAAATGTTTTAATGCTCAAGGGTATTATACCATGAAATTCAGAATTTAGGCCGGGATTCTCCCCTACCCGGCGGGGCGGGGGAAGTCTCCGCACCTTTAGGGGACAAGCCTTCACCTTGAGGGGCTAGGCCCACGCCGGAGTGGTTCCCATCCCGCCAGCTGGCGTGGAAGGCCTTTGGCGCCACACATGCGGCTGCTGACGTCATCCCCACGCATGCGCAGAGGAGGGGGTCACTTCCGTCTCCGCCATGAGTGCCCCCACGGCGCAGGCCCGCTCACCGATCGGTGGGCCCCGATCGAGGGCCAGGCCACCGTGGGGGCATCCCGGGGCCAGATCGCCCTGCGCCCACCCCCAGGATCCCGGAGCCGGCCCGCGCCGCCTGCTCCCGCCGGTAAGGTAGGTGGCTTGATCCATGCCGGCGGGAGAGGCTTGACAGCGGCGGGACTTCGGCCCATTGCGGGCCGGAGAATCGCCGGGGAGGGGGGGTCCGCCGACCGGCGCGGAGCAATTCCCATCCCCGCCAAATCTCTGGTGGCAGAGAATTCGGGACACGGCGGGGCGGGATTGATGCTGGCCCCCAGCGATTCTCCGACCCGGCGGGGGGTCGGAGAATCCCACCCATAATATTCTGCTTACCAAAGTGGATCTGTGTTGATGTTGGTCTGTTATGGATCAACACAGTTCAAATGTTATTTGGCCAGCAAATTTTGCAGGTCGTGCTTGCTGGTTTCTTTTCGGGGTTCAGAAACATCCAGCATTTTAGGGTTGGTTTGCATCTGCGACAATGCGATAACTATTTGTGTTCAAGTACCAGTTTTAATGTCCTTCAATGTATTTTCTTTCTGTCTTAGAACTTATTACTCTTAGCATATCACACAATAATCAAAAGATTAAGTGGATTAAGTCAGCACCTGGGATATAATTTTTAATTAGCTATAATAAGTACTCATAGATGTTTTTACTGATGAATAATAGATTCAGAATGCATTCATATCTAATCATCTTCAACGGCTCATATTTAGAAAAACAAATTATCAATAGAATGAGATCATGAATGACTTTTCAATCTCTGGTAGATGTTTCTCTGCCTGCATAGAATTTGATTTTAGTCCATAGCCAGGTGCAGTCATCCTGTTACACATAAATTTAGCCTTAAATGGAAGGCAAGTGACTGAACTGCACAAGGCATGAACTCATGAACTCTGCCAACAGGGCACAGAACAATGGTCACCACATTGCAAAGGACAATTAACCTTTCACACAATGGACGTATTATACAGATGGTACTGAGAAGGTCTCGCTATCAGGTGTGGCAAGCAATTCCATAGGAAATTCATTTTTGTTTTTGAATTATCTTTATCGATTTGGCAAGTTGGGAAATTACATTAAAATTAACTGCGTTCCATTTAGTTTATTTTACGTAGCTATTTATTGATATTCATTTGTAAGAGAACTACCATTATTTTTTTGTTTTTAATTTAGTGCACCCAGTTCAGTTTTTCCAACTAAGGGGCAATTTAGCGTGGCCAATCCACATAGCCGGCACATCTTTGGGTTGTGGGGGCGAAACCCACGCAAACATGGGGAGAATGTGCAAATTCCACATGGACAGTAACCCAGAGCCGGGATCGAACCTGGGATCTCAGCGCCGTGAGGCAGCAGGGCTAACCCACCGCGCCACCGTGCTGTCCTAGAGAATTACCATTATTAATGTTTTTTAAAATTATTTCATAGAATATGGGCATGGCCAAGCTTTTGTTGCCCATCCCTAATCACCCTTGAACTGAATGGCCTTAGCGACCATTTCAGAGTTAAGAGTCAACCCCATTGCTGTAGGTCTGTGGGTCACATGTAGACCAGACCAGGTAAGGGGAGCAGAACCAGATGAATGTTTATGGTAATCCACAAATGCTCTGAGGTTCGAATTCCATGACAGAATTTGAATTCAATAACAATATGGAATTAAAAATAAGTCAAATGATCACCGGGTTCTGGACTCCCCCACCATCAGGAACATTCTTTCTAAATCTACCCTGTCTAATCCTGTTAGAATTTCATAAGTTTCTATGAGATCCCCTCTCACTCAGTTGACTCCAATGAATATGATCCTAATCAACTTAGTCTTTCCTCATATGACAGTCCCATCTTCCCAGGAATCATCCTGGTAAACCATTGCTGCACTCCCTCCATAGCAAAAACATCCTTCCTTAGATAAGGACACCAAAACTACACACCATACTCAAGGTGTGGCCTCACCAATACCCTGTACAATTGCAGTAAAACTCTCTTCCGAGACTCAAATCCTCTCGCTATGAAGGCCAACATTCCATTTGCCTTCATTACTGTCTGCTGTACCTGCGCGCTTACTTTCAGTGACTAATGCACAAGGACACCAAGGTCTCACTGAGTATCCACCTCTCTCAAATTATACCCATTCATAATAATCTGCCTTCCTATTTTTACTACCAAAGTGGATAATCTTACATTTATCCACATTATCCTGCATCTGCCATGCAAATGCCTACTTACTCAGCCTGTCCAAATTATACGGAAGCATCTCTGCATCCTCCTCACAGCTCACCCTTCTACACAACTTTGTATCATATGCAAATTTGGAAATCATACATTTAGTTCCCTCGTCCAAATCATTAATATATGTGAGCAGTTGGGGTCCAGCACAGATCTCTGCGGTATCACACTAGTCACTGCCCGCCAATCAGAAAAAGATCCATTTATTCCAAATTTTCCTTCCTATCTGCTGACCAGCTTTCTATCCATCTCAAGACACTACCTGCAATTCCATGGGCTTTAACTTTACATAGTGATTAGCTTTGTGAGACCTTCTCAAAAGCCTTCTAAAAGTCTAAATAAACCACATCCACTGGTTTTCCCTGGTCAACACTACTTGTTACATCTTCAAAGTATTCTAGTAGATCTGTCAAGCATGATTTTCCTTTCTATAAATCCATGCTGACTTTGTCTGATTACACCACTGCTTTGCAAATGCGGTGCTATGCAATTCTTGATAATGGACTCCTGTAACTTCCCTGCTACCGACGTTCGGCTCACTGGTCTATAGTTCCCTGTTTTCTCTTTACCTCCGCTTTGAAAAGCAAGGGGCGGGATTCTCTGATCCTGAGGCTAAGTGTTTTTTTTTTATAAATTTAGATTACCCAATTATTTTTTCCAATTAAGGGGCAATTTAGCATGGCCAATCCACCTACTCTACACATTTTTGGGTTGTGGGGGCGAAACCCACGCAGACACGGGGAGAATGTGCAAACTCCACACAGGACAGTGACCCAGAGCCGGGATCGAACCTGGGACCTCAGCGCCGTGAGGCGGTTGTGCTAACCACTAGGCCACCGTGCTGCCCTTGAGGCTAAGTGTTGACGGTGACATAAACAACGTTGCTCGACGGCGTCAACATGGCCTTAGGAGCAGCAATTCTGGCCCCTACAGGGGCCCAGCAAGGAACTGGAGTGACCCAAGCCGCTCCAGCTGCCGATCACCGGCGTCAAACGGGCGCTGCGGGTCTGCGCATGCGCAGTGGGGCTGGCGCAATGCGTGAATGCGCAGTGGGATCGGCGGCAACGAGCACATGTGCAGTGGCTCCTTTCTTCTCTTTGGCTCCTGTGGCCCTACGTCATGTTGCGTCGGGGCTGGCGCGGAACAAAAGAGGCCCCCAGCCCAAGAGGCCGGCACGCCGATCAGTAGGCCCCAATCGCGGGGGCCAGGTCACAATGGAGCCCCCCCCCCCCCCCCCCCCGAACCAGGCCGCCCCCGGATGCATCCATGCCGACGTCCCGCCAGGTAAGAGCCGGTGTGAAAGGCGCCGGCGGGACCTGGCTTTTTTTGTGTGGCCGCTCGGCCAATCCCGGGCCGAGCGACCCCCGACCGGCGCCACGTCGACCACTCTCCGGAGAATCAGCGGACCGGTGTCGGGGCGGCATGCCACGATTCGCGCCCGTCCCGCCGATTCTCCGGCCCAGCCCCGGGGTGAGAGATACCCGCCCAATTTTATATTAGTGACCCTCCAATCTGTGGGAACTATTCCAGAGTCTAAAGAATTTTGGAAAATCACCTCCAATGGATCTACTATTTCTCGGGCCACGTCCTTAAGAACTCTGGGTTGAAGATTATTAGACCTTCAATCTCAGTAATTTCCCCAAATCCATTTCTTTGCTACTATTAATTTCCTTCAGCTCCTCATTGGAACTTGTGTTTCTCAGAACGTCAGGTACTTTGCTG
The DNA here is from genome assembly GCF_902713615.1 of Scyliorhinus canicula. Taxonomy (NCBI): domain Eukaryota; kingdom Metazoa; phylum Chordata; class Chondrichthyes; order Carcharhiniformes; family Scyliorhinidae; genus Scyliorhinus; species Scyliorhinus canicula. Next base: position 121,524,899 of record NC_052147.1, on the reverse strand, counting down.
ATGCCTTCCTTTGTGAAGACAGAAACAAAGTACAATTTTAGTTCCTCAGCCATTTCTTTGTTCCCGATTATATATTCCCTTGATTCTGACTGTAAGGGGACTAAATTCATTTTTGGCAATCTATTTCTCTTAACATACCTGTAGAAACTTTTACAATCAGTTTTTATGTTCCCTGCTAGCTTACTTTGATATTGTATTTTCCCCTTCTTAATCAATACCGTGGACCACCTTTGCTGAGTTTCAAACTGTTCCCAATCCTCAACTCTATTGCTTTGTCTTGCTAATTTGTATGCCTCTTCTTTGAATCTAATATTACCTCTAATTTTGCTTGTATGCCATGGTTTGGCCAGAGTTTCCTTTCTGTTCTTGCACCAAATAGGAATAAACAACTCTTGGAGTTCACCTATTCGTTCCTTGAATACCTGCCATTGCCTGTCCACTGCCCTTCCTTTTAGTAATATTTCCCAGTCCGGCAAAGCCAGCTCATACCTCATACCATCATAGTTACCTTTATTGAGGTTCAGACCTTAGAATCAACTACCTAACTATTCACCTTGATAAAGAATTCTATCATATTATGGTCACTCATCCCCAAGGGTTCTCTCACAACCAGATTGCCAACTATTCCTTTCTCATGCAGACAAAATTGTGATAGCCTGTTCCCTTGTGGGTTCCTGAATGTATTGGTCCTGAAAACCATCCCGTATACACTCCAGAAGTTCCTCCTCTAATGTACTGGGACTAATTTGACTCACCCAAACTATATGCAGATTAATATCACCCATAATCACAGATGTTCCTGTATCACACGCACCTCTGATTTCCTGACTAATGCTACAGTTGGAGAGTGAGACCTTTAAAAGACAGGTGGCCAGATTCTCCATTCCTGAGATAAGTGTTGACACCGGAGCAGGATTAGTGGAGACTCTACAAAAGCAAAAGTGATGCCACACCTGGATTAATTCACCGACCGTTGAGGGGCTCGCACTGACGCCACGTGGAACACAATCGATTCCAATGGAAAAGGTTGTTCAATTTGTCAGGGTGGGGATTGGCACTCAAGAGGCTGACAAGTTGCAGCTGTATATTAGCATTCCAATCCTCACATACACTCATCCCAGCCAACAAGGTGGCACTGGTTGCTCTGGAGCACGCCCATCCCATTGATGGGTTAGCTGAGGCCAGAGGGTACCTAGGGTGGTGGCCCAGGGGGGCACCCATACAACCCATGACACTGAGTTCACAGTGGGCAGTCAGCAGTGTGTGCAGTGCATGTCTGCCTGGCAGGCTTCAGCAGAGGGGTTCCATGCCTGGCCACCCCCCGCTACTCCCCTCGGCCCTGGCAGAAGCCCTCCGGCCAGCTGCACAACTCTCAGCACACAATGGCGATGCTGGACACTTTCAGTACCTCCTCTCTCTTCGTCAACAGCTATGGCGCCTGTTTCATGATCTTTAAAAGCGCAAGTGAACCTCACCATCGGGAACACAACACCCTCCAGTGGAGAACGAGGATCGCATTGACTCTGGAGACTACCGAGTCAGGCCCGCTAATGATATGCCAACGGCATTTACTGTACTTGCGGAGTGGAACGCATTGATGCTGCTGTCGAGGAACAGGACAATTGCGATTTGGCGTTAACCCAGCGCCCCGCACGATTTTGGCATCAAAACCAATTCTTCCCCCAATCAGTTTCATGATTCTATTGTTGGCCGATGGAGAATCCCACCCAGGATGCTTTCTGTGAACCACCACTTTCCCAATACATTGGGTCCCCTGCCAGGACATTTTGGCAGTACAATGGAGAACATGGAGAACATGTGTGGGGTTCTGACATGGCATTGAGACTCTGTAGTCATTCATGGAATTTGCAGTCACTTCAATGAAAAGACCATCCTAGCAGTCCACACATGAGCTTGCTGTAAGAGAACAGACATTCATACGGGGCAAGAACACCGACTGACTAGATAAAGGGCCACTGAGAAATTGGACAGCTCGATCTCCGTGGTGTTGACAATGTTGTACTCAAAAATGTCACTACCAAATTGATGCCTAAAAGCAGGGTGGGAGTGAGGATTAAATCCATATCTATTTTTGTTACTTTCCACTTCCCTGAACTATGCACTTCTGTTAATTTCTCACATCTGGTCTAAATGCTATCGAGAGAGATGGAGTGCCTACGACAGTATCTACGTTTAGCTCAGTTGGCTGTGATGCAGAGTGAGGCCAATCGTGCCGGTGCAATTCTTGCCCTGCCTTCTCAACCTGATCCTCAGTTTAAATCACCACCAATCAGCTCTCCCCACAAAGGAAAAGCAGCCTATGGTCATCTGGGACTATGACAACTTTACTTTACCTTTATCTATGCCCATTTGGAAGGGGAGGTGTGTCTCTAAATTGAGGGTGAGAGTGGAAGAATGCATTTGTGAACTTGGCAGGAGGGAGATTAGCTGAAGGAAATAGCTCCATGAATGGATTATGCTAATAAAATGTTTAAGATGAAACATCATCCCTTTCTCCCCAATATTGTTGCATTAAAAGTTTATGAATCATGAAATAAAAGTGTCCCTAACTTAAAAAGGAGATATAATTTTTGAAGGAAATGGTTAAGATTTACGTGATGGGTACAGGAGAGGTAGGGAATACCATGTGAAAGAACCATATACTATTTTATTTGTCTATGTCTTTGATATCATCCTTGCCCTACTGTTCATTACTATGTTTATCATTAAACTTTACACAGAGAACATTTCATGTCTCAGAAAAGAGAAATTATAGAATAAAAAGATGTGAATCATGTCATGTCATTGTTCTATAATGCCAAAACGTAATGCATGTTCAATACTTTTGCGTGTTTCATGAATTTCACACTGTATCTAACTTTGAATGAAGGTGCACCATGCTGGAGTCCCAAGATACTGCAAATGCCTTGTGGGAATTATTTGATTTATGGCTTGCACTAAAACAATGTTTTGAAAAAAATATGAAACAGTGGCCCATATATTATTCCACACATCTCGGTACAGAAACTCCGACGTCTAGAGGAGTATAAAGCCAGCACTAAATGTATAACTTTTTCAAATTTAAAATTGGTTTCTTTTGACTTCTTTTTTTAAGTCTGTCTTGAACTTGACAACTCTTTATCACTCAATCTGTGTGCAACGTTTTGCCTTCAAGCACATAATATGCAAGTTACATTCTGTGAAATAAGTCTGGGGGATCCAAATGATTACTACAGAATTTGACAAGCGATAAGACTTGTTTATATTCGAATCCAGCATGGTTTGTGATTCACCATAAATTTGCAACAATTGAAACAATAGTGGTCCAAAACTTTGGTTTTTGCTTTGACTCTCAAACAAAGTAGACATGAAATATGCTTTTGAAAACTATTCCTGCTTTTAAGCTGACATGAATTTGTTTATCTCTTAAACCCATTGACAATTGGAATGTTCGACGTTTAAGGTGTTCTTCAAATAGGCACAAAACTCTGATGTTCACTTTGCCTCACAAAATAAACTTTGTAAAGCATATTTTGTTTATTTAAGAGGAAAGTTGTGAGAAAGTATTGTGATTTTTAAAGCTGAACACCTTTGAACATGAGCAACGGATCACGCACACAGACCTAGACACATGCACACAGTATAGAACCATTCCACCCCCACCCCCACCCTGTCATGGGCTACCTCCTCTATGGTCCAGCCTGCATTTTGCCACCATAACTCACATCAAACCCACTGCAACCAGACAGTTTTGAATTTCAGTTAGGACCCGAGCGACCTGTTAATGAAACTGCAGAAGGGTAAAAACTCACAGTGTTGAGTTATGCCTGGTGTTGCAAGCAGACTCGGAGTCAAAATGCTTCAAGCGTTAACATAATTGCAAGAATGTGAAAAATGAAGCATCAGGCTCCTGAGCAAAGCAGAAGGTCAAAGCCGAGCCTCGCACAAAACAGCTCTGGAGAAGATGGCCTCCTTTCACTATTTAATCAACCCTATTCTCTGTTGTCTCTATAATTTTTTAACGTATTAAAAAAACTGCACTTAATTTTTTAAAAATACACTCTGTCTTCGATAAGTGACATTCACTAGCTTTCCATGTTAAAATATGATCTGTGGCATCTATGAAATGCACTGCACTCAGCCCAGAAGACAGTCAATAAGTGCTCAGCAGATTGCAGGTCAGTTGAACTTATGCATATAAAATAATCAATACTTCTCAAAGATTAGGTTTTCAGGATCTTCAAAAATGACAGAGGAAACAAATGTATAGCACCCATAAATACCAACACGATTGGATTTTTTAAAATCCCAGCTTTCAAACTTAATTCAATTAAAAGCATGGTTTTACTTTATGATGGTGGTATAGTTGTACAGTATTCATGAGTTTCAACATCACAATTATATCACCTAATACTACAATAATTTGTGTAACAAACTGTAATCACTGCCAAAAGCAATCTGGACATCTCTGAAAAATCGATAAATGTCGCAAAACATATAATACACTGGTTTCTATCACCCAAATGTACTGGATTTATGGTTTGGGAAAATATTATTCATATTAAAAGGCAAAAGTCTGCACCACTTGTTACGTAATCAGTTACCACTGCATTCAATTTAACTACTATAACATTTTCTTCATGCAACCTATGTCACTGACTTTTTGTTTAAAAGAGTTGTTTTCACTGACAGCTTTTTCTGTGATTCTGCAACCACCCGCTGACATGTATTTGCTTTATGGCATTTGCAGTCAGATCAGGGAAAGGTGGGGTTTGTTCAGTCATGCCTGCCTTTGAGTGAGGAAAGAATTAACCTCTTACCTTGCTCGCTGCTGTTATCCCCACTTTGGGAAGCATGGCCACCACTGGAGGGTCCTGGTGTGCCGGCAGAGTGCGTTGACGTTGCATCATCATGGTCTCTGTTCCAAGATGATGGATTCTGATATGAAGATTCGTGCCCCCAAGGATTTTTTTCCAGTTAGTATTTCCAAACCGAATGAAGAACACAGAAAACAAGAAAGGGAAATAAATTAACACAAAATTATATGGGGAAGCAATTAATTCCCAAGTGGCATTTATTTTCTCAATATCTTCCGAGACGCTTAGCAATAGGTGCTCAAAGAATATTGAAAAGAGTCCTGCGCTGAAAGTTAGACCCGGCCTTTAAGGTCCAAACTCTGTAAGGAACAATATTTGGTTATAAAAATTCACCATAAGTTATCCAATCTTTACTGCTCAATAAAAAGGCATGGATAATATTAGGGTCTCCAGTGAAGGCACATACATGTTTATGTTTGCTTGTTTTACTGCAGTTCTTTTAAAAAAGAATTTTAGAATACCCAATCATTTTTTCCAATTAAGGGGCAATTTAGCGTGGCCAATCCACCTACCCTACACATCTTTGGGTTATGGGGGCGAAACCCACGCAAACACAGGGAGAATGTTCAAACTCCACACAGACAATGACCCAGAGCCGGGATCGAACCTGGGACCTCGGCGCCGTGAGGCAGCAATGTTAACCACTGTGCCACCGTACTGCCTGTTTTACTGCAGTTCTTTTCTCCTTTGAGAAAGGAAGTTATAAAGTTTGTCGTCAAACCAATAAATGCATAAGATTGTGGCTGCAATGCAGAATGTTTTCTCCTCCTGGTTCCCCTCCCCTTTCCTGATCGTTCCCAATACCCTGCCGCTACTTAAGGGAAAACAGGATTTCTACTGTACAGGAAAGGCTTTATCAGCACCACATGAAGGCAGGGAAGAGATGGAATTTCCTCTCACAGAGGAAAAAAAAGAAAAGGGACACGTGAAACAGATCAACCTTTGGGCTAGATTTATAATACTCGACACCTGCATGCTATCATTGCTGCCAAACAGACAGTTTGGCTTGCGAGGCGCCCAGTGTGTCAACTCATAACAATATTGGGTTGGAAAATTAAAATAAATCAGCAAACCAATTCAAATTATAAAAATATAAACATTTAACTTTAACAAAATCAAGACACTGTAAGAGATATTAACAACACCAAACCAAGTACAGAAACAGAAGACAAATTTACAGTTTTACCATTGTGTAGTTGATTGAAGCAATATAAACCAGATGAATTTGCGAAGGATAAATGTTGACTAGACACAGAACACCTCTACTGCAATAACAAATTAGTAGAGACTAAAATAAAAGCAGAACCACCGCCACACAGAGATGCGGCAACCTCTGCCTGGGTTCTGAGTTGGTGCCTACGAGTGTCCCTTTTATCTCTAAGCTGGGAAACCACTCAAATAGCTTCAAGCTGAAGGTAAACAGTAGGCAAAGGCTCTTCAACCCGCTGCAGCCTCTTAGCGTCAGCTGTTTGCCGGATGGTAACCAGATAAAGAGCTAAAAGAATTAAATGAAAAAGAGGAGAAACAATAGCTCCACGTGAAATTTGTCCACTAACAATGCAGAGCTAGAACCTTCCTACAGAAACAAGACAAATGCAACACGTTTACCTAGGTGATGATTTAAAGGACACACAAAGTCTGGTTAATTTTATGCACTACAAGCTCTTTTAAGTTGTCCATTACGAGAGTTCCCCTCTCCATATATAAAATTTATATTAATTACCCAGTAACACCTCTTCTATGTTTCATGGCAAAATGTCAGCAAAAGCCCATCATACTGTTTTTTTTAAATTAATATAGTTATTTTCCTGGATTAGGTTACTGGATGCAAGGGAAGAAAAATAGTTCAATTTCCTCTTATAATGAGAAATGCTCATTTCAGAATAGGTAACTCCACACATAAGTCTGAGCTGCATCCTTACTATCAATCAGCACCCATTCCCTTTTGCTTCAATACATGGGAGAAATAGTTGCCGTGATACAACATACAACATATAATCTAAAGGTGTACAGTTCACATGCAGCATTAACAAATAGCAGACAAAAATGACACCCCCAACTCATTCCTAATTGAGTTAAAAAGTAGAGTTAAATAGAGAAAGCCTTGCCAAAGAGTGAGTGCAGCACAATAATAGGAGCACAAAAATAGATACAAGAAGCTAGGTCTCCAGGGGCAGTATTTTCTATTTGCTGGTCTACAGACTCACAGCTGATAATGCAAGTTGTAATTAATATAAAAGCAGGAGACAATATGGACAAAGCTTGTACTAGCTGGGCCACAGGAGAACACTTTGCCACTATACAGTCTCTCTCATTTACACACGTTATCTTCCATGGCAAATACAGTTTTGCCACTATTTGTTTTCTTCAGAACCAGATATTGGTTCAGTACTGTCATTGAATTTTTCTGAAGGAAAATGGGAAAGGAAGGGGAGGATACATGAGAGAGAGGAAACAAGGCAGAGATTGAAAGAGAGAGAGAGTGATAGAGAGAGAGAGAGAGGAGTGACAAAGTTTCAGGCCAAATTCTTTTAAAAATTCCTGTTGGGCCTTTGTCAGTGCAGCGTATGCATCTCAGTGAAAATCATAAAGACTTGTAGCTGCTGCACTTTCTATCTCTGTCAATGTGTCTGCATCATTTGCCAATTTTCTTAATGGGACAGAACCAGACTCATCCACATTTTATCAGACTGTGTTTCCTTTACTCTGATATTGGAGCCTACACTTTCCAATATATATTTCCTTTCTAATACTGATATAGTACAATCAGGAATTCTGTCTGACTATTTAAACTCCATATTTGGTAAATTCTTATTTAACGCTGTTTTTGGAAAGCATATTGTTTTTATCAAACTACTGGACAATTCAAAGGATGCATTGGAAAAATATTAACCCCATGTTTAACTGTACAATATAACATATACACTGCAGAAAGCATACAGTGATTTCTTTTATTAACGGCTGGCAATCCTTCCAAAATAAAAATCAACTTCAAAACACAAGATAAAAAGAAATGAGGTCCTAAACTATAAAGCAAGACTATGCCGTGCATTGTATTTTCATCAAATATCTAACTATGAGGCAACAGTTGATATACAGAAACTGACAAAAGGAAAATACATCAGTCTGTAAATCATTTTCAATCTCATGTGAATTATTTGATAATAAATTAGCATAATACACATAGTGCTATTAACAACTTGTCCCTAAATTATATATGTAGTTTATATCTAACAACAATAATCTCCAGCCAATAAAATATTGGTAGTGCAGTACTATAGTACAATCATCTACGGCACAAACATTCAAGCTTACAAATGTTATCTATGTTGCCTTTTCACTTGAAACATAATGCCAGTGCAGTGCCCAGAAACCCATTAATAATGGTAAGGAAAGTTAAAAGTGATCTTTGGTATGCACAATATATTACAAAGAACGATTAGCTGGCAATGATTTTAAGACAGTAATTCAATCTCGGGATTCTCCCAATACTCATGAACTGTTCAAGCTTTGCTCTGGTGTTTATGATGTCATCATAACTATGTGATAGAATTACTGCCATATATCACTATGCCAGCCATTTATTACCATCTGTATTTTATTTTGGGGATGAGGGAGAATGGTTATTCGCAAATAACAATTCTTTCCTCTCAGCTTCATTCATTATTTAAAATGTTACCAAAATTAATAGATTGGCAAAAATCAAGGGTAGTTGAAATTCTTTCAAAATTCTCTTCAACTACTTTATCCTAATTTAACCGACTGACACTTCTAACTTATCAAGAGCAAAGCAGGTAAAAGTTTTGCTGTATAGATCAGTTCCGATTTGAACAACATACAACAATAAATAGCAATATTCGCCTTGCCCAATAAGCACTTAGCTTTTATAGTTGTTAGTATCTACGGTTTAAAGAAAGTTAAAAAAGTTATGAATGAAATCTAGCTCGCAGTTTTATAACTGAAAAAAAACATTAAATAATTTTTCTTTTTGACAGTATATTACACTGCCACACTCCCCCAATAAATTATATAATATTGGGCATTTTGAACCTAGCTGGACTTGAAAATGGTCTCCTGAACTTGCAGCTACCCCTCCTACAGAGCACTATTTGCTGACTGTTAAATATTTCTGCTTCAGCCCTTGAATGCAAACCTGTTTTACCTTACTCAAAGCCATAGCAACAAAACTGAACTGCAACTTGATTGGTTTGGAGTTTTGCACAGGGAAAGTTAAACTACATTATTACAAATTCTGCATTATCCATTGCATTCAGCCTGAACCCTTTGGCAATAGTATACTCTAAAAAGCTCAGGAATTGAAATGCAGATACAAAATTATAAACCTACATCTTTCTTTTACAAGTAACCATGGAACAAACTTTCCTTTACAGGTGATTCATTATATGTCTCCCTATTTATCAGCGCTACAATAAGCATTCATGAGCTGAATAGTGTGGAACTCATGATCATGCTCGGCAGTGAAAACTATTACATTCACAGTTAAAGCGCTCAGGGAAAAACCATTTGCTTCACTTCTGTCTACAGTGAGAGCAGCAGCAATGGTTTAAGCATAGCCTAAACTGAACTCCCACTGCTTAAAACCAAAGTTAGCTCCAATTCCGACACAATATAGGCAGCTGCTGCCATAGGACACTAATAGCCGAAGCAACATGGTTTCCTTGAACAAGGCTCGGCAACTATTTTTCTTCATTCTGTCATTTCACAAGCGACAAACAGCCGGGCAAGTTTGCTATTTCTATCTATACCAATGGTATCTCTGTCAACAGTGTAAGCAACTTGGGAAGAATATGCATTGGCAAACGTTCAAAGGAATGCTACCATGCAACAGATGATTTCATGCAAAACAGATTAAGTGCGTCAAGATATGCATGATCATCATCTATCTCACAAGAGATTTTCATCAGTTTTTCACTTTTTAAAAACAGTTTCTAGAACTAATGATTAGCAAGTTTGCTAGAAGGATAAAGTTAGCGAAACTGGGTCTTTCGATGCTCTTTACTTACGGTGAAAAACAAATTTCTCATTCGATTACATGTTCATATTATTTGAACATGCACATAAAAGTGTTAAACAAATTGGAATTTTACTACTCATTTTTCCTTGCTTTGATAATTGTAAAGTGACAAGTGAGATGCCTGCTAGATTGCCCAAATTAGATTAAGACCTACATTTTTCCCACAGGTAGAAGTTGCATTTCTAGGAAAGATTTAAGGATCAATTTTATTGTGCAGTTCTCCAGTATTTAAAATATGTTGTGATGCCTAGGTCCACTCTTTTGTTTTAAACTATACTGTCAACAAAATATAAATTGGCATTTTAATAACAGCACTACCCAGTATTTGATGTCCAATCAAAAGGTTACAAGTTCAAGTATCAGGGAAGCACAGTGGGCTAAACAGCTGGCTTATAATGCAGATCAATGCCAGCAGCGCGGGTTCAATTCCCGTACCGGCCTCCCCGAACAGGCGCTGCAATGTGGCGACTAGGGGCTCATCACAGTAACTTAATTGAAGCCTACTTGTGCCAATAAGCGATTATCATTATTATTATTTAAACTCCACCTCTTTTGGGTGATTTTTGTTACTCTTTAGGCAACCCACGAGATTGGGCGCTACATAAATCAACAATTTATTTAATCAAAGGGAAAACATTGCTTCAGTCTTGGTGCAGTCCACCTCAATCACATAATCTGCCACATAATAATGGTTTAGCACTGAGAATGGTTATGGCTGAGTCAGTACCCCACAAAGCATCTCACCTTCTCAACTGAGGACACATAGTGCTGAACAGACCGGTAAACAACACTTTGCTAAATATTGAAGATATTGTTCCCGCATTAGTTCAGCTAGTTAAGATGGTCAGAAGCTGAGCCATACAGTTCCATAGAATTCCTACAGGCCATTTAGCCTATTGAGTGTGCAGCAACCATCTGAAAGAGCACCCTACGTAGGCCCAATCCCCCAGCCTATCCCTGTAACCCCACCTAACCTACACATCTTTGAACTCTATGGGGTAATGTAGCATTGCCAATCGACCCAACCTGCACATCTTTGGACTGTGGGAGGAAACTGAAGCACCCGGAGGAAGAAACACACACAGGCACGGGGAGAACGTGCAAACTCCACACAGACAATCACCCAAGGCTGGAATCAAACCCGAATCACTGGCGCTGTGAGACCCCCAGTGCTAACCACTGTGCCACCATGCCACCCTGGAAGACCCCAAATTTTACCTCTGGCCAGTGACAATTAGCTTACTGCAAAAATGTGTGTTAGGTGAAGAAGAATTGCCTAGGGTTCAAGTGCTTGATCTCCAACCAGCGGATTTATTTGGCAATGCCTATGTCTGGACTTTGAGGATGACAGAAATGGTCTCAGCTCTGATGCCTACCATAGCCAGGTAGCCTACCATTATGCAATATCTAGGCATGCATATCAGAGGTGCCAAAGGGTTTCTAGTGACAATGGAATCATAATCCTGCACCGATTCAATGACTTCTACTAAGGTGGGGAGCAGAGATATTTGGTAGAAAAAGTGAAATAATTGTACAGATATTGCGTATTTATACTCAGGCAATTGTAAAATATATTTGTGTGCAGTTAAAATTACAGGTGAATGCAATATCAAGAAATTACATTTATGCATAATCTACTGTAGCTGCAGACTAGAAATCATCAGATTTTAAAATGCTACATCTACTAAATGAATTGTTAAAATATTAAAGATAAGTAAAGTTAATTTACCAGTATACAATATCAGTGTCCACAGTTATTGAACATTTTGTGTGATCAATTCTAGTACCAATATTATTCATCATGCTCCATTCAACTGAGTTCCACAGTATTTCACACATGTAACTCGGAGGCTGGTTAAATACCAAATGGTGACTGCAAAATGCAAAGGAAGCCTTTGTTTAAAGAAATAGTAAGCAAAGGTGAATTTCAGCATGAAGGAAGTGCTCCTAAAAGGTATTTTGGATTTTGACACACATTACTTAGTGGTAAGTTGGGGAAAGGATACTTGGAAAAAAGCTTTGCTTCACTGTTCTAGCTTAAAAAGATGCAGAAATGCCCAATTCTCTGCCTTTTATCAGGAAGTTCATGGATGACTGTACACACAATGTGCAGGGAATTAGAATTACAAGCAGTTACTTCAGGAATGCATTTGCAAAATACTAGGTGGATCATGTCTTAACCACGGTGCACAGAATCATTCTTAAACACATCTGTGCTGAGAGTAATGCAGTCAATAACACCCAGCAGTTGTAGTTTGTGTGTCCACTTTATTCTTGATTGCAAAAGACAAAAACCCGGACATTTAGGAGTTTGCAATAATGGGAATTTGTCAATAATATATTTGAACTGCCTCTCAAGAATGGATTGATTATGAACTGATTTAAATCAATCTGTAAACGTACTGCATCTTTGTGGTTATAGGTCAATACTTCTACCTAAAAAGTGAAAATCAAAGCTCAATTTAAATAAAATCAAATAAAATAGAACAAAATGCAAACTATGGCCAACACATTAAAAGTCTGCCTGAGTTGCTACAAGTCTTTCAGAAAATATTTTTTATCACCTAAAATGCAGCAAAGGCAGACAAAGATATTAAAGATGAAATTGGTGAATAGCAAATTGAAAAGTTTACACTTTCAGATCTAGTAAAAAGTAACAAAAAAACAAAATCTTGACACTTGAACTGAGAATGAATGCTAAATACAATTTTACAGATTCCGAAGGGCACAGACGCACAATCCATTGCTTCACAACTGTGCAATAATACTGTATGTATATGCTCGCTTGTAGCTATCCCTATCCCATCACAAAATATCTTCATAGGGTTTAGTAGTCATCAAGCAGTTTATATCTTTCTCCCCATGTGGCAGATTGACACCACTGAATAGGCAAGGAGAGGTGTGTGCTTTCGGGGTGTCAAGCAGCTGTCACAGATCTGTCACTTCTATAATGAAGGCAATACTGGCTCACAACAAATTAAAACACATTTTCTTTCAATCGGTGCTATTCAAGACCTAAATCAGTTCAAACACTCTAACCATTTCATGTGCAAATAAAATAATACAGTACATGTATGGATGAGAATGGCTACACCCCAGGTAAACAGGCTGCCTCAAATCCTTTGAAATACTTCATCACCATCAATGCACCAACTTTCACCAATTGAGATCTAGCCTAGGGTTATGTAGTGAAAATCCATATCAAAGCAAAAGAGGAGTCAAACAAAATAAATTAGCATCTGCAACTATCGCTTAGAACGAGCAGTGCCCCTTCCTGTGACTGAGAAGGCACAAAAATTAGTAACAAAGGGGTTGAGAGATTTCTATTCTTTATGTGCCTTGATCTCTATCTTCTTTATTGGTTTATCTGCTGTGCCCCCCACCCCCCTCCTCATTTCCCCTGATCTCTCAGGAAAGTCCCAGGAATTAATGTAAAGCAGGCTATTAGGAAAAATGTAAAAACAATTTATGGAGAAGTGGTATGACCATCACCTTGACACTAGGTTATTAAAAAAGGTCTGCATCCAAATACTTAAATATATGAGAGCAGATAGGCAGAACTCTAATGAAATGGAGTCAAATGAGCAATGCACAGGAAATGCATTTTGCCAAAGCTAGTTGTGAATAATTTTTCATAGAGCTTTTCATCTCTCTGCTGGTGTTCTGGTTGCTCAAATTAGTGCCCCTTTGAAAACAAATGGCAGGGGGTTTGATGTAAAAATGTTCATAGTTGAAATCACCAGGAAATAAAGGCTCTAAATTATAATACTTAATGAAGTGGTAAACCCTAACGGGTGCAAGATAAATGGGTTGTTATATTTGGTCTGTTTTGTGTTCAGAATGTTGCACTACTGTAACTAAAACTGCAGTTATCATATTATCAAAATGTTAACCTCCCAACCTCATCCCATTATAGTGTGTAAATTAGAATTTTTTAATGGAACACAGTAAATTGGCTATAGCATCTGCCATCTGCCAGTAACTTAAACAGGCTAGTTTATCTAATCTCCTCAATATAAACACTAGCGTGCTTCATTTCTACACATCAACATGAAATGAGGTACATCCCCATTGAAGACACAGCTAATTCCATTTTGGGAAGCCAAATATCACTTCCTTCTCAATCATTCCGGATTGGGGGAAAACGATAATCATTTCCCATTGACATCAAATCAGAATTGCGATTGAGATGCAAGAAAAACTGTTCAATAGTCTGCTCAAGTTTGGTAAAATAGATCATGATAAAAGAATAGAAACTGTTTTTTAAAAAATTTACTCTAATTGTTTCTCAGACTTTCGTATCAGTTTCTATCTTCTCCGCTTCAAAAATCCATTTCAGGCCTCACAATAAGAAATACCTACTGCGGTTATTTAACATATCACCGCAATGCTTTGCTGGGTTACAAGATACTGGTGAGTTTGAGAAGCGGATCCTAGACTGCGGTCTCCCCTGTGACCAAAGAGGTTTGCTAAGTACAATAATGCGATTTCCACACCTATAGCTTTCCCCAGGTAGTCTTTCAAATGCAGTTTGGAGACAGCGAGATTTCCGAAAATTGCTGCACGTTCCCATTCTCTGGGGAGTGTGCCTCTGCTTGACTAGGTCGAATGGACCTATCAGTGTGTGTCCAGTTGTCAATCTCACGCGAGATATTCCACATAAATATTTGCTTATACCTCTGTAGTATTTGCCTCCAAACACGCACTGGAATGTGATTGTTTCAAAAAATAAACCGCCGCCCCTTTTCTCCCCCAAAGCCCAGAACCGTCCCTTGCAAACTCCTCAATCACTAAACTCCGGCACAAAAGAGCCAGCTTGTCCATGTAACAAAACAAATGTCAAACCAAAGTATCCTGCTACAGTTAACTTCACAGCGCCCTTAAAGCGGATCGCTGACAACCCCTTCTGCGGTGACTGTGTCACTTTAATCACAACATCCTAAAGACATTGGCCAGCTATCGATCGGTTTGAATAAATGGACACGGGAGGTATTTCAATGCATGTGTAAATGCTTCAAAATACTCCTTTGCTCAAACCGCAGCCGAACAGAATCTGCACCAGAAACACTGCAAGTGATTTAATGCCTGCCAAAGCCTCCATAATAACAGAGATTGTGCCACACCGCCTGTGCCAAACTGCCCCTTGTCAAACCCAGCGTACGAAATTGAGAGTCCCTCCAGCCAGGGGCATCAGTTTTAGGTTTCTGACCCACCAGAAATCCTGGGCAGTGCTCAACACGCAACCCACTGCATCTGGGAGAGAGATCTTGGAATGGAAACGGTAACAACAGCCCTCACTTCAATAGGCCTTAAAGCCATTTTGCATTAAGTTTTTTTTTAAACCCTCAAACAGAAACACTTGCCCAAATGTACCACGACAAGGGACGGGGCAAAACACGGGTAGTGTCCAACACAGGTAAAGCTGCCGCTACAACAACCAAATCAAACTCCAACAGCCCAGCTCTGCTGGGAACAAATGGGGGCATAAAAACTTCACTCACATGTTCCGCCAGATTGGTCGATGATCCGGATAACTCTTCGTGGTCAGATTTTGAACTTCCATCCCGCTCGTCAATGACTAAATCTATTGGCATTTTTCCTTTTAAACAACTAATGTACCGATGGCAGAAGTTATCACACAGTTCGTGAACCTGAGAACAAAGATAGCAACAATTAAAAAGCCCGTCAGATTGCAAGATTTGAGAAAGTAGAGAGACGGGGCTGTGTGCGTGTGGGGACGCTGTGGTTTGTAGGTATTATCAAGCCAAGGAAACAATAGTGAAATTGTTCCTGCACTTATTATTCTCCAGAGACCGCAGCAACAAATATTTGAAAGAGGACAGAAATATGCAGTTAACATCAGCAAATAACTCTCCGGGTGAAAGGCCCCATATCACTTTACTACTGCACCATATCTTCATTCTAAATGAAATCTTCCACATATCTGAGTTGTGTTAAAACGAGGCACCTATCTCTACATTAGCGCGGCTGCTGTAACGGCCTAAAACCACTCGTATTTGTTCACAGTGTTTAATCTGATTGTTTTCAAAATAATCTACGCTTCCTTAATAGCATATGCATCCTTGAACCATAAACAGTAACAGTTGCACAGTATTTGCGCTCAGGTCTGGGTGTGCGATTTAATCCAGTGAGTTCAATACTTCAGTTCCGACTGTGAAATGACTTTGCAACGCTGCAAAATGATTGTTACAGTCTAACTCAAAGCCACATCAAAGAAAACACTGCAATCTGCAACCTGAAGCCAAACACTTAAAACCAAACGCCTTTTTTTTTAATATTAAGAAGGCAAGTGGGTGCAAGCAGGAAGCAACCTTGCCAACCTGTCGGTAGGAGCCGCGGCCAGCTAAATACAGACTCTGCTCTGCTTTAACAACACTGTCACTTTCTATTGTTGCAATGTGTCTTCCAATAATTCAACAAATTAGACTTTTCTGTTCATAAATCTGATCTGCAGTGAAGGATATGTTGTACAGAACTCGGTTCGGAACGCAGCGAGATTGACATAGACAGCAAAAAAGTTTTTTTTACCTTTTCTAACTCCAAGAGGTGGAACCTTAATACTTGTATTGCTTGAATCATCTGCAAATGTATTACACAATGTTAGACGGACCAAAGAGAATTCCAATCACCTTTCCCCCAAATTCTTAGTGAAAGCTCACACCAGAGAACATGGCAAATGACAAACTTTACACACGTTATAATCAAGTAAACGCCAACTGTTTATTTACACTGTTCTTTAAACCGGCGTTGTAAATATTTAGTGCTCTTCGAACGTATTTTACTCTTCACGTTATATTGACGCGGGTGGGGGTGTTAAAGGTTCCAGAAAATGATTCTGTAAAATACACTTGGGAGGGATGTTAGCCGGGAGCACCGAATCTCAAACCGCGTTTGAGAGCGATTTTCGGATCTTTTCAAACCCAAATCACTGGGCATTTGCAAAAACGTCGTGCGGAAAGTGCTGAAGTGGCTCTTTCGTGCTAAGGGGTTATTTTCTGACCCTCCACTCCCCCAGCCTCCTGCGGCTGGAAGGAGCGGGTTTGCAAATGCAAGTTTTTTTCCCACCGGGAAGCGTTTCTAAACCTCGTGTGAAACGGCGCAGAAGTGGACGGCAGTTATTTTAAGAGCAGCACTGATTAAAAAGCAACGCAGAAAAGGTGATCTTAGTCCGAAGAGTTACAATGGCCAACGTTTTCTGTGCAAACAGCAAAACCACGTGTAAGGCACAAGAAATCTGAAACGCGGGGAGAAAGATCACAAAATGTTGGACGGCTTACCAAGTTATCCAATTCTGGATTTGAAGAGAATAGTGGCTTTTCTGCACGGACCTAAACAACATGTGAAAGAAACAAGCTGAATGCAATGCAAGTAAGAGTTTGAAAACTATCTTTAAACACTTGCAAAAGTCTCACTGTCTCAAAGGGAAGGTGTGCTTACTAAATAAACAGCATGTGGAACACAATTAGTACATAAATAATATGTAATTACTTGTAATGTGACACATTTATTAAAATGCTTGTGTGTTTCACGGATGTACGCCTTTACAGACTATTTACTGATTGCATTTAAGAAAACATGACTGCTCGCAACACTATGGTCACAACTGCTAGCCTGTCGTTTTATTTCCTCCCAGCATATTGTAGAGAAGAAGATGAACTGGAGACCTGCTTGGCGAATACTGCAATGTCTTCGTTAAAGGAGTCAGAGGAACAGACATCGCCGCCTGCTACGCCTGGTTCTCGGGGAGTGCAGGTCGCTAACTCACATTTTTCAAAAACCAGCGCTAACAGAGGAAATAAAGGATGCCTGCAAGACAAGGAGGATTTCGGTCAATTACTTTTAGTCCTTAAGTAGACGAAACCCTTGAAACTATGCCTGATTTCTTCTAGTAATGAAGACAGTCTGCCCCCCCCCCCTCACTCTCTCTATATATGTATATGACTATTGAATTCTTATAGTTGTCCCAGCAATTGACAAGTTACAGCTGTAGAACTGGACTGTTACCAACACATTCATTCCCAGGTAGTGATTAAAATGGAGATTGATATTTTAACAATTCCACAGTTATTCACCCCCACTAAGTTGAGCAACAAGGCAGCAGCCATTTTGAAGTAAAACATAACTTAACAGAAACACTGCAAGGAAAAAACTTGCTGCTTCCGGTCACTTCACAGAGCTGTAATCATTAACGTTTGTGGATGGCAACAACAACAAAGAAATCTCACTTTGCATTCTAACAAAATGAAACAACACGCGAGATGCCACTGCGTGTGCACAAAGACAAGTGACACAAAGTTCAGAGCCCTGTGGCTGTGCAGACTAAACTTTGCAAATACACCAGAGATACTTGCTTTCCCCCTTGCCGAAATCGCCAGTCTTATTTGCCTTTCTATTGAGTTACTTATGAACTGTTTTTTCCACTCTCTCTCTCTCCCTCACTCACTCTCTCCGCGAAGCGTGTCCAGTTGTTCTTTTCTATTTTATTACCTACCCATAAATTGCATCTTATCTCTCTTTAGGGCATCGTTGACAGCAGAACCCATGCTCGTGGGCATGACATTAGGATGAGGTGTATGTGGCCCGTAATGCTGGCTGTGTAGCGGCGGTCCGTGGTTGAGATGGTGCACAGGAGGGATCGGCCGGGGGGCGTGAGGGTCTCCGTACATGGACGCCGGGACCCCGACTCCATCCATCCCGGCGTAATGAGGAAGTTCATCGTACTGCATCGAAGAAATCAATAGAGGAGATGGGGAGAGAGGGAGAGAGAGGGGGGGGGGGGGGGGGGATGGGGAAAGAGAGAGAGAGAGAAATTGTAACAGAATCGCGTTAAAAAAAAACAGCAGACCTGCAAGAAGCACAACACATGCTGGTGCATATTATAGTTTTGCTATCAAACCGCTTTTCTTTTGATGCTCTTGCTGCAAACCGGGCCGCCATCGCCAGCAGATGAAGGGGAGCCGGACAGGCCCCATCGACACAGGATTATCCGATAGGTGAGTGTTTGCAGATTGAAAAAAAAAACCTACCCTTTGCGCCATCAGTCTGCGCTCCCACACTCCTGGATGAGCCGTCTCGGTAATCCCCCAGTTCCGCTTTAGCTGTGATTCACACCGAGATCCCTCTTTTTGGTGTGTGTATGTGTGTGTGTGTGTGTCCCCAATCCAGTCTCCGACTTCTGCTTTATCCTCCACTATCGCAGTTTTTGAGAGAAAAAAACAGCCCAAGGAGGGAGGAGAAAAAAAAAGAGGGGAACTTTGCCTTTTTTTTTGTTGCTGTTCTGTCTGTCTGTCTCTCTCTCTCTCTCTGTTTCTCCCTCTTGTTTCTTTCAGCCGTGGTGGGTGATGGGTGGGAGGAGGAGAGGAGGGGGGGGTGGGGGGGGGGAAAAAAGAGAAAAAAATTGCCACGCCAAAAAAAAACAAAAAAATGTTGTCGTACTGAAGGTGACTATCGGCCCTTCAAGAGCCCGCTTGGAACAGAACTGTCGTCTCTCATGGCTTTTTGCCACTGCAGCTGTCAATCAAAGCAGGGTTGTCAAGGTATTGAATGAATGATGTTCTGCCGTTGCAACAACTCCGGCTCGCCTTTGGACCCGCTATCTTTACTGTGGAAGGAGAGGGGTGGAAGAGGAAAAAAAAAAACGACGAGAAGGTCGACGAGGAGTTTAAACCACACCAAAAAGAGAAAAAAAAAATCAAAATAAAATAAAAACGAGGGAGGAAAGGGCTTCGGCTCCTTTTTCGTAGCTTATTTTGTTGGTTGTTTGTTTGAATAAGTGGCTGTCAGTAAGTATTGAGGAGGTGGCAGGTTGCTTGCTTACACAGTGAATGTGTTGTCAGTAATAATGCACAGGCAGCGCTGAGCGGCGGCGGCGGGAGAATGACGGAACCCGGAAGTAGTGGTGACCACAGCCAC
Organism: Scyliorhinus canicula; assembly: GCF_902713615.1. NCBI lineage: Eukaryota > Metazoa > Chordata > Chondrichthyes > Carcharhiniformes > Scyliorhinidae > Scyliorhinus > Scyliorhinus canicula. Next base: position 121,505,054 of record NC_052147.1, on the reverse strand, counting down.
TCGCACGCCAAGCACTCTCTGATATGTAGAGTATGCAATCTGGACTGCTGCAAGTCATGGGGGGAGCCAGAAAAGAAATCACTCAAACACCCCCCCCCCTCCCCCACCCCCGCCCCCTGAACACACCCACCTCCCCATCCTCCATAATAATAATAAACTTATAAAACAAGATCTCTAAATCAATCACCATTATGTTTCCCCAGAAAGATTCACTCTCTATTCCTATGTCTGTTTAAATACAGAGGGAATCTTTCTCGCTCGCCCTGTCTTTCCTGTCACAACAGTGAAAAAGAAAGTTGTTGGTACGGTTGAAGTTATTTCAGAACTTGCCAAACTAGGTCTGTTATAGAACGCGCTGCTCCCATCAACCTACTTGCAATTCTCAGAAACGATCTGCGGGGGCGGGGGGGGGGGGGGGGGGGTAAGAGGGGGTTCAGGCGGTGGAGAATTTTCTGAGTTGCTACACTTAACAAATAGATAAAGGAGAAAACAAAGCCAGGAAATGGCTGGACAATCTCAGCAGGTCTGACAGCATCTGTGGAGAGAGAAGGGAGCTAAACGTTTCGGGTCTGGATGACTCGCTCAAAGCTGGAGAGAACTGGAAATAGTCAGATTTCTCCTATTGTGGGGAGCCGTTTCTAGTCAACATTACAACTGATCTCTGTCTAATATATGTGTGTGTGTGTTGGAGAGAATTCCCCAGAAAGGCACTATCGGTTTAATTTGATTACGAAGTTCAACAGGCTTCGAATGATTTTTCTTGCCAGCTATCAGCATGTGCGCTCGTGTTTCCCCGGTTTATTTTTCCTCTTCTTGTTGTGGTCTGCAGGGTAACGCTGAGATATTTATCGCAGTAATTCCTGATAATGTGTCCCTAATTGCATGGTTTATTTGGAGAATAAGTGCGGTCCCTGCACCCCCTTGAGCACAAATGAACTTTTCCAACGAAAAAAAAAAGACCTTTGCAGGGAAAGTAATTTGTGCATTCGTCCAATCCCTTCACTGGAGCCAATTCATGCCCCCCCCCCCCCCCCCCTTCACCCACATCCACCACACACACACCCGCCGTACATCATGGCAGTCAATTATCATAGCTTCATCTGATCATCAATTACAGGGGGGGGGGTGGGGGGTGCTAGAAGTTAAGAGGCGTAGCACTGGTCAACCCATCGATTGCAGTAGTTTTGCCCCCCCCCCCCAACCTTCATCTTCACGGTGCCCTGCGCACAAAGGCCGGACGGACCATCCTTTTAATATTGGCCTCATCAATTGACATCCAGCCTTTGTACATGTGACATCACATATCGATGCTTCCACCCAACTGCAAAACACATTGTCTACGGATATTTGATTTCCAAAATTAAACATGAATCGGGACTTTGTCAAGGCAGGCCAGACAGAATGTGTACACTTGCCTCCCCACCCCTCCAACCCCCCCCCCCCCCACCTCTCCCGCGGACACATGGACATAACAATGCAACTTCAGAGGTCAATAAAGCAAAACAAAAAATGAATGATTAAGAGGATGATGATGATAGTGATAACCACTGCAATTAAACAGTTTGATTAAATGAGGCATCATAACAACAATGATGTTTGGGGAACACCCCTCACACAAGAAGTAAGATAGCGCCGCGGTTGCTAAACGCCAGTGGGCATCTCCAACATGCTCCCGCCTGTGTACCAAAGGACTGCTGACAATGTAGGACAGCATCGAAAATTCGCTCTCAAAATATTGTTACGCATTGTTCCCCCTCTTTTTATCACCCCCACCCCCACTGAGATGTGCAGCTACCGAAGATCCTGCCGCCTTCCCGAGCCGGTTGACAAAATAAGTATTCTTCTGGTAGAGCCCACTGGCGACTCTGCCCTTCTACACAGAATGATAAGTGCAGCCGAGTGTCCTTCCTATCAAGTAAGTGTGTCTTTCACTAATGGGCATTTATTCCCAAACAGTATACAAACGGCAACGTTGCCATGGTTCTGCCTCGGTTCTGCCTCCCCATGCAACCCCCCATTTCGGATTGCTGCCTCTGAATTTGTTTCCGATGGATCGAGGCTGAAGGTGCAGCCTTGCTGCACTGCGCCGAACAGCCCCTTTTTAACCCGAGCGACAGCCCGCCCGCCAATTTTCACCTCGTCGATAGCCGCAATAAGCCCTTGTGTTCGGGGAAAGCCGACATTTGGAAGCCAGGCGCGGTGCAAATTGGCAACCCCCCTCTGAAGCACCAAAGCGGCGAGTTGGCAGCAGCGACCGAGCAGTGACTTTCTAAAGTGATAAATAAAAGTAAATCTTGTATGACAGTCATCGGTGACTATTGAAAATGCATTTGTTCCGACTCATTTTTTGTAAATGGGGTTGACTGCGGTATTTGTACCGTTACCATGAACCCCCGTGAAGTGTGCTTGTGTGTCAGAATATTGCTGCATCCTCCAATATCGCGCAGATTAAATATTCTAACCATATAACAGGCATTTCACTCAGAATATCGTATATTCTATTCAGAATCACTCAAATAATAAGCCGCGTGTATTACATGTGTCGAATTCATTAGAGTTTATTTTATAATATAAAGAAAAGTGCCCGTTCGGATTTTCAGTGATCAAAAAAAGTTTTAAAATAATCTCTTACACTTCTCGCCAATATAATTAGAGAACAAAGCGGCATTTAAACCGGGCGGCAGGCTGCAAAAACCGAGTACTTCTGTTCCAAATGGTAGCCACCTTGTATTTTATTGATAGAAACCTATGTAATAGAATAGCCAAAGTCCTTCTTTGGAGCAGGACGGGCGTACTTTACTGTAAAACACGTTATTCTGTTCAATAAAGCTTCCCAGGGCTAAACTACAAAATAACCGAACTTCTAAAGGCAGATTATCAGACCCTGAAGAACAATTCTGTCAAGTGCCTATCCCTAGTTTTCACTAAGATACAACTCTATTTCTGGCTCACCTTTTTAAAAAATACATACAACAACCGTATCAGTATCCAGTGTGTGCGCGCACCCCCCCCCCCCCCCCCCCCGCACCCCCCCGGCCAAAACTTCGGGTTAACAGACGATTGATTTGACTTGTGTAATTCATTAAGTATGCTTTTTTAAAAGTTTACGGTTTTTCGTGATCGAGAAAACTATAGGCGAAATACCCCGTCCCAACTATCTCCGTAAGAATCCCTGGCTGAATGCAGCATTTTCTGTAGGATTTCAATAGGGGAATCAAGTAGTTGCCGTTCGAATAAGGCAAATCTGGGTCCGGTTATGGAGTGCATCTCCATCAACAAGCAGATAGTCGGGGATAGCCGAAGATTGCTTCAACAGCTGGTAAAATTTCATCTTCTGGTGTCAAATTGGGGTCAACTTGGGGTTAGAGCTATCACTGTTCAGACTGAGCAGTCCAGCTGTGTTGAGATTCATTAAGAGTTCAGTATCTGTTTCAAGAAAAACAGCACTAAGACAATCAGAGGACGAAGGATCCCCTTGTTGTTGGTGCGATGGCTGCACCCACTAAAATGGTAAACGGAGCCGAACTTTCCATTCACCCCGAGAAGCGGCAGACCCCCCCCCCCCACCCCGCTCACTGTCCCCCTTATCTAACAGTGCAATTTTAAACATTGAGGTTACATCCTGATTTACTGACGCAAACTGAGTTTCTTGAGCGAAGCACTAACCCGGTAATCACTGTGCAAATTAAAGGCCAATTGGCGATGTATTTACCAAAAGGTGAATATCAGAGAAACAGACTCCTTCTAGGGTAACATTGCATTCACGCGTTTAGTTGTCTGCCTAAAATTCTATTGGTACATATAAAAAAAACATAAATGTATCCCCAGAATAATGGCACCCCGACTCATAAAAGCTAACTAGGCTAAACTCGTTTGCTGTTACATTTATAAACAATTAACATTATTATTTACTTTAATTGCGGTGTCAGTTCCTGTATGGAACGATGGAAAGTATGATACGGAGAATAAAGGGAGGCTACAACATTGGAGACACCCAGTTATTTTCGTGATCTGCTTGCTCAAAGAGAGTGCATTTGTTTGAATGTCTCTCGCTTCTGACCACAGTTAACGCTGTTTTGGTTTGATTGTGGCTGCTCTTTAATCTAAGCCTGTGTGTCTGTTTGCTTTAATTCTTCTTTCGAAGCTTGCGTCTGCCCCCCCCCCCCTCCCCGATTGTGCAAATTTGTGTAAAATAATTTCATTTCTTCACTGCAAAAAGTTTTTGAATATCTACTTATTCGGGAAGCGAGGTAAGGCGCGCGTTTGAAACTGACACTTTGCAATGCATTTCACCAGTCGATTAATTCTTTCCAAGAATCTATTCCCTAAACCGGCTCAGTATTAGATTTACAGGTTGCTCTATTTGTTTTAGAAATCGTGGATTCCCAATCCCCCCCACCCCACCCACCCCGACCAAATCCCCCCCCCCGAACGGAGTGGGAGGAAGACTTAGGACGATTATGTTGAACTTTTCCTGACCCCAAATAGAAAGCTGACCTTAAGGAAATACTCCGCGCTGAGGTGTTTAACCGTTACCTGTAAACCACGGCACATTAAACTCATCGGATTCTCTTCGACGTCCACCTCAATCTCGCCGCAACCCAGAGAGAGAGCGGAAAAAAAATTCCCAAACGGACGGTGAACTTTAGGCAGATGTTGTGCCGTGACCGGGGAAGAGAGTTTATTCTGTTCGACAGCCCTTTAGCGCTATCTGGCGGGGCTGACAGCAGAAATCCAATTGCTGAGGAAATACTCCACAGTGTATTTATTCCCCTCCTAAAATAGATCCTCGCAGCCGCGTAAAGTTCATTTACCAGCAGCAGCGGGTCAGTGATCTGGTTTTAAATGAACACATTAAATGGTACCAATGGAATCTATTTCAAACAAAAGCTCAATGTGATAACCCCGCGTCCAACACACCAATGATCTCATTTCATTCTGGAGAGAGTAAACTTTTCAATCGCCGTTAACGTTACCCTGCCGACAATGCGGAGATACCACCTATTCGTTATTCCAAATCCTTTTATCTCTGTTTCCAATGTGATTGATTTCAAAACTAATACATATTTTTTGTTCCGCGGGCTAAGGGCGGCTATCGCTAAATTATGACAACGGATCGTCCACATGTCCCTTCTTCCTGATGTGCGGCCCTTTGAAAAGATTATCACGCGGATTGCCTATTTATTTTGACCGCGCCGGGGAGGGCGAACCATCTACAGGGCCGGGAACTCGGGAGGTCAGCAACCGAGGACTTCTGAATGACCAGCTCTGTTGTGGAAACGATAATACCACAATCACACCTCGCCCACACAAGACATCTCCCCGCACGCCAATTCCACATGAAAGCATTTGGAAGAACTGTTACTTTTTCGGAGATGTGTGCTAATTTAGGAATCTGCCTTTCGCTCACATGTTTAGCTTGATTTTTTTTCTGAAAAAACTTGAAACGGCGGTCGCTGGCTTTTAAATCATTAATACTTCCGCACACAAGTTAGTTTGATTTATTCTCTTCGGAGAAAGCTGGATTTTTAAAAGCAAATGTTATTTACATTGACCGAACAATGGTACAAAAAAAACACCCAACAAATCAGACCGATTTAGGTAGTTTATTTTAGATGTTAATAGACTATGCTTCTCTGCTCCTTAAACACAAGCTGGCCATGTTTATAAGTAGTGGAATCATTTAATGAGTGTCATTAAAGCGTGTTTTCCATTGCAATTATCCCTGGATTAGAAGCACCAAACCAGGTTAATTTGAAAAAAAGCAATTAGTGTGCGCTGCAACAAAGAAGGGTAAATCTTTATGGACTTATTGTAACAGCATCGCGGTAAATTTCACCCCTTCGATATTTTATATATCTCGCCCCATGAACCGCACGCCAAAAGGAAGCTAATGTTTTTCACACAACGTTAACGCCGAGACAGTCCCAACAGCAGTTTGGTGATGTTCCTTTCTGCTGGCTTTGTATATAGATCCTGATCTTTAACAAAGCAATGTTGAGCCATTTTGTTCTAGGCGGTTTAGCGCCATGAAATTTAACTTCTTATGCGAGATTTTTTGGATTCACGCTACAATTTGGTCACTAAATTGGGGCTTAGAAATAAATCGGTGCCCCCCCCCCCCCCCCAACCTCGGGTTTCTTCCCTCCTCATAGCCACCGAGGAGGTAAGACCTTAATTATTGACACCGTTTTGAAAGGATTTTTTAACATATGAAGACCAGCAAATAATTAACCATATTACCTATCAGAAAAAAATATTGTCCAGGTAGAATACTGTCGGAGTATCCTGGGAGAAGGAAATTCGCCCCATTTTCTATCCCTCTCTGCACACCCTCGCCACGATCTTGGCATCATTATTACGGGCAGTACATTTCTGGCACATTTGGACGATCCGAACCTTTCCATTATTTAAACTTAAAAGGATGATTCCAATTGGAAGTGCTTGATCTTTTGAGGCATTGATGGGAAATTAATTTTGCATTAATGATAATTATTCACTTGTTAACTTCCATTTAGCGGTTAATGTGACTTTGAACAATGGAAATATCACTTGACTAAATTGCTATGCACAAAACATTAGGGGGAAATGACTTATTTTAAGAGGCCGAATGGAGGTTGTTGACCTAAACGGGAGTGAATGTGAAACATTATTTTGCGCACTTTTGATGATTTTGTTTCTTTCAGCGTTTTTAGAAAGTGCGGCATGATTTAAATAAATTTAATTAGCCACGGTATCCAAACAAATAAAATCAATCACAACTTTTACAAGGAGACAAATTTGACCTGAGGCGGCGCGGGGCCCTGGGGGGTGGGGGGGGGGGGGGGGGTCTATAATTCTTTCACTGCGCCGAACTTGCAAAATAATCTTTCTGTGTGCGCCGGATTTCCAAACGATCTCTTTAAAACTGATTCTCAACTTTTCTACAGACGATGTGAAAAAGGGCGATGGCGAAACAAGCCCATGTTTGAAGGGAAGCGCTCGGCAGCAAGGCAGCACGTACAGAGCCTGGAATGCCCTCACTTTGAAGCGGAACGCGGCCCATGGCTTTGCGACAGAGACAACGCAAACATCGTTAAAAGACATAAATGTCTAAAGGAATGCCCGGTTGTTGAGTAAGCTACACGCCAGTGGATGGACTGTTGTTTTGTGAAGGTCACGGGCGAGTTTTTTCTCCCGCAGATCATTAGGTGTAATTGGCCACGTTTAGGTGGACTTGAGATGCCTGTACTTAAATTGATAACAATGACCTTCTCGCCGCTGTCCTGTCTCACATTATTCATTTTTTTTTGCCAGGCCGGGTTGAAACCGATTCCTACTCCAGTTTGCCGGAGATATTGCAGAATACAAACTCAATAATGATGTCCCGGAAAGTCTCATCACATTTTTGTTTGTTCTTTAATATTATGTAAGCAAAGCAGATAACATTTCATCTGTGTCTTCGGCGTGAATCAATCAGATTAAACCTAGGCTTCAGCGGTTAACATATTGATTCATTGGATTGCTGTGCATGTTTTCAAAGTGTATTGTACTTCATTGCAGCACACACTCGAAAGTTAAAATGTTTAAAATAAATACATTGCTGAGTAAAGTGTTTGCTATTCGAATTCTGTGTGCGTCCTTTGAACCATATAGATTGAACGTCATTTAAAAAAAAATGCAGATTGACATTCAATATTGATTTAATTACTAAATGAATAAAAATAACTTAACCAATCGATCGCTCCCTGAGCTGGACATCCCTGAACTTATGTGAGTTTCATCTCGTTAAGTGAACAATAAAAGGTGCAATAAGTACGGGAAACGGAAGGCAGTAAATTTGCTGACATTTTCGTAAAACAAGCCCCCCTTTAACGTGAATTCGTTGCAAAGGATATTATCCGCACTTCGCAATTTTCATTTTTTATAAAAGGTCCCCTTTCAATATCGCAGCGCACATCAGAAGATAGCCCGACGATATTTCAATGCTTCAAACATTGTCCTTCGGTACCAAAGGGGTTAAAGTATCTTACAGTAAAGTTCAATAGGCTTCATTAGGTTTTAAAGATTGAAGGGAACTATTTTCATCGATTGGCGCTCACTGCCCATAATTGAAAAAACATAACGCATTATTAAACACGCCGTTGTGCCATTTTATTCTACAATTAAGAAGTTGGACACACTGCCCAGTGTAACAAATGAAACGGGAATTTTAAATTATAAGGTAAGCTGGTCATATTATTTTCCAATAGCAGCTAATATCAAAATAATGAGGGGACAGGCGTGTTGAAAAGGGACCGAGATCGTTTGGGGTTTTATTTGTTAATGGGAAAGGCGGCAGCTTTGGCTCAAATGTGTTCTCTTTGGACGTGTGAGTAGTCAGCCATCCTCTCAATCCCATATCAAAGCAATTCTGCACCTTGTGGGGCCAGTGTGAGGTTAGCTTTACGGTCCAGCTTGCAGGATGAGTAGAGAATAGGTTACTACAGAGTGACTGGCTTCTCCTGTCCCGATGTCATATTTACATGCTCCTTATCCTGGATATCTCCAAATGCCTTAATCCTGGGAATCGAAACTCCCTGAACCACCTGTTTGTACCTCTAATGTAGCCCATAAATATCGCCCTGAATCCAGGAGGGCAATTTTTTTAAAACAATGAAATAAGGCGGGGGTGAGATTAAGTGAAGGATTTGAATGTGTTCAGTGCGTGCAAGATACATTGATAGTAGGTGAGCTATAGCGGAATTGTCTGACCCACAAGAGATATTTCTATCTGAAGAAAAGCCGATCCCAGCGCCCGGACACCAGGGACTGCAGCTTGCTGTTACACATTTCCAGCCACTTCTGTCTAAAGTTGTTGCTGCCATGTATTATTTATTGTTGTGTTGCTGTTGCTCCGATCTCTGACCCTACTTTACACCACATTTTGCTCAATTGTTTTCTAGTTGTGGGGAGGCTGCATGGTGCCTTTGGCAGAAGCCACTGTCCGGACCCCAGCCACTGGCTGCCCACTGGAATTCTCCAAGCTGCGACTGAGCACAGGCTCGTGCACGCCACTGGGCACGCGCGCCGCCGCCGCACCTCTCTCGCGCGCGCAGCCAACCCCCCTCCCCCCAACACCGCAAAGGGGCACCCAGGGGTCAGAGCCGCCCGAAAATCGGGCGTGGGCGGGTCCCGCCATGTGTAAACATTTGTGTGTTAGTGTGAGTGTATGCATGTATGTATATTTAAATGTGTGAGTATGCATGCGTGTACATGTGAATGCACGTGTGTCTGTGTACGTGTGCATGTTGGCACGAATGTGTGTTTGTGATTGTGTGTAAGTGTACGTGTGTATGCATGTGTGTGTAAATGTCAGTCTGTGTAATTGTGGGTGTGTGTAAGTGAGTGTATAAGTATGTGCACATATGTAACATAATTTGTGCATGTATAAGTGTGTATGCTTTTAAGTGTGTATAAATGTGTGAGTGTATTTGTGTGTGTAATTATGTGTACTGTATTCGTGTAATTGTGTGTATTTGTGTGTGCATTTGTGTTTGCGTTTATTTGTGTGTATATTTTTGTATGTGTGTATTTGTGTGCATGTATGTGTATATTTTTGTATGTGTGTATTTGTGTGCATGTATGTATATCTATGTATGTATATTTGTGTGTCGTGTGTGTACTTGTGTGGTACATGTGTGTATTTGTGTGTGTGTGTGTTTCTGTATATATATTTGTGTGTGTATTTGTGCAACAGGAGTTGCTAATGGTAATTACCCACAACTGTACCTGCAGCAGTTTGGACAGGTAAATAGAATGCTGGATCTTTAAGGGATCGAATAGATTTGGCATGAGGAATACAGACATTGCCATACATGCGATTTATGTTTAAATTACTAGATGTAGGAATTGTACGATAATGAGAGTTTAACAATTCCCCTGATCTGGTATTGTGTTACTGCTGGGTGTTGGCTCCAATTTATTTATGTTAAGTACTTTGTGTGTTCCTTCCTTCAACCTGCATTCATAGCGGACCTTGTCACGGCATGCCTTTTGCTGCATTTATGGGTTGCAGCCAGGTAGGCAGTCATTAAATCATAGAAATTAAACAGCACGAAAGGTGGAACATCCATGCTGACCCAAATTCACCCAAGTGCCCCTTTCCAATCTTATCTTCCGGCACATGGCCCATAGCCCTGTAGCTTACAGCACTTAAGCTGCAGGTCCACATACTTTTTAAAAGAGTTAAGGGTCTCTGCCTCCACCACCAATTCAGGCAGTGAATTCCAGACACCCATCACTCTCTGCATAAAAAAGTTCTTCCTCATGTCCCCTTTAATCCTTCTGCCACTTAGCTTGAATCATGAGCCCTGGTTTTTGAACTCTCTGCCAAAGGAAAGAGGTTCCTCCAGTCTACTCTATGTCTACCTCTCAATTTTATATACCTCAATCATGTCACTCCTGTGCTCCAAGGAAAACAACCCAAATCTCTCCTCATAGCTAAAATTCTCCAGCCCTGGAAAAATTCTTGTCCTTGGATATATGACGCAGTTGGTTCCTGAAAACTGCGTCATAAGTCAAAACGTCATAGGTCGGAACTGGTTTTCCCATAGGAACAACATTATAAATGGGTGCTTGGTTCCTAATCAAGGCAAGAAAACCCTGTTTTCATGGAATAATAAAAAGTTTGTAGGATTTTGCTTCAGTACAATTGCCTTATAGTAGTGAATTTCCCATGATATAATATTGCCTATACTTTCAGAGACAATTCTATCCTGTATCTGAGAAGCAATTCGTCCTTCCTGAGGCAGTGAAAGGTGGACCATAAAGGAACATAACAGTTGGTAAAGACCAACAATTCACTGGCGTGTCACTGCAAAGACAAATCCAGTGGAAAGTTGAAACAGGGTGTAAATTTATAAATGTCATAAGAGCCATTTGTCATAGCTCACAGGTTGCAAAGTTGATGATTGCCTGTATTACCATGATTACAATGTCTGACTCGCACTGTGTAGGACAGAGCTTTACATGTGCATTGTTACGTACATGAAGCTACTTCTTTAGTGGAAAGTGTGGACAGAAACCCTTCCAAACCATTTAATTGAATTCCAGGTCGATTTAATAAAATCCTCAATAGGATCCAGGGATTTGACATTGTACTGCAGTTAAACCTAATGAGTCAAACCCCAACACAATGCTTCCTCTGGGCAGCCTCATCCTTCTTCACTTCACACCCAGGTTAAGCTAATTGCAGACTCATATTAAAACAAAAGCAAAATACCAAGGATGTTGGAAATCAGAAATAATTCTGTATGGCTCTACTTCAAAGAAGAGTCACACAGACTAGAAACGTTAACTCTGTTTCTCTCTCCACAGATGCTGCCAGACCTGCTGAGTGTATCCAGCATTTGCTGTTTATATTTCAGATTTGTACTGTACCTTTAGTGTAATTATGCCTTTGCACATCAGCTTTTGTGCAACAGCAACATGTTTTCTACTGGAATGACATAAAAGTATAGATTTTTGCTATCAATCTGAGCTGATCACACTGGATCTGCCCCAGTAAAATCCAGAAACAGTGGAGTTTTATATTTGAAATAAAGAGCCCTGATCACAACTCAGGGAAATGCAGATCATAGCAAGGGTACAGATGCAACTTATACAACACCCAAAAAGAAAAGAAACTTGATGAAATATCTTTGGGAAGTTGATTGTCATTTCCTCAGAAAATAGAAAAAAAATGTTTATTACTCACAATTGTAACTGACTGTCATATACACATAAGTTGTAATGTCATTCCACACATCATAATAACATCGATAGTCTGTACAGCTCTTATACCCTGGAATTAAGATTGAGTTTTGGTGGAGGTAATATAAATAAACTGTTACAGTTCAAAGTAAATTTTGGAGAGGTTTACTTCCTAATCTAAATGATTTTACTCCATGGATCTTCGTATTGTGTTTTTACTGCAAAATACTACAAAAAATCACACTGTAATTATGTGTATAATTTTGGTTTGTTTAAAATCCAGATTGTTGGTGAGCATTGGGATAGAATTACTGCTTCATCAAAGAGAGAATTTTTCAGATACTGAATGCCATTAGCTTGCTTTTCTGTGCTTTAAATATTTCATTTTGTATCTTTTATTTTTCATAAAACATTTTTACTCTCAGATGTGAGGAAGACATATCTCCCACTTAATAAATCTTTTTAATGATTTCTGTAAGCAAATTCCACTAGCAAAAAGGTGGTTCTGTTCCAATCAGTGTTCCCAGGAAGTGGGTAGCATGGTGGCACAGTGGTTAGCACTGCTGCCTCATGACACCGAGGTCCCGGGTTTGATCCCAGCTCGGGGCCGCTATTCCTGTGGAGTTTGCACATTCTCCCCGTGTCTGCGTGGGTCTCACCCCCCACAACCCAAAAAGATGTGCAGGGTAGGTCAATTTGCCACACAAAATTGCCTCATAATTGGAACAAAAAAAGAATTGGGTACTCTAAAATTAAAATAAAGTGTTCCCAGAAAGTTTCAGACTAAGGCATTGCATTATTAGGCAAATGCAGATCAAAACCAACGTTTGATAAGAGTGTGAAAAGACTTGGATTTACCCAGATCATTTGCAGGGATATTCAATAAAACATGTGAAACATCATGTTATTTGACAAATATGATAAAGTAGCTTGCAGAAATTTAGCTTAATGTATATTTTGCTTACAGACAAATTTGAGGTTCTATTGTTGTACAGCAAGCTCAGATACTGTATGATATCATTGTTTAATTACTTGAATATGATGGCATAACGCCTAACTGTGTTGATTCCCTGGTCTGTTTGCTGTACAAATATTGGTTCATATTTATAAATTGGCAGTGGAGTGGGTGGGTGGAATACCCAGTAATTGCAGGAGTGAAATAGGAGAGACTAGTGCAAAGATTAGAAGCCTAACTTGCATTCATTTATTGGCAGATTCATGTAACAATAGATATTGGAATTGATGGACAAACTAATGGCTAAAATTGCAGCATGGTTGCACAGTGGGTTAGCCCTGCTGGCTCATGGCGCCAAGGTCCCAGGTTCGATCTCGGCTCTAGGTCACTGTCCATGTGGAGTCTTCACATTCTCCCCGTGTTTGCGTAGGTTTTGCCCCCACAACCCAAAGATGTGCAGGATAGGATGATTGGCCACACTAAATTGCCCCTTAGTTGGAAAAAAAAATGAATTGGGTACTCTAAAAAATTTTTTAAAATGGCTAAAATGCCTCCATAACATGGTGGAGAACAATGGTTGAAATAAATTGCATTCAGAATAGGATGGATTGAACTGTTGCCCTCTTTTTGTTAAAGTGCAATTGATAAAGAATTGTTTGGCCTCTTCAAATAAAATATATCATGGCCGGGAGCCGCCGTAGTTTCTCAATTTTTGTACCTTTTGCCAGCATGCAGAACTCTGAATTCAAGCTTCTCAGAAGCTGTAGTAATCTCCAGTAATCTGCTGCAAATTTGCCTCAGAACGATGTTCACAACTGAACCAGTGTGCTTTCTTTGATGTTTGCACTAGCTATCCATTTGGCTTCTCGAGAGTGGGATTCTCAATTATGTAATGAATTATGAGTCATTTTTTTGACACATTCCCATTACGAGCTAGGTGTATTTCACAGAGAAGACTTGTATCTGGCACAGCAGGAGAGAGGGGGAGGAATCTTTAATCCCACCAGTCTTGACTGGTTTTTGAGCTAAATCCCAGTGGTGAAAGGACACACCTGATTTTCCACACTAGTTCCTTTTTAATTTTAACAGTCCAATCCACTAAAATTTGTGCAATAAATAACAGATATGCAATAAAGGAAATAAAATTGCAGCCAGTTCTATTCTTGTATTATACAGACCAATAAGGGCTCAGTTTGGTAGCTGGAGAATAATTGTAAACAGGAGAGTGTAACAACTTTACATATATTAATATTCAAATTAGATTATTGCTCACAATCAACAATGGGAAATGTGCAATAAGTTGGCAGGATACATTAACTGCAGAACCACAAAAATAGACTAATTTCTGTCATAACTTGGATTATTGAAGTGTGTAATGTTTATTAATTTTGAGCTAGATTTTGATAAGTAAGTTGGATAGTGAGTTAGCACTATTCACATATTCACTCTTGCACACAAAATCATGCATTAAGAAGTCTCACTGTAAAACCATCTATGCAGTCAAACTTATTAATATAATTGCAATTCTCTCTGGTTTTCTGTGTAAATTATTCAGCCATGGCATGGCTTCTGTTATAAGCATAATGCAACAATTCTTGAAGGTAATGAACACATATTTAAAGGCTCATAAACATTTGATCATCATTTTTGCCATTGACATAAGGAGTTAAGAGAAAGATCTGTATCCGGAAAGACTGGTACTGGATTTGGAATTAAGTTTGGTTAACATAGCTTTTGCTGCTGCAGGAGACGCATCTTAGTGTAATGGACCAGGTTAGACTGAGGAAAGGCTGGGTTAGTCAGGTCTTTCACTTGGGACTAGATTCAAAGTCTAGAAGGTTCGCAATCCTGATCAATAAGTGGGTGGTGTTTGAGGCGGGTAGAATAGTCTCGGATGTGGGAGGTTGGTACATTATGGTCAGTGCGAAACTGGAGGGGGTGCAGGTGGTATTAGTAAATGTGTATGCGCAAAATTGGGACGATGTGGAGTTTATAAAGAGGATGCTGGGGAAGATACCGGACCTGGACTCACACAGGTTGGTCATCGGAGGGGACTTCAACACAGTTATGGACCCTGGCTTGGACCGGTCAAGCTCGAAAACGGGCAGGATGCCAGCAATGGCAAAGGAACTAAAAGGGTTCATGGAGTGGGGGGTGGGGGGGGGGGGGGGGGGGGGGTGGGGTGTGGATTCATGGAGATTTGGGAAGCCGTGGGTGAAGGATTTCTCCTTCTACTCACACGTGCATAAAATGTATTCCCGAATTGATTTCTTTATTTTGAGCAGGGCCTTACTGGCCGGGGTGGTGGACATGGGATACTCGGCGATTACAATCTCAGACCATGCTCTGCACTGGGTTGCAGGTTAGTAAAGACAGTAACCAGCACCCGCACTGGAGGTTGGATGTGGGACTTTTGGCGGATGAAGGGGTGTGCGAGCGGCTGAGGAAATGTATTCAGAGCTGCCTGCAGGTCAATGACATGGGGGAAATTTCAGCAGTGGTGGTGTGGGAAGCAATGAAGGCTGTGGTCAGGGGGGAGCTGATCTCGATCTGGGCACATAGGGAGAAGGTGGACTGGGCAGTGACGGACCGACTAGTAAAGGAGATACTACAGATTGATAGGAGGTGTGCGGAGACCCCAGAGGCAGGGCTTTTAAGAGAATGGCGGAGGTTACAGGTGGAGTTTAGCTTGCTGACCACAGGGAGGGCGGTGGAGCAGCTGAGAAAGGTGAGGGGGGCGATCTATGAACATGGAGAGAAGGCCAGCAGAATGCTTGCACAGCAGCTTAGGAAGACGGAGGCAGCTAGGGTGATAGGGAAAGTAAAGAACGGAGATGGGAACCTGGTTGGTGATTCAGTCGGGGTGAATAAGGCGTTTAGGAATTTCTATAGCAAGCTGTACAGGTCGGAACCCCGAAGAGGCCGGAGCGGATGAGGCACTTCTTGGAGGGGCTGAATTTCCCAAAGGTGGACGGGGAATGAGTAGAATGGCTGGAGGCCCCAATCGGGCTGGAAGAGATAGTGGAGGGCTTGAAGGCCATGCAGGTGGGTAAGGCCCCGGGGATGGACGGATACACAGTGGAGTTTTATAAACGTTCTTGGGGATATTGGGGCCAGTGTTGTTGAGGATGTTCAATGAGGCAAGGGAAAGAGGGGTGTTGCCCCCAACGATGTCACAGGCTAAAATTTCGCTGATTTTTAAGCAGGACAAGAACACGGAGCTGTGTGGGTCCTACAGGCTGATCTCCCTGTTGAATGTAGATGCCAAGTTGCTGGCCAAAATCTTGTCCTCCAGGATTGAGGATTGTGTTCCAGACGTTATTGGGGAAGACCAGCCGGGGTTTGTTCAAGGCAGGCGGTTGGTGGCCAATGTAAGAAGGCTGTTAAATGTGATCATGATGCCCCGGAAGGAAGGGAAGTGGAGGTAGTGATCGCAATGGATGCAGAAAAGGCTTTTGATCGGGTAGAATGGGATTATCTGTGGGAGGTGCTGGGACGGTTCGGATTCAGGCGGGGCTGTATTGACTGGGTCAGGTTACTGTATCAGGCTCCTGTGGCAAGTGTACGGATGAATGGGACAACATCGGACTACTTTAGACTGCACCGGGGGACGAGACAGGGATCCCCCTCTCCCCACTGTTGTTTGTGCTGGCTATTGAGCCGTTGGCAATTTCTCTGAGAGCCTCGAGGGGCTGGAGAGGACTGGTCCGGTGGTGGGGGGGCACAGGATTTCGCTCTGTGCGAATGACCTGCTTCTGTACATTTTGGACCCAATAGAGGGGATGGAAGAAATCGCGAGGACTCCAGGGGAATTTGGCCGGTTTTCGGGGTATAAGCTTAATATGGGAAAGAGTGAAATGTTTGTGGTCCAGGCGAGGGGATGGGAGAGCTGCCATTTAGGTTAGTAGAGGGAAGCTTTAGGTACCTAGGCATCCAGGTCGCACGGGAATGGGACCGGCAGCATAAATTGAATATGGCCCGGCTGGTGGACTAAATGAAGGACGGTTTTCGGAGATGGGACGCGCTTCCGTTGTCTCTGGCTGGGAGGGTGCAAACAGTGAAGATGACAGTCCTTCCGAGATTCCTATTTGTATTTCAGTGTCTAACCATCTTTATTCCATGGTCCTTTTTTAAACGGGTCATCAGAGTGATCATGGGCTTCGTCTGGGCAGGCAATACCCTGCGAGTAAGGAAGGTAATGGTTGAGTGGAGTTGGGGAGAGGACGGGCTGGCGCTGCAAAATTTTAGCAACCATTACTGGGCGGCTAATATAGCCATGATCAGGAAGTGGGTGGTGGGGGAGGGGTTGGCAGGGGTGCGTATGGTGGTGGCTTCATGTAAGGGTACCAGTTTGGGGGGATTGGTAACTGCGCCTCTGCCGTTCCTGCCAGCACGGTACTCCACCAGTCCAGTGGTGGTGGCGGCCCTGAGAGTTTGGGGCCAGTGGAGGTGGCATGTGGGAGCAGTGGGAGCATCGGTCTGGTCCCCAATCTGTGTTAATCACCGGTTTGCCCTGGGGAGTATGGAGGGGGATTCTGGTTATGGCAGAGAGCGGGGATTGAGAGGATGGGGGATATGTTTATAGAGGGGAGCTTTCAGAGCATGAGGGCATTGGAGAAAAAGTTTGGGCTAGCAAGGGGAAACAAATTCAGGTATCAGCAGGTGCGGGACTTCCTTCGTAAACAGGTGTCAACCTTCCCACTCCTACCGCTAAGGGGGATTCAGGACAGGGTAGTTTCCAGAGGGTGGGTAGGAGAAGGGAGCATCTCGGACATTTATAAGGAGCTTATGGGGTCGGAGGAGACGTAGACCGAGGAGCTGAAGCGAAGGAGGAGGAGCTGGGAGGAAAGATAGAGGATGGTCTCTGAGCGGATGCGTTGAGTAGGGTCAACACATCCGCAACATGTGCCAGGCTCAGCCTGATTCAATTTAAGGTCATTCACCGGGCTCACATGACAGTGGGCCGGATGAGCAGGTTCTTTGGGGTGGAGGACAGGTGTGCAAAATGTGCGGGAGGACCAGCGAACCATGTCCACATATTCTGGACATGTCCGAAGCTTAGGGGACTTTGGCAGGGGTTTGCGGATGCCATGTCCACGGTGTTAAAAACAAGGGTGGCACTGATTCCAGAGGTGGCGATTTTTGGGGTGTCGGAAGGCCCAGGAATCCAGGAGGAGAAAGAGGCAGACGTTCTGGCCTTTGCTTCCCTGGTAGCCCGGAGACGGATACTATTAGCTTGGAGGGACTCAAAGCCCCCGAAGACCTGTCAATCGGACATGGCTAGCTTTCTCTGTTTGGAGAAAATCAAGTTTGCCTTGAGAGGGTCACTGTTAGGGTTCGTCTGGAGGTGGCAACCGTTCGTCGACTTCTTTGCGGGAAATTAATCATCAGCAGACCCGGGGGGGGGGGGGGGGGGGGGAGTAGTTTAGATTAGAGTAGGGGGTCAATAAGGGTGGGACGTGTACAAGAGGTAAATGGCTTTTGCACCATGTTTATAGTTTCATGTATATTGTTTATTTTGTTGTTACTTTACCAAAAATATCTTAAGAAAATGTTTATTTTTAAAAAACATAGCTTTTGCAATGTGAGGTCTCTAAGGATTGACAACTGTTCTACCCTATTACTCTTTCAAAATATTGGATTTAGTAATAAAAACTAGCATGGAATAAAAGTTGTCCATTTGGGAGCTATATCTCATGGTGTATATTTTTTTTTTTTAAATAATTTTTATTGAATTTTTCAAAATACAAACATTTTAACCCCCCCTACATTTACATTTAAATTATAACAACACAAAGTCAAACCCCCCCACTTAACAAGAAAGAGAAAAAGAATCCCCCCCCCCCCCCCCTCCCCGCGCATCCCCCCCCCCCCCCCCCCCCGCCGGCGAACCGACAGTCAGACCAACTTATCCTTTCTAGCAGCGTCCTCGGGCAGTCCTTGCCCGTGCCACCGCCGCTACCGTACTTCCTTCGTCGTTTTCCCCCCTCCCCCCCCCCCCCCTCCCCCCCTCCCGCCCTCCCCTCCCCTCCCGGGTTGCTGCTGTCATGGCCTCAGTTTCTATCTCTGATCCAAGAGGTCTAGGAAGGGTTGCCATCGCCTGGAAAACCCCTGCACCGACCCTCTCAGGGCGAATTTGATCCTTTCCAATTGGATAAAGTTTGCCATGTCGTTTAACCAGGTGTTAACACTCGGAGGCCTTTCGTCCCTCCACTGAATCAGGATCCTCCTCCGAGCCACCAAGGACGCAAAGGCTAATATTCCAGCCTCCCTCGCCTCCTGTACCCCCGGTTCCACCCCAACCCCGAAGATCGCAAGTCCCCATCCTGGCTTGACCCTGGACCCCACCACTCTCGACACCGTCCCTGCCACCCCCTTCCAGAACTCCTCCAGTGCCGGACATGCCCAAAACATATGTGCATGATTCGCAGGGCTTCCCGAACATCTAATACACCTGTCTTCACCCCCGAAAAACCGACTCATCCTTGTCCCCGTCATGTGGGCTCTATGCAGTACCTTAAATTGAATGAGACTTAGTCGCGCACATGACGACGACGAGTTAACCCTCTCCAGGGCGTCTGCCCATGTCCCGTCCTCTATCTGTTCCCCCAGCTCTAACTCCCACTTATCTTTCAGCTCCTCTACTGGTACCTCCTCCACCTCCTGCATAATCTTATAGATGTCCGAGATCTTCCCCTCCCCGACCCAGACCCCTGATAGCACCCTATCACTCACCCCCCTGTCGGGGAGCGCGGGGAACCCCGCTACCTGTCGTCTGGCAAATGCCTTCACTTGGAGGTACCTGAACGTGTTCCCCGGGGGGAGCCCAAATTTCTCCTCCAGCTCTCCCAGGCTCGCAAACCTCCCCTCTATAAACAAGTCCCTCAGTTGTCTAATACCCGCCCTCTGCCAGCTCTGGAATCCCCCTCCTGTGTTTCCCGGCGCAAATCTGTGGTTCCCTCTTAGTGGTGCCCCTATCAGACCTCCCACTTCCCCCCTGTGTCGCCTCCACTGCCCCCAGATCTTGAGGGTGGCCGCCACCACCGGGCTCGTGGTATACCTCGTGGGAGGGAGCGGCCATGGTGCCGTTACCAGTGCCCCTAAGCTTATGTTGCCGCAGGACGCCCTCTCCATGCGCTTCCAGGCTGCCCCCTCCCCTTCCATCATCCACTTTCGTACCATCGATGTATTTGCCGCCCAGTAATATCCTGAAAGGTTGGGTAACGCCAGCCCTCCACTATCCCTACTCCGCTCCAAAAAGACCCTTCTAACTCTCGGGGTGCCATGTGCCCACACATACCCCATGATACTACTCGTTACCTTCTTGAAAAAGGCCCTGGGGAGGAAGATGGGCAGACACTGGAACAAAAACAAGAACCTCGGGAGGACCGTCATTTTAACTGACTGCACCCTCCCTGCTAGCGACAGCGGCACCATGTCCCACCTCTTAAACTCCTCCTCCATCTGCTCCACCAGTCTGGAAAAGTTCAACTTGTGTAGGGTCCCCCAGTTCTTTGCCACCTGCACCCCCAAATACCTAAAACTTTTAACTGCTCTTTTGAAGGGGAGCCTCCCAATTCCCTCCCCTTGGTCTCCCGGGTGTATTACAAAGACCTCACTTTTCCCCAGATTTAATTTATATCCCGAAAAGTCCCCGAACTCCGCTAGTATCCCCATTACCTCCGGCATTCCCCCCTCCGGGTCTGCCACATACAACAACAAATCATCCGCATAGAGCGAGACCCGATGTTCCTCCCCTCCCCTTGTCAGTCCTCTCCACCCCCCTGAACCCCTCAGTGCCATCGCCAACGGCTCAATCGCTAATGCAAAGAGTAAGGGAGATAGGGGACATCCCTGCCTGGTACCTCGATGGAGCCCAAAATATTCTGACCTCCTCCCGTTTGTTACCACACTTGCCATCGGAGCTGAATAGAGCAGTTTTACCCACTTGATAAATCCCTCCCCAAACCCAAACCTTTCCAACGTCTCCCACAAGTATTCCCACTCCACCCTGTCAAATGCCTTCTCCGCGTCCAGCGCTACCACTATCTCCGCCTCCCCTTCCACTGCTGGCATCATAATCACATTTAACAATCTCCGAACATTTGTGTTAAGTTGGCGTCCCTTCACGAACCCCGTCTGGTCTTCATGGACTACCCCTGGCACACAGTCCTCTATCCTGGTTGCCAGGACCTTTGCTAACAGCTTGGCATCTACATTTAAGAGGGAGATAGGCCTGTAGGACCCGCACTGGACCGGGTCCTTGTCCCGCTTCAAAATCAAGGAGATCAGGGCCTGCGACATTGTTGGAGGCAGAACCCCCCCCCTCGCGCGCCTCATTGAAGGCTCGCACCAGCACTGGACCCACCAAGTCCACAAATTTCCTGTAAAACTCCACCGGGAACCCATCCGGCCCCGGCGCCTTCCCCGCCTGCATCTGGCCTATCCCTTTAATTAGCTCCTGCAGCTCTATCGGCGCCCCCAACCCTTCCACCAGCTCCTCCTGTACCTTTGGGAACCCCAATTTGTCGAGAAAGTTCTTCATTCCCCCTCTCCTCTTCGGCGGTTCAGACCTATACAATTCCCTATAGAAGTCCCTAAAGACCCTATTCACCTCTTGCCCCTTCTGCACTACATCCCCACCCCTCTCTCTCACTCCCCCAATCTCTCTGGCTGCATCTCGCTTACGAAGCTGGTGTGCCAGCATCCTGCTCGCCTTTTCCCCGTACTCATACGCCGCACCCTGCGCCCTTCTCCACTGCATTTCCGCCTTCCTAGTGGTCAGTAGGTCGAACCTGGCCTGCAAGCTACGCCGCTCCCTTAATAGCCCCTCCTCTGGCGCCGCCGCATATTTCCTATCTACTTCTAGGAGCTCCCCCACCAGCCTCTCCCTTTCCTGCCTCTCCTTCCTCTCTCTGTGTGCCCTTATGGAGATCAGCTCTCCTCTAATCACTGCTTTCAAGGCCTCCCAGACCGTCCCCACCTGCACCTCACCTGTGTCATTCGTACCCAGATAGTTCTCAATGCCCGTTCTCACCCTTCTGCACACCTCTTCGTCCGCCAACAGCCCTACATCCAGGCGCCACAACGGGCGTTGGTCCCGCGCCTCCCCCATGTCCACGTCCACCCAATGTGGTGCATGGTCCGATATCGCAATGGCCGAGTACTCCGTGTCCTGCACTCTCGGTATCAGCCCCCTGTTCAATACGAAAAAATCGATCCTAGAGTACACTCTGTGGACGTGGGAGAAAAAAGAATACTCCCTCGCCCTAGGCCTACCAAATCTCCATGGGTCTACCCCTCCCATCTGCTCCATGAACCCCCTTAACACCTCTGCCGCTGCCGGCCTCCTATTCGTCCTGGAACTCGATCTATCCAGCCCAGGGTCTAACACCGTATTAAAGTCCCCTCCCATGATCAGGCCCCCTGCCTCCAGTCCCGGGATGAGGCCCAGCAGGCGCCTCATAAAACCCGCGTCGTCCCAGTTCGGGGCATACACATTTACCAGTACCACACTCTCTCCCTGCAGCCTACCCCTCACCATCACGTACCTGCCCTCCTTGTCTGCCACCACCTCTGCCGCCACAAACGACACTCTCTTTCCCACCAAAATCGCCACCCCCCCGGTTCTTGATATCCAAGCCTGAGTGGAACACCTGTCCCACCCACCCCCTTCTCAGGCGGACCTGATCTGCTACCCTCAAATGAGTCTCCTGCAGCATTGCTACATCAGCCTTCAGTCCCTTCAGGTGTGAGAAGACCCTTGATCTTTTGACCGGCCCATTCAGCCCCCTTACGTTCCACGTGATCAATCGGGTCGCAGAGCGACCCGTCCCTACTCCCTGTCGATTAGCCATGTCTTGTCCCTTGCTCGCCCCGGGTCATCCCTTCTTTTCTGACCCGCTTCCCATAGCGATGCCCCCCCCCCCCCCCCCCACCCCCCCCGGCTCTCCCCTTCTCGTCCCTGGTCTCTCTAGCAGCAACCCGGTGTCCCCCCCCCAGTCCCCTCCCCTTCCCCCCCCCCCCCCCCCCCCCCCCCCCCCCCCTGGCTAGGACCCCTCCTAGCCGCGATGTACCCCACATCGTACTCCCGAGAGTCAGCTGGTCTCCGCTGACCCGGCTGCTCCTGCCACATTCCGACTCCTCCCGGTTCACCCCATCTGCGCCCGTGAAAGATCCCCTTAAAACCCCCGAGAAAGACCCGCATAATCAACCCGCTCCCCCCCGTCCCGTCTCCCCAACTTAACGCTATAAATACAAATACCCAATGGCAACTAAATACATAAATACTTAACTACATACTTAAATAACAAAATAATTAACTAACTATCAACTAACCGCGTGCCCAACCATCACCCTCCATCAAACAGTATAAATAACCGCAGATAACCATAACCCGAAAAGAAAAAAAAAGAACCAAAAAACCCCCCCAAGCACCCAAAGAAAAGGGTAGGAGGGGTAAATAACTAAGGGAAATTGGAAACGGGAAAAAACACCCCATAAGAAGCCAACGACCCACAATAGAGATTTCAACAGTACAAATATACAGAAACACCCAACAACTCGAAACCTTCAAAATATTCAGAAAAGTCAACCGTTCGAGAAAAAACACCCCAAACACTCCACGAAACTGTTACCCAGTTCCGACCTGGCCTGAAAAAGAAAAGGGCCACTTGCACAATCAAGAGTCCCCCGGCGGCTACGACCGCCGGTGCTCCCAGGTTTTAGTTCGTGTCCAACTTTTCCTCTTGTACAAAGGTCCAGGCCTCCTCTGGGGACTCGAAATAATGATGTTGGTCCTTGTAGGTGACCCACAAGCGCGCCGGTTGCAACATTCCAAATTTGATCTTTTTCGCGTGTAGCACCGCCTTTGTCCGGTTGTACCGGGCCCGCCGCTTTGCCACCTCCGCACTCCAGTCCTGGTACACCCTTACCGTCGAGTTCTGCCACTTGCTGCTTTTCTCCCTTTTAGCCCACCTCAGGACTTTCTCTCGATCACTTAGCCGCTGGAACCGCACCAGCACCGCCCTCGGGGGCTCGTTTGCCCTAGGCCTCCTGGCCATGACCCGGTATGCCTCTTCCAATTCCAGGGGCGCCGGACCGGCCCCTTCCCCCATCAGGGAGCTCAACATCTCCGCCACATATCCCGGGAGATCCGACCCCTCCAGGCCTTCTTCCAGGCCCAGGATCCTCAAATTTTTCCTCCTCATCCGAGTGTCCAGCTCCTCGAAGCGGCTCTGCCACTTCGTGTGGAGTGCCTCGTGCGCCTCCACCTTTGCCCCGATGACTGTGGCCTCCTCCTCCCTCGCGGCCATCTCCTGCTGCAGATCTTTAATCGACGCCTCTTGGATCGCCTGGGCTCCCACCAACCTGGTGGCCGTCGCGTTCATGGACTCTAAGAGTTCCACTTTCATCTCCGTGAAAAAACGGAGGAGAGCGGCCTGCTGCTCCTCCGCCCATTTCTTCCACTCCTCCGGTGCACCGCCGGCCGCCATTTTGATTTTCTTCCCCCGCTTTTTTTGGGGAGCTGCTGCCGTTTTTCTTGCCGCTCCGCTCCGGGTACCGACCATAAACTCGGTCTAGTTCTCCTCAGGGGACCTTCCCCCACCGGGATTCGTTTTTTCAGCGCCGTTGGGGCCCTCCAATTGGCCCAAAAACACCTTTGTTGCAGGAGCTTCCAAATGTGCGGCTTAGCTAGTCATAGCCGCAACCGGAAGTTCATGGTGTATATTTTAATGATTACAATATATAATGGGAATATTACACTGAAAGTAATTATTACATTTTCATGTGGCATAACCTAGCCATGACTGGTTAGTGCATGTTGACTGAGAACCAGCTGACCAAATTATTAAGGCAGTCTTTTGCTGCAGTGATATACCTGTGAATTGTAAACATCATTCGAGGCAAGGTTTATCCCTCGCTGTGATTCTGCTGATATTTTGTTACGTTGCCTCATATATTTTCTACTAAATATCAAGTTGTTATAAACCACACAGCTATAAAGATTATTTGTCATTTAGTATGATGGAATTGCAACACATTTTAATCAATGTAAGCAATGTGATATTTTTAAACTGCTCTTTCTGAACCTATTATGTATTGCATTTGATTGGATGCACATAAAGTTGCACTCTACGCAGCATTCATAAATTAGTTTATCGGCTTGGTCTATTTAATGGTGCTCTGACTTCTGAATCAGAATGTTTGACGAGGGTGGGGGAAGGGTGGTGATACTGGTCTAAATTCCACCTCAGGCTTTGAGATAATCTAGGTTTATATTTCAGTGCAGGAGTGAGAAACAGTAGACATGCCAGTTTTCAGTGAAATGTTGAACTGAGTTCACACCTGTTGGTTCACGTGAGTGTAAAAGGCCCTTTGGGCCTATTTGAAAACGAGTAGGGAGATTTCCTATTTTGAACGAATGTGATATTGGTCCCTTAACCAACATCACCAAATCAGATGGATCAGTTATTTATTTTTTAACTTTATTCTTGAGGTGTGGAGAATTGCAGTAACAGTGTTACTCTCTTGCAATCAAGCTAACATTCAGTGGTAATGCTTAAGATGTCAGTGGGAAGCTATTTCCCTTGTTAAGAAATCAAAGGTATGGGCAGCACGGTAGCATTGTGGATAGCAGAATTGCTTCACAGCTCTGGGGTCCCAGGTTCGATTCCGGCTTGGGTCACTGGCTGTGCGGAGTCTGCACATCCTCCCCGTGTGTGCGTGGGTTTCCTCCGGGTGCTCCGGTTTCCTCCCACAGTCCAAAGATGTGCAGGTTAGGTGGATTGGCCATGATAAATTGCCCTTAGTGACCAAAATTGCCCTTAGTGTTGGGTGGGGTTACTAGGTTACGGGGATAGGGTGGATGTGTTGACCTTGAGTAGGGTGCTCTTTCCAAGAGCCGGTGCAGACCCGATGGGCCAAATGGCCTCCTTCTGCACAGTAAATTCTATGGTAATCTATATTGGTATTAGTGAACATTATAAATAAGGTATAGTTTTATGTGGGTTTAATTTAATGTTTCTGAACCTGAAAAGGTAAAACCTAGAGTTAGATTCAAGCTGGACAAAGGTGTTTGTATGAGTGGGTGTTGGTGTGAATTCCAACTGTGATTCTATTGTGTTTAGAGAGGGCTGCAGTGTGAAGAGTAAATAAATTAGCAGTGGTTGCTGAGCAACTTGGGCCTTGTAATGGAGAGAAGCTTTTAGGTTTTAGTTTAGCTGAATTTGATTGCATTGGAGATAGGTAGTGAGAGAGAAGGCAGCCCTCGCAGCTCTGCTGGAAGCAATTGGTTTTAGAAGGCTAAAACGGGAATATCGCTCTCAGCCTTGCTAGATGAAAAGCCACAATATGGAGTAATGGTTAAGTAAACAGATTCCAGAAACATGGGGTTGGATTCTCCGCCCGCCGTGTCACATTTCTGCCCCGACCCAACAGCGGGATTCTCTGTTACACCGGTCGATCAATGGGGTTTCCCACTGGGGGCAGCCCCACGCCATCAGGAAACCCCCAGGCGCCAACAAAATGGAGCATCCTGCCGGCGGAGAATCCCGTCCATGAAGTCCAGCTAGTTAAGGAATCTAGAGAAATGAAAAGAAGTTTTCCAGATTTCTGGAGTTAACGGAACAGAGGAAACTTGGAACCAGAACAGATTACTGTTCAGTAAAGTCACAGAGTTGAAGCAGCATTGGATTGTGAGAGGCCAGAATTATATCTGCAGTACTGCGAAGGTTTATGAGAAATTATTACAATTTGGGAGACTTTGGGTAGGATTCTCCATCCAGTGATGCCCAAAGCATGTTTCCCAATGGGACGGAGAATGCGGCGTCGGGGGAAAATTGGGATCAGTGCCAGGCACTGAACCAAACGTGATGCTCAGACTCCCCCACTGGTGGCGGGATCGAAGTTTATGACCGTGCACCAAGGTGAGTGTGTAAATGAATGTAAATGGATCCATTTAGCGGGCCTGGCGCCCTATTCTCCAGCCCTCTGTGTTTCTCTGGTCCTCTGGGCATTTACCAGCGTGGCCCTGACATGGTGGATCTTGTGGTGGGCCAAGATGGGATCTCCTTAGAGGGGTTGCCCCCAAAGTCCTTCCAAGGGTCACGCTCCCCATCCCACAATGCTACTGGCCCACCTCACCTCAATCAGGACCGGGATTCTCTGAAATCCCAGGCAAGGTTTGACGCCAGCGTTAAAACCAGCGCGAGCGACGCTAATGTCAATGGGCCTCCTGGCCCAGTCATTCACCCCTTCCTCGGGGCGAGGACAGCGCGGGACTGCTGTGCACTGCTCCGGTGCCCAAAGCCGGCCCTACACGCCAGCGCGGGTCCGCGCATGCGCTCGCCACGACCAGCACGGGTCCGTACATTGGCGCCATGGCCGTCTCCGCACCGGCCCGCAGCCAACATGGCAGAGCCCTGCAGCATGGAGGAACATAGGACCCCCCGGAATTAGCGCGCCCGCTGATCGGTTGCCCCTGATCGTGGCCCTGGCCACCGTGGAAGCAATCCCCGGAGTTGCTCCCCCTGCCCCCCCGCCACGACGGCTCCCGCAGACAGAGTGCCGAGGTTCCGCTGGGTAGGACCTGGGTAGGCAAATGATGCCGGCAGGACTTGGCAGGCATTCGGCCCGTTGAGTGCACAGAATTGCCTTGGAGGCCGCTTTCAACGGCCCCGACCGACACCGCAGCGACCGCGCTGGCGCAATTGCCACTGATTCTCCGGTTGGCAGAGAATTGGTGGCCTGGCATCGGAGTGGAATGGCAGGATTCCTGCACCCCCCCCCACCCTGGCGATTCTCCAACCTGGCACAGGCTTGGAGAATTCCAGCCCAGATTTCCCACCACTGCCCCCAAAGACCCCTTTAATAGGGTGCCCTGCCAGGGACCCCCTTACTAGGGAGAACCCCCAGAACCCCTTAAACTGAAGGAACCCCAACAAAGACCCCATCACTGAAGGCCCCCCCCCCACAGATTCCTCCTGACTAAAGCCCCCCCCCCCCCGCCCGCCCAGAGAGACCTCTAAATAGGGAGACCCCCACAGGGACCCCCTAACTAAAAGAACTCCCCACAAGACCCTACACGGAACACAGAGACCCCAAATAGAGAGAGCCTTCTGCTCCCCTGACCCCTATAGCACCCTCTCCCCAGAGAAGAGACCCTTTTCTGGAAGTTAGACAGCAGTCCAGCCAAGGATAGTAAAAAAAATACAGTTGCAACACTCACCTGGAAGCACAACCTGCCAATTCCTGAAATAATAACAGCTGTAACCTGTATTTAAACCCCTCAGACTCCTTAGCCCCAAGTCATTCATTCATTTCTCCTTGTGGGCTGTGGTTGACAGCTTCCACAAAACAGATGTGATCCTTGCTTTATTCATCTTCTCCACTCTGTAAGTGTTGTAACCCCATGTTTACAAACATGAACCAAATCAAAGAGAGTTAAGTGCTGTCAATTTCCAGCTCAGCATTTCAAAATTACTCAAGAGTGAAGGGTTCTGATTGGAATGCACTTAACTCTCTTTGATGTGGTTGAAGTTTGTGAACATTGTGGTTACATCACTTAGAGTTACTCATTCATGAAGAAAATTAATGAAGCAAGGTTCACAGCTGTTTTCTCTCAGTTGTCAATCACAGCCCAAGAGCAGAAGTGAATGAATGGCTTGTAGCGAAGGGATCTGGGAGTTTTAAACAGAGGTCACAACTGTTATCTTTCCAGGAATAGACATGTGGTGCGTCCAGGTTAATATTATAACTGTATTTTTTTTTCACTGCCCCTGACTGGACTGCTCTCTTGATTCCAGACAGGTAACACTTTTCTTGGTGTGGGGAGGTCTGTGGGCTGGTCCCTTTAATTACAGATCCCTGGGGGGGGGGGGGGGGACATTTAGGTAGGGGTCCTGTGGGTGTCCCTTTAGTTAGGGGGTCTCTGAAGAATCCCTTTAGTTTGAGAGACCCTGTGGGGGTCTCTCTATTTAGGGGATCCAGGTGGGGGGTGGGGTGGGTTACTCCTGTACCTGGGGAAGAGGGGAACCCAGATAATCCAGGGGTGGGGGCATGCATCGCAATGTAGGGGGGGCCGGTGGGCGGTGGGGGGCTGATCTACGGTGTTGGAGGGGGGGGGGGGGGGGTGCCAGCCGACTGACTTCGTTAACGGGCCGCCCGCCCACTCAAAATCATGGCCCAATGACGGAATTCCCTTGGGAATCTCTTGTACTCCTCGGCATGCATAAATTAGCATGGCAAGGGACGTTGAATTGCTTCCTGATCTGTGCTCCCAAAATCAGTAGCAATTCTTCTCCGGTGGGTCTCCCAAACGGGGAATCCTGCCCCGGAAATCCAAAAGAGACTGCTGTAAATCCTTGACTGGATTCTCTGTTAAAAGTGCACTGGAAGCTTTGTTTAAAAGTGTCACTTCGAAAACCATGGGAAAACATAATTCAAAAGAAGGTATGAAAGTGTGATTTTTGAAAACAGAATTTGAAATCACTCGTGTGGAAGACGGAGTTCAGCGAAATCAGGCAGATCACAGTATAAGAATCATCTGGGGAGTTATTGAGGAGAAATCCACAGACATTCACATGGATTCAGAGAGGAGTGTGTCTTACCACAGTCGTCTTGTGTGCTTAAAACAGATTTTGTAAGTTAATGAGACTATCGTGGCTTAAAATGTACTTTGCAACCCATGTTTATACGTGTTAAACACGGGAGAGTTTAAACTAGTATGGCAGGGGGTGGGTACCTGAGCAATAGGTCAGAAGAAAAAATTGAGGGAGAACTAGGGAATAGGACCAGTATGGCTATGAGGAAGAGCAGCCAGGGAGATGTCGCTGAAAACAGCAGGACTGGTGGCCTGAAGTGCATATGTTTTAATGCAAGAAGTATAACAGGTAAGGCAGATGAACTTAGAGCTTGGATTAGTACTTGGAACTATGAGGTTGTTGCCATTACAGAGACCTGGTTGAGGGAAGGACAGGATTGGCAGCTAAATGTTCCAGGATTTAGATGTTGCAGGCGGGATAGAGGGGGATGTAAAAGGGGTGGAGGATTTGGGCTACTGGTTAGGGAGAATATCACAGCTGTATTGCCGGAGGACACCTCAGAGGCACCTCTACCTCAGATATGGGTAGAGCTCAGGAATAAGAACGGTGCAGTCACAATGTTGGGGGTTTACTACAGCCAGCGGGAGATAGAGGAGCAGATAAGTAGACCGATTTTGGAAAGGAGTAAAAGCAACAGAGTTGTTGCGATGGGAGACTTTTAACTTCCCCAATATTGGCTGGGACTCACTTAGTGCTAGGGGCTTGAACAGGGCAGAGTTTGTAAGGAGCATCCAGGAGGGCTTCTTAAAACAATATGTGGATAGTGCATCTAGGGAAGGGGCTGTACTGGACCTGGTATTGTGGATGAGCCCGGCCAGGTGGTCGAAGTTTCAGTAGGGGAGCATTTCGGGAACAGTGACCACAATTCAGTAAGTTTTAAAGTGCTGGTGGTCAAGGATTTTTTTTTTTTTTTTAAATTTAGATTAGCCAATTATTTTTTCCAATTAAGGGGCAATTTAGCGTGGCCAATCCACCTACTCTGCACATTTTTGGGTTGTGGGGGCGGAACCCACGCAGACACGGGGAGAACGTGCAAACTCCACACGGACAGTGACCCAGAGCCGGGATCGAACCTGGGACCTCAGCGCCGTGAGGCGGTTGTGCTAACCACTAGGCCACCGTGCTGCCCTCTGGTGGTCAAGGATAAGAGTGGTCCTAGGGTGAATGTGCTAAATTAGGGGAAAGGCTAATTATAACAATATTAGGCGGGAACTGAAGAACCTAGATTGGGGGCGGTTGTTTTTTTTTTATAAATGTTTTTATTCAGTTTTCATATTTTATATTGAACAAATTACAAATTGTTAGGAGAGACAAAAAAAAAAACCAACACGCAAAAATTAACATACATATTTACAGGTAAGGGGGGGCGGTTGTTTGAGGGTAATTCAACATCTAAGATGTGGGAAGCTTTCAAATATCAATTGAAAGGAATTCAGGACCGGAATGTTCCTGTGAGGAAGATGGATAAATATGGCAAATTTTGCGAACCTTGGATAACGAGAGATATTGTAGCTCTCGTCAAAAAGAAAAAGGAGGCATTTGTCAGGGCTAGAAGGCTGGGAACAGACGAAGCCTGTGTGGAATATAAGGAAAGTAGGAAGGAACTTAAGCAAGGAGTCAGGAGGGCTAGAAGAGGTCACGAAAAGTCATTGGCAAATATGGTTAAGGAAAATCCCAAGGCATTTTACACATACATAAAAAGCAAGAGGGTAGCCAGGGAAAGGGTTGGCCCACTGAAGGATAGGCAAGGGAATCTATGTCTGGAGCCAGAGGAAATGAGCGAGGTACAAAATGAATACTTTGCATCAGTATTCACCAAAGAGAAGGAATTGGATGTTGAGTCTGGAGAAGGGTGTGTAGATAGCCTGGCTCACATTGAGATCCAAAAAGACGAGATGTTGGGCGTCTTGAAAAATATTATGGTGGATAAGTCCCCAGGGCCTGATGGGATCTACCCCAGAATACTGAAGGAGGCAAGAGAGGAAATTGCTGAGGCCTTGACAAAAATCTTTGGATCCTCACTGTCTTCAAGTGATGTCCCGGAGGACTGGAGAATAGCCAATGTTGTTCCTTTTTTTAAGCAGGGTAGCAAAGATAATCCAGGCCGGTGAGCCTTACGTCAGTGGTAGGGAAATTACTGGAGAGAATTCTTCGAGACAGGATGTATTCCTATTTGGAAGCAAGTGGACGTATTAGTGAGAGGCAGCAAGATTTTGTGAAGGGGGGTCGTGTCTCACTAACTTGATAGTTTTTCAAGGAGGTCACAAAGATGATTGATGCAGGTAGGGCAGTGGATGTTGTCTGTATGGACTTCAGTAAGGCCGTTGACAAGGTCCCTCATGGCAGACTGGTACAAAAGGTGAAGTCACACGGGATCAGAGGTGAGCTGGCAAGATGGATACAGAACTGGCTAGGCCATAGAAGGCAAAGAGTAGCAATGGAAGGGTGCTTTTCTGATTGGAGGGCTGTGACTAGTGGTGTGTCACAGGGATCAGTGCTGGGACCTTTGCTGTTCGTAGTATATATAAATGATTTGGAGGAAAATATAACTGGTCTGATGAGTAAGTTTGCGGATGACACAAAGGTTGGTGGAATTGAAGATAGCGATGAGGACTGTCAGAGGATACAGCAGGATTTAGATCGTTTGGAGACTTGGGCGGAGAGATGGCAGATGGTGTTTAATCCAGACAAATGTGAGGTAATGCATTTTGGAAGTTCTAATACAGGTAGGGATTATACAGTGAATGGTAGAACCCTCAAGAGTATTGACAGTCAGAGAGATCTAGGTGTACAGGTCCACAGGTCACTGAAAGGGGCAACACAGGTGGAGAAGGTAGTCAAGAAGGCATACGGAATGCTTGCCTTCATTGGCCGGGGCATTGAGTAGAAGAATTGGCAAGTCATGTTGCAGCTGTATTGAACCTTAGTTAGGCCACACTTGGGATTAGTATTCAATTCTGATCGCCACACTACCAGAAGGATGTGGAGGCTTTAGAGAGGGTGCAGAAGAGATTTACCAGGATGTTGCCTGGTGTGGAGGGCATTAGCTATGATGAGAGGTTGAAGAAACTTGGTTTGTTCTCACTGAAACGACGGAGGTTGAGGGGCGACCAGATAGAGGTCTACAAAATTATGAGGGGCATAGACAGAGTGGATAGTCAGAGACTTTTTCCCAGGGTAGAAGGGTCAATTACTAGGGGACATAGGGTTAAGGTGCGAGGGGCAAGGTTTAGAGGAGATGTACAAGGTAAGTTTTTTACACAGACGGTAGTGGGTGCCTGGAACTCGCTGCCGGAGGAGGTGGTGGAAGCGGGGACGATAGTGACATTTAAGGGGCATCTTGACAAATATTCACCTTCACAACCCAAAATGACGTGCAGAGTAGGTGAATTAGTCACATGAAATTGCCCCTTAATTGGGAAAAAGGAATTGGGTACTTTAAATTCAAACAGACAAACATCTTTGTCCAGCATATAATCTAACTATAGGTTTTACCCTTCCAGGCACAGAAACGTTAAATTAGACCCATTTAAAAATCATTCATTATTTCTCGGGTGGATTCTCCATTGGCTGATACCAGAATTGTGAAATGCGATTGGCCAGAGAATCGATTCCGACGCCGAAATCGCAATTCTCCATTGCATCGACAGCAGCGTCAATGCGTTCCAGAACGCACATCCAATAAACACCGTTGCTATATCATTAGCGGGCCCGACCCTGTATTCTCCGGGGCCTCCCCGATTCTCCGCTTCCAATGGGCCGAATTCCTGACGGCGAGGTTCACTTGTGCTTTTAAAATCGTGAAACAGGTGCCGTGCCTGCTGAGGGAGAGAAAGGGGGACAGAAAGTGTCCAACATCACCATAGTTTGCTGACAGTTGTGTGGCTGGTCAGGGGGCTTCTGTGAGGGCTGGGGGGGATAACGGGGAGTGGCTAGGAGGTGAGCTGTGGGGTTGGGGTGGATGGAAACAGAACACCATCTCCACAGCCTGCAAGGGTGCCATGCAGCTCTGCACGTCGCTGACTGCCCACTGTGAACTTTGAGCCACAGGTCATATGGGTGCCCCCCTCACAGGTGCCCTCTGGCCTCCGCGGACCCTTCAGCGAGATGGGCGTACTCCAGCGCAACAAGTGGCACCTTGTTTTCTGGGATGGTGTGTGTGGGGAGTGAAGTGTGTATATGCGGCTGCAGCTGGTCAGCTTCCCGAGTGTCAATCACGACTCTGGCGAATCCAGCACCATCTCTCATTGGAAGCTATTGTGTTTCACGTGGTGCTGGTGCTAGCCCCTCCACGGCCACTTAATCAGTCCAGGTGCGGCTCCAGTTTTGCTGTGGTGGAAATCCATGAATCCTGTCCCGGCGTCAATAATTAGTCTCAGGAACGGAGAACCTCTAATGTTTACTAATACAAATATACATACCTTAAAACTACTTTTACTACCCGAACAAGGGAAATATCTTCCCACTAACATCTTAAACATCACCATTGAATATTATCGTGCTTGTAAGAGAGATAATGGCTGGGATTTCCCGATTGCTGCGATTCACGTTTTCTGCCGGCCATCACGCACTCGCCCGTGAGTTTCCTGGCAGCATGGGGTATTTACAATGCAAAATTCCAGTGACAACAGTGGGAAGTGGAATCCATTGAATGGCACGCCGCCGAGAAACATGCAGCTGGGGAACCAGAGAATCCAGCCCAGTAACACTGTTACTGCAATTCTCCCCACCACTAAGAATAAAGTTCAATAATAAATAACTGATCCATCTGATTTGGTGATGTTGGTTAAGGGACCAATATCACATTCGTTCAAAATACGAAATCTCCCTACTCATTTTCAAATAGGCCCAAAGGACCTTTTACACTCACTTGAACCAACAGGGGTGAACTCAGTTCAACATTTCACTGAAATCTGGCATGCCTACTGTTTCTCACTCCTGGGCTGAAATATAAAGCTCGATTATCTCGAGGCCTGAAGCGTTAATTGGCTGGTGGCAGAATTTCTGTCCATCACTCAGGCCGAAGTACCGCCTTAGGGAACTGCTGGCCAATCTTATTGGTCAATAGCTCTCTAGTCCCTGCAGTGTCAGAACAGGACTGGGACTGCATGCAGTCTCTGGAGTCAGGATTCCAGAAAGAGGCAAGTTTTGGTGGGTCTCAGGGAGATTGGCGTTTCAGCAGAGAGGCTGGGGTGGGTAGTGGAAGGGAGGTCCTGCTGTTACCAGATCTTGATTGGGGGTGGAGGGGGTACCCAAAGTTAAACTGGGTGCTGTTGTAAATGGTTCTCCCACCCCTACCCACCAATTATGTTTTTGCCTTCCCCCAGACCCCAGAATTCCTCCCGCCAACTTAATAATTAGGGCTGGGTGGGAAATGACCCTTAAGTGGTCAACAATTGGCCACTACTTTTAGGGCCTCAGTTGGGGGGGGGGGGGGGGGGGGGGTGCTGTCCGAGGCCTCACCTGCCCCAGCATAAATTTGCCGAGGGGCCAGGGCAGGTGGGTATGTAGCAGGAAGCCCATCCAAGGAGAATTGTGCTCACCCTGCCCATCCTTCCCAGCAGGGGAACAGAAAATTCTGTTCCTAGGCATTGACAACCCACTAAAAGACCAGAGGAAAATGGCGCAGACTCGCTAATTCAGAGGAATATTGGATATCATTGACAAAAAATCAAAATGTGGCCATTCCTGCACCAAAATGCATTCCACGCCCAGATGACAATTCAGTCCCAGGACTTAAATTATGATGGGAGGTTGTATTCCCTTGAGTGCTGAAGGCTGGTATGAGATGTTGAAAACGATTAAGGGATTAAATAAGGTAGAGACATGGCATAATCATAAAATTAGAAACGCTTTTGCATGTAAATTTAGCGGAAATCTGGAACTCACTCCCAAAAATTTTATCAACGCTTGGCCAATTGAAATTTTAAGACTTGTGTTGATAGGCAACAATATCAGGAGATATGAAAGAAATGTGGATAACTGGAATTAAAGTGTAGAGAAGCCATAATTTTATTAAATTGCAGAGTGGCATCGAGGACTCAAATGGTCTTTTCTTGTTCCTATGTAATCGGTGGATCATAACAATAATCACCAAAGCCGTGGATTGTTACAGAAACATAAATAGCTCACTAATGTCCTTCAGGGCAGCAGTCCTGTTGCCCCTAAATTGTTTGGCCTACATGATTTGAGTCCCACGTTAGGAAGTGACTCTCATTGCCTGCCTTCTGAAGTAGGCTGGCAAACCACCCAGTTGTAAACAATTGCTACAAAGTTCAATAATCTAATTTGCTGTTTATGGGACCTTGCTGCATATAAATATTGGCAATTTGCCTACAAAACAGCTAGTGCTTTAATTAGGCAACTCTTCGTATCTTCATATTGATCTGATTACAAAAGGCTATCTTGCCTAGAGTTACTGCTGGCTGAAGCCCGTTTTTAAAACACATTTATCTTGTTTCTCTGAAATGATATCAGGATATATTTTAAAACTCTGCCATTTTGTCTTGCTGATTTCAACTTGATTTAGACCTAATTTCATCTTACATCCACATATTTTACTGCACCTCTGCATTTTTCCTATTGGGGTTACCAACAACAATTAACTGTATTGCTGCAAGCTCCCTCAATTGCTACAACCTCCTTTCTCTCTCCACAGATGCTGAGATTGTCCAGTATTTTTAGTTTTTGTTTCAGATTCCACCATCCACAGTAATTTGCTTTTACAATTAAATGTGTTCCTGGAGTGGACGGAACGGTGGCACAGTGGTTAGGACTGCTGCCTACGGCACTGATGACCCGCGTTTGAATCCCAGCCCTGGGTCACTGTCTGTGTGGAGTTTGCACATTCTCCTCGTGTCTGTGTGCGCTTCAACCCCACAACCCAAAGATGTGCAGGTTAGGTGGATTTACCACGCTAAATTGCCCCTTAATTGGAAAGAAAAATAATTGGGTTCTCTAAATTTATTTTTTAAAAAGGAGGAAAAAATGTATTCCTGGAGGTTTGATCACATGGCTTGTCCCCACACTCCAACCAATACATCCATCCTTGTCATGCAGTCCCTTCCTATACCAATTGGGAAAGCTAAAAGACTCATTACCCAATTGGATAATGCTTATCAGCATTGGCTGATGCTTATCAGCCATACAATCTTTTTGCCTCATTTTCAATATTTTTATAACTGGTAATGAGGTGTTTAAAGACAATGACAAAAAAACATTTTTTTACCGCCCCTTTCACATTTCTTCAGGGTTGCACACAGCAGCGTCCAGGAGAGTGATCTTCAGTTCCTGGAGACGACAGGCCAATCTGGGAAGGGAGGCATCCCTATCTCTAGTTTTATGTCCTGCACTTCTACCCTTCCATCTGTGACCCACGACAGGTCCGCATCCTCCAGTCTGCCACTGTGAGCCGTGCTTCAGCTGACACACTTGGTGACTTTTCACCCCACCTTCAAAACTATCTCTTCCAGCGTGCTTTCGCAATAGCTGCTGAGTGTGCTTTGGTCTATTGTGAATTGTCTTGGCTATAAGTTCATTGACAAAAAAATCTATTTTCAATGCAGGTTATTGCTGCTTCATTTCCTGAGTATGCTCTGCTCTATGGACATATTTATTTTGCAATATTCCATTCCATCCTTTTCTTCCAAATTTCAGAATTCACCATTCTGTTCCAGAGACATGACAACATGTTTGTCAACGATTTAAGTACATGTGGGGATTGAATATTATGTATTTCTTACAATACAACATGAAATGTGATATTGGTACTAACAGCTTATAGGCTTGCCTAAGTGAAGGTTGTGGCAACAGAAAGAGAAGAAAAGTGAATGATTAATAGAGTGATTTAAATTATGGATCAGTGGGACATGGTTAATGGAAAAGGATTTAAATTTAGTGGCAGTGAACTCTGGATGTGTGGCACATGGATGTAAAATTAAATGGAGAAGATCGAGAACAGAGAACTGTTTTTTTTACACA
Organism: Scyliorhinus canicula; assembly: GCF_902713615.1. Classification (NCBI taxonomy): domain Eukaryota; kingdom Metazoa; phylum Chordata; class Chondrichthyes; order Carcharhiniformes; family Scyliorhinidae; genus Scyliorhinus; species Scyliorhinus canicula. The sequence goes on along the minus strand of NC_052147.1, from coordinate 121,467,803 downwards.
CAGGATTGTGGAGCTGTGGAATACACCAAGGAGATCATGGGCTAGAATGTCTGTACTGGCTCTCAAATTTCCCACTGTAACATTGGTGGAAAGTGGCTGGGGACCCCAGAGATGGGGGTTTTGCCAATTTTCTTCCGAAGATACTAAGGGATATCAGGCAAATCCCTAAGGGTTGAAGAAAAACTTATATTATATAGTGTCTTCTTGTTGCTACCACAAAAAAAGAGTTAAATTTGGAAACAGGCCATTCAGGCCATTCAGTCCATGTTCCTATCTATCTTCCTCATAAGCAGAAGCCCGAATTCAAAGTAGTCACTCGATTCACATATTTCTTAATCCCCTTGCCCTTTCACCACCTTGCATCAGTAATCTCACCTCTGAATCAGAAAGTTGTGTGCTCATGTCCCACTGGAAAACACAAACATGAACCTACATGTCCACCTGAATGCAGTACTGAGGAACCATTGTGCCACCATGCCACCCATGACATCTCATACGAAAGGCAGCATTAAATCCAGCCGGTAAATTCTGCACCCTATCTCTCTCCAAGTCTCTGACTCTATTCCATACATTATTTACATTATCCTACACAAATGTATTGCACAGATCAAATGCAGAGTACAGCTCATGCCACACCATCTAATGAAATGTCTTCCCCCTCATCTGATACTTGCTGTTGCCTACTTAAAATAATTCCAGTTTCAACACTTATCAATTTTGGCACTGATATAATGCTGCACTAAAATGTGGATTGAGACTGCCTCAACTCACTTTATGTTGGCCCATACAACATATACAGATTAGAAGATTTTTGCCTCGTTATTTTAATCTGCATTTGACCCATGGATTTAGAAGGCATAGGACAGTTCGATAATCTACTGTAATAAAAGTGAGAAATTGCTTCTCAGCTGGCCAGGCAGCATCAGTGGAGAGAAACAGAGTTCACCTTTCAGTTCAATGAAGTCTCATCAGAACTGGGATTTTAAGAAGGTCAAGTGACGGAAAGTGGAAAAAGAACAAAAGGGAAGGTCTGTGAGAGATTGGAAAACGGGATAAGTTAACTGTCAAAAGAATTGGTGGGGCAGAGTTAAAAGGAGCAGTAACGGGACAAGTAAAGTGGCAAAGGCAGGATTTTCCTCTCTGAGACTAAGTCTCGTGGCGGGAGCGGGAATGTGGAATGTTTCCTACTGCAGAGGCTGGTGGAAACCACATCAAATCTTTCAGCTCCAACCTAATTAATTATGCACTTGGAGCTTTAGCGCAATCTTCTATGGCAGGACAGGCACAATGGTATTGGTGGGGATTGAGCTGGGGGAAAGGGGGGGGTTGGGAATATCCTGGGGGGGGGGTGATTAGTTGGGGATTGGGGGTTCCAGAGTATGGTCAGTGTCGAGTGCGGGGCATGTTCTGGGTGTTTAAAAGAGTTACGCTGAAGTTAGAACTGGCTGAACGATCTGAAGTTAGCGATTTAAGTCGCTTTGTCAGATGGTTCCCAGCCCAGACCAGTGGAAGTTTGCCCTGTGGACAATTTCCGGGTAAACCCTTACCTGGGAGTGTCTAAGAGGGATTCCCCAGCGCATCTCTGGGGTACCCCCTAAATGTGACGCTGGGGAGCCAGGAAGTCACAGGCTGTCATTCCCTTTAACTCACCATTGGGTACCATCTATTAAGACACCATGTTGGCATATATAAAATAACAAATTTCATCTGAGTCTGCATGTTTGCTGTATAGAGAGCCTTAATTCCCTCCGAGATTCCACTTGGTGGCTTTTTAAAAGATGAGAGTGAATTTAAGAGAAACAAATGATGAAATTACCTGAATTTTCTGCAGATTTGGCTTCTTCCATCCCCTATTGTATTTCAAAATGGTAATATTTGCATTCACATTGTGAATTGACTGACAAAAGCAAAAATGCTAATTTAAAAAAAGATTGCATTCAAAATACTAAAACAAATATGTCCATCATTTCTGTTAACAAAATTATAGCACAATACAAGAAACTAGATTCATAAGGCAACTTGTTCTTATAGACTTAATTTGGTACGTGCATTTTTTTTCTTATGAAGCAATTAAGATTAATGAATAGGCTAGAAATGTTAACAGGTCATTATATTCTAGTTCTTTGGTATGTGCTACATGCATGCATGGAGAAAGTAACAAGAGTTTGAAAATCAGGAACTAAAATGTTGGTGACAGAGCTTTAGTACTAAAATATTGATTGCAGGGTATAAAGGCAATATATAGCTTCAGTATTTCATGTTTATGTGGGTCCAAAATCACAGTTTTGTTTTCAATTGCAGAGTTGCAGCCAGTCCTGTAGTGCCATGGTTACTAGAGAACATCTTTGGGAATCAAATCACTCCATAGATCTTTAAGGAGCAGTTTTGCCCAACCTGAAGAGCTGGGCTAAGAAAAATGAAATGAAAATCGCTTATTGTCACAAGTAGGCTTCAATGAAGTTACTGTGAAAAGCCCCTAATTGCCACATTCCGGCGCCTGTTCAGGGAAGCTGGTATGAGAATTGAACCGTGCTGCTGGCCTGCCTTGGTCCGCTTTAAAAGCCAGCAATTTAGCCCAGTGTGCTAAACCAGCCCCTTTGAACTACAATATGAGGGATAACACAGACTGATCACTTGAAGAGATTAAAGAAATAATAATGAGACAAAACAATTCTACTTTTATTTTTATTGGAACATGATATTGGGCAATGTAAAGTTCACACCATTGATGTGTTGTTGAATTGGTTTGGATTGGTTAAAAAGAGATGCAGTCTTGCATTATCCAGTAACTACACTATCTAGGCTTGCTGAAAATTACATTTCCGTTCATTGTGTGCAGCACAGTCGCACAGTGGTTAGCACTGCTGCCTCACGGCGCCGAGGTCCCAGGTTCGATCCCGGCCCTGGGTTCCTGTCCCTGTGAAGTTTGCACATTCTCCCCATGTTTACATGGGTTTCACCTCACAACCCAAAGATGTGCAGGATAGGTGGATTGACGAAAATGAATTGGGTACTCTAAATTTTTTTTTTAATGTCCGTTCATTGGGCTAGCCTTTCCTTTCATTATTCCATCCGTCCACCCTGACATGTAAACAAGGTATCCTACATAGACTCGTAATTTGCAAGTGTGAACTCCAGCGTGATTGAGATTGTTTGTGCTTGGTTTAATTGGAGCTAGCCTGAAACCTAACGCATTGTGCTGATGATTAAGTAGCATATTTACCGTAAGTGATAGTAAGACTAATGCATTAAATATATTGCAGATTTGTTGTTGGCATGACGAAAATATTTGGACCAACATTGGACAAATAGTTGCAATCAATAGTTTATCAGTAGCAAGTGGAATTGAAAGTAGTGGTCTGTATTGTGTATTAGGTATTCTAACTTCTCAGTGCCTGTTTTTTCTCCCATTGAAATGTAACCAGAAGTAGGACACTTGTGAGCAGTAGTCAATGTGCATCTTGATCTGTGCCTTCCACCATTTAATAGCAATGAGGCAGGTTTATACTCACATTGATGTTCCAATGGTGCAATATAACTGTGGCTTAAGACGTTTCAATCAATGTTCAGCAATAACAGAGGAAATTGGAAGATTAAATTTCAACAGTTGGAGGCTGTTACTCGTCTAAAAGTAAATGATCAATCAAGCCTACCTGTGACTTATCTCCATTCCTACCCCCTTGTGGTAAAAAGCCCCTCATTCCTGTAAATATACCACTTTGTTCCTTCAAAATGGTTAAACCTTAAATAATGTCAATTTTAGTAAAGGCCAATTAAATTAACTAGGTGACTAACAAGAAAAAAAATTGACAAGTGAAAATTTGGAACTATGAGCTTGTACTGCGATGGAGAATGAACAAGGCGATATGGAGATAAGAATATTGTAATTCAACTGAGGATTACCTGATATTTTGCACAAAATCTAAGCTCCACTTTTCTGGCACTTGGAGTTACCTAGCTTGACAGGCTAAGTCATATAAAATAATTTGGAAGAGTACACCTGGGACAGGCAAGAAAGCAATCACTTGATGCAATTAAATTCTATCTGCCTAAATGTAACCAAAAGGGCGTCGCACACAATGGCACATGGAATGCTTTCACAACAGATAAAATTGTTGCCTTCTCAAATCACAGTTGAGTCAAACTTTGTTACAGTAGTCTTTATCGTGTTCTTTGTCTTGTGATCATAAATTGAATAATAAGGATCTGACATATGTGCCTGGGGGACAGGTAATAATAAATCTCTGTCGGCTGCAGCATATTTTTGCCTGTCCAGGACAAGTGAGTGGGTGTTTATTTCTCTCACTGATGGTGTTCGCTGTACCTTCATTGTCAGGAGTCCATGGAGGGTGTCATAACACTAGACAAAGTCTTGTTTGGCATGACACAAACATTTGGACTTAGCGATGGGATTTAGTTGGAGTAGTTAATACTTGTGGAATTGCTGAATCACACTATGTGATAGCAATGATTAGTCTTGGAAGAAGTATGAAGGAACTGCAATTATTGTAAAGCTAAACCCGTAAGTGGGGAACTGGGTTTCCTGGTTTTAATACCATTATCAATTTTTAAAAATGGGATGCCTCTTTTTCTATCTGTTACATTTGTACTTTTCTCCCTCTCTATTGATGCTGCACTGTAGTTTTTTAATGTAAACAAGATGTAGCAAAATGTATGGCTAGTAAGCATCATTCAAATGTTCCAACCATCTTATTATTTTTTTCTTCCCAAGGTAGAATCTATATGGAGCATTAATCCAGAGGAAGCCTGGTACAAGTACACCTGGGACTTCATTTAATTGCTTTTATTTGTGTGCTGTTTATTTTGGAAAATACACGTTTTAAGAATAAATGCCAGACCATGAGAGATCTTGCAATGGGTAGGGTCCCTCTGAACCAGAAGCTGCAGGTTCATGTCCCATTCCAGGAATTGATGGTCAAGGAAAGTGTGTTCATAACCTGGTCCAGTGGGTTGAGTGTAGCTCATAATTTTTCCCAATTCACCTACGTCAGGTGGCAGTGGTGGGTGAGTTTCCTGATCAGCCATGTTTGATGTGGAGTGGTGCCCCTCAAGCTATCACCTCTGGCGACAGGCTAGCGACCAGTTCCAGGGAAAATCTAGCTCTAGAAACGGAGGTAAACATAAACAGCTAGATTCTCTGCTGGCAGGGTCCTCCGTTTTGCCAGCAGCGCACTCACGCTCGCGAATTTCCCGATGGCATGAGGGTGCCCACAGTGGGAAGCCCCATTGGCCGGCTGCCGGGACCGAGAATGCCACTGCCGGCGGGGGCGCGCCACACCAGAAAATGGGTGCGGCAGGAAGGAGAATCCCACCCAATGTTTTTTGTTCTGTCTCATGTGCCACTAGCCTCGGGAAGAGAAAAGGTGACCAGTAACTTAACTGAGGGAAATGGCTGCGGAGGTAAATTGGCCATGCCTCCCCCTCCCCAGAAAATTTGCATGGGAAAGTTTGTGATGAACTCACTCTCTGCTGCCCGCTGGCGTGGTGGTGATCCGGGGGGGCGGGGGGGGGGGGGGGGGGGGGATGATGATGGTCAGAGGGCCTACTGGGGTGAAGTTTCAGAGAGCCACGGTTGTTTTCTCTCCATCTTGCATCCACACCCTAATGGGGGAAATGTCGTCACTCGAGCCATCTGAGTCAGGTTATGAAACAGCAGCTTTTCCTGTTCTGTTCAGTGGCCTATCTTCAATCTCCCCAGTCATGAGGAAGAGGAAGAGGAAGACCAAGCTGGCCACCCAAGCCTGGAATGCTTGTGTTTCAGAACAAGCTGTTTAAACCAACAAAGCGTTCTCCAACCTCAACCTGACGACTCCTTCAACACCGTTGAAACTATGGGCGGAATCTTAACATCTTTTTTCGAAGTGGGCAGCACGGCAGCATTGTTGCCTCACAGCTCCAGGGTCCCAGGTTCGATTCCCGGCTTGGGTCACCGTCTGTGTGGAGTCGGCATGTTCTCCCCGTGTCTGCGTGGGATTTCCACCGGTTGCTTCGGTTTCCTCCCACAGTCCAAAGATGTGCAGGTTAGGTGGATTGTCCATGCTAAATTGGCCCTTAGTGTCCAAAAAAGGTTAGGTGGGGTTACTGGGTTATGGGGATAGGGTGGAGATGTAGGGTGCTCTTTCCAAGGGCTGGTGCAGACACGATGGGCTGAATGGCCTCCTTCTGGCACTGTAAATTCTATGATTCTAAATTATGCTCAGGCTGAAAAGCGGTGTCTAGCTCTCCAGCTGCACAGATCAGTTTTCACTCCAGACCCTGAGCCACTCCGAGTAAAAACAGCGAATGGGTGGCATGTGTGCTGTCAGTCTGGTGGGGTGGGGCATGATAGAGCTGCAGAGATCAGAGTGCCATCTTCAAAGGGCACACGATCAGCACACAAACTGAATGCCCCCCGACCCCATACGTCTATGTTAAGGCCTCTCATACAAGCATCAAAGGCCCCCCCCCAAAAAAACAGAAATAATGGGCTCTCAACTCCCCCCCCCCCCCCCCCCCCCCCCCAACAATGGCAACATAGGGAAACGCCCCTCTCCTGCCACAGTCATCCCCTCACCACCAAACCCCTTTCTGGCACTGGGGCAACTGCCCAACAAGCCCTTACCAGTACAGTCTCAAGTACACTCTTCCCCCCTCACAGACATCAGTCATCCCCAACACACACAAGGCGAACCCTGTGGTGAACGTATTGCTACTACAATTCACCACTGTATTGTACTGTATTATGTTGATGCCCCTGTGGGCTCCGCCTGTGGCTCCGCCCCCTCGGTGGTGGTATATAAACCTGCAGCCTGTAGGCGGCACTCAGTACAGAGCAGTCGCAGGCAGGCACAGATCCAGCTTACTAAAACCACTGTTCACTTCTACGAATCATCTCGTGTGAATTGATGGTCGCATCAAACCCCTTCTCTGGGGCTACACAGAGGGTCCACCCCTGGCACTGCCCTCTGGCACAGGTTGGCAGCACCAGGTTGGCACTGCTGGGTTGGAACTGTGTCAATCCAGAAGTGCCAACCTGACAGTGGCAACTTGTGTCAGGGGCAGTGCAAGGCCCCGGCAGGTGCCTCTCCCCTGGGGGCTATACTTAACTTTGTGCCCTTGGGTGTGCTGAACTGTGCAAGGTTAGGACATCAGCTGACACAAAAGTGGTATTTGAAAATAGAACTGGCATCAAATCAGCATTGGTTGACATAACCTGCATGCTGTGCATGCTGCTGGCTGTTCTCATGCTTGTGTACAAACTCCTTTATAAAGGTGATGTCCAACACACCTCCTGTCAACATTATGCACAGGCTCCTCGGGCCTTATTTTTTTAGTGTTAGGGTGGCTAACACTAAAGAAATTGGAGGCAGGGCGCCATGGTGATGCAGTGGCTCGCACTGCTGCCTATGGCGCTGAGGGCCCGAGTTCGATCCCGACCCTGGGTCACTGTCTGTGTGGAGTTTGCCCATTCTCCCCGTGTCTGCGTGTGTCTCACCCCACACCATAAAGATGTGCATGATAGGTGGATTGGCCATGCTAAATTACCCCTTAAATGGAAAGAAATAATTGGGTACTCTATAAATGTTTTTTCAAAAATAAATTGGATGCTGCAGAACCCAATTTCTCCCGCACAAGTCTAGCAATACAAGACAAATTCATGAAAATGCACACGAACACAATGGGCCCGATTTAATGGCTGTGTTGCGCTTAGCAAGAGCGCGACGACGAGGCTGTTCAATCATGGGAGGGGACAAAATTGAGAACTGCGGTGGGTGCCGACCTGTTTGCAATCTAACCGGCCAGCTCCCCTTGGTGAAATCAGGATCCTGCCATTGCATGGGGTAGGCGGCATGGTAGCACAGTGGGTAGCAGTGTTGCTTCACAGCTCCAGGGTCCCAGGTTCGATTCCCGGCTTGGGTCACTGTCTGTGCTGAGTCTGCACATTCTCCCCGTGTCTGCGTGGGTTTCCTCCGGGTGCTCTGGTTTCCTCCCACAAGTCCCGAAAGACGTGTTGTTAGGTGAGTTGAATATTCTGAATTCTCCCTCTGTGGACCCGAGCAGACGCTGGAATGTGGTGACTAGGGGCTTTTCACAGTAACTTCATTGCAATGTTACTGTAAGCCTACTTGTGACAATAAAGTTTATTATTATTATAATCACTACTTAAGCACAATCCCCATACAATTAACAGATGCAACCCGCTTTCTAACGGTGCGCCATAAACTAACGGCCTCCCAGCAAGTGGTCACGTGGGCGCTAATTAATACTCCATTTTAAAAATGTGAAGCTGGTGTATGGGATACTGCGGGGACCCGAAGAGGTGAGCAGTCATCTTCGCCCTCAGGCAAAGAGGTCGGGGGCACTGGAGTTGCTGCCCCGATGTTTGGAGGGGGTGGGTGAGACACCAGAGGGCCAGCGTCGGTAGGGGTGGGCCTCCATTGGTGGGGGTGTGGGTGGAGTTCCAGGTCTGGGGGGATGGGCTCCCATGGTCTGGGCTAGGCTGGGTGGGGGGGGGGGGGGATGGAATGGGTGTCTTAGCACCCGTAGGTCCGCCATGCTAACCCCTGGACCATGAGATCCCATTCTGGGGGCACCCCAGCCAAAGCCCGCCTGCGCCACCGACCACACATAACTCCCACTGACCCTGGAGACATCTGGCCACGTGGCTGAAGCCCATTACTGTAGCCATGCTGGCCACGCAAAATGGACACTGAGCCAAACTAAAATGGAAGGCTGCTGGGAAACAGACAGTTCAGCCAGAACAGCAGTCTGCAAAGAGCAGTTTGCATTCTGCAGCAGCAGAAACCAGTTTGGGCTCAGGTGAAAAGACCTTAGCTAGGTGCAAATGGCAAAACGCTTTGCATGCTAATGAGGCCATCAGACTTGAACACCCACACAATAGATACATTTGGTTCTGAATGGACACATTCCAATCAAGACCCAGACATCGAGGCACCAGAAACCTCCGAACAAAAGGACATAAGAAACGCCCCCTCCATCACGGAGACCCCCTCGCATTGGGGAATTAATCCAGTATCGATAAGAAATTGATCCAATAGGTAGAGCCCGCCCGGGAAGAGGGAAGGACAACGGAACCCCTATAAAAGATAGGGACCTCGTGTTGCCCGGTCTGTTAAACCCGTGCTCCGGCCCCGACTGACACCTGGTATCCTGACTCCAGCCGTTGAGCACCAGCCGCCGAAACCGTAAGTTCAACGCTCGCTACGCGATCCAAGCCCGCTAGACTCCCAAGTGCCAGAACGCTTGCTGAAGGCTGCAGACAAAACCAGGACGAAGGCCTCGTTCTCTGACCTTGCCTGTTCCTGTTAGATAAGTATTCTGTTTGCTTATGTTTAGTTGTAGCTTAGTCTCTTAGTGTGTGCATGAGTATTTATTATTAACTGTATAATAAATATTGATCGTTTGAACTTGACTAATCGGTGTATCGTCTTTATTACTTTGAATTTGACCTTGGAATACTTGTGACGTTGCCTATACGGCAACTGGCGACTCCAGAGCTAAATAATTACATAGAACAGAGCCTAGCAGTGTTAAGCACACGTCGAACTCGGAGGCGTGTTAATACACTCCAATAAACGCGTTTTACGCCCATAGTAAAACGTGCAACATTTAGTGGCGACTCCGCCGGGACCCTGTTTTAAGTGGAAACACCACAGTGTCCAGGACCCTGAAATTTGAATTGGAACTCCAAATTGCAGAGAAAGAAAGAAATCACAAGTATTCAAGGTGTTCAAAATAATAAGCGAAATTCGGAAGTGTGTTTTAGTGCATGCGTACTAACAGGGCTGTAAGGTAAAACTGAAAGCTTTTTGTTGCGACAAACTTTCGGTAGTTTTGTAATCGGAAAATAGCGTAAGCCGTACCCTTTTCACGAAACACCACCCCAGCAACCCCCTGTTCCAAATTATAAAAAAGAGAGTCAGAGGAAATGGCCATGCAGGCAATGGAACGTCTGATGGATCCAGCAAAGTTTGTGGTCGCAGCGACCAGCAGCAGTAGCAGAGTAGGCCAGTGTCCCACGTGGGAGCTGGAACTCCGCAAATATCTGCAGGGAAAGGGATGGCCCCTTTGGAAAGAGTTTTGTGCAAATGAGGAGACAGGTCCCGGAAGTATAGGTCATACTTGGTGGGAGAACCTCTCTCAAATACACAAAAAGAGTTTAGGAAAAGCACGCAAGCCGATGGCGATTGTGTCCTGCTTGGCACAGTTGCGAGGCGCAGAGGAGGTCATCAGGACGCTCCGGACAGATTTAGAGGAAAGGAACCGAATGAGTAAGGTCGATGTCAGGGACATCGAGAAAGAAAACCTGGAATTAAAAGGGAAGTTGGCAGAGAAGGGTAGAGAGGTGGATGATGCCAAGAGGGCTCACCAGTCTTGTCTAGCTCATCTGAACAGTTCCCAGACCCAGTATGAGAAAGCCTATCAGGACGTGCAACGTGCCGTTCTGATAAGACAGGAATCGGAAAAGCAGGTGGAGGCATTGCAGAGGCAATGTTCCGATCTCAAAGCAGCTTTGAGAGCACTCCACGCTGCAACGACCGAACAAAGACAAAGCACAGTTGACCACGCGAAATGCAGGAAACAGATTGCGGAATTGCAATCTCTGCTTTCGGTGCAGAATGGCTTCCAAAGCACCTTTGGAGCTCAGTTAGATGGGGAAAACGCCCCAGATTGGCAGGAATTAAGCGAGACAGCGCAGCGTTATGTTCAGGGAACATGTGCGCCCGCAGCTCAGCAGAAACGACAGGCACCCCAACCCCCCACAGCTCAGATCATAACCGCACCCATGAATCCCGTAACCACACAGAGGAAAGCCGAATCAGAAGGCGCCCCAGACATAACTTACACCACCCCTTTAACAGTAACCCAGCTAAGGGACGCGTGTGAAAAGATCACTCCGTTCCTCCCCACCGCAGACCCCCACCAGTTCTTCGCTAAAGTAAAACAGCAGGCTACCATGTACGGCCTGGATGAGAGAGAGCAGGTTAAGCTCACCGTGCTGAGCTTAGACCAGAGTGTAGTGGCAGCCCTCCCCGACCCACAGAACGTGGCAGGAGGCAGCCTAGAGGAGATGCACACTGCCATTTTAGATGCCATCGGGTACAATAGAGGTGACCCCGTAGAAGGCTTGAATAAGTGCAGGCAGAAGAGATCCGAACACCCCACAGCATTCGCAGGAAGGCTGTGGATTCACTTCAGCGCAGTTTTCGGACAGCTAGATAGAGCGCATTTAACCCGCGAAAACATGGTTAAGTGGACGCGCACAATTATCTCACACGCAACAGAAGCAGGACAGAGCGCTTGCAATAATTACGACCCCTCAGAAGAGGCCCATAACGAAAAATGGGTCCTGAAAAGATTGTCCCGCGCTTGGGAGCAATCGCTTCAGGCAAAAGGAAAGGTTAGATCCCCAGAAGAGGCTCAGGCTGCTGCAGATATCCAAGCAGTCAGAGAGCACCAGAAGCCCGCATGGGTAAACGAAGGCAAGAGCAGCCCTCAACAGAAAGGACAGGAATGCTATAACTGTGGACAGTTAGGGCATTGGGCAAAAGAGTGTAATGCACCCCAGCTATCTCAGAGAGGCCAGCAGACAGGCACTCTGAACCGCAACAAAGCAAAACCCATCCACAATGTAGCAGTACAGTCAGGACCCACCAATGTGGACGAGACGAACTGACGGTGTTCGGGCTCCCCCACTTGGGTCTGTGACACACTATGGGACTCATCAGGGAGGCCCGTAGTCACGGCAAAAGTCAAAGGGAAGCCCATAGAGTTACTGTGGGACACAGGAGGATCCCGCACCACCATTAACTCCACAACCACGGCACACGCAGACACGTGGCCGACCACCTCCACCATCACACTTAGCGGGTTCACCGGACACTCGCAGCAGGGACATATCACAGCACCCGTAGCAATTCAGCTAGGGACCATTAGCACAAGGCACCCCGTAGTTCTAGTAAATCTTCCCCGGACAGCAGAGCACATCCTGGGGATAGATTTTATGAACGCTCACAGCTTGTCGTTCGACCCAGTGAACCAGTGTGTCTGGCGAATGGCTAGATCAGACAGAGCACCAGCCACCCTCACAGTAGGAGACTACGCTAATCGGATTAGCGCAGTGGGAGAGTACTCATTCGACCTGACTACGCTCCACACCGACAGACAAATTAAGGCCCTACTAAACAAACACAGGACAGCATTTGCAAGTCACCGTCATGACTGTGGCAGAATGACTGGACAAGTTCATGTTACCGGACAGGACCCCCGACCGCAAAAGCAGTACAGATTTCCCCTCGAGGCAGAGGTGGAAATAGAAAAGGTTATAGGCAGCTTGTTGGACCAAGGTGTACTGAGAACGGTAGCCTCCACCAACAATGCCCCTATTTGGCCAGTGAGGAAGCCCGATGGATCATGGCGTCTGACCATCGATTATCGGGAACTCAACAAAGTAACCCCCGCAGTAGCCCCAACGGTAGCTACTAGTCCCGAGACCATGCTCAAGCAGGGTCTCAACGCCAAGTACTTCACGGTATTGGACATCAGTAATGGATTCTGGTCAATACCATTGGCAAAAGCGTGCCAATACAAATTCGCATTCACTTTTAAAACACAGCAGTACACGTGGACATGCCTCCCACAAGGATTCCACAATTCACCCTCCATTTTCCACCGACAGCTGGCAAGTGGATTAGAAAAATTTTCCCGACCCGAATGTCTGGTACAGTATGTAGACGACCTACTACTGCAGACAGACACAAAGGCAGAGCACATTTCGCTTCTGGCCGAACTCCTGGAACTCTTAACTGAAATTGGCTGTAAAGTTAACCCGAAAAAGGCCCAAATATTGGAAAGTAAAGTGATGTATTTGGGATCAGTCATCACGCACGGCAAACGCGAGATCGAATTCAAAAGAATTGATTCGATCGTCAAATTGCCCCTTCCCCAGAATGTTTCAGCCCTCCGGTCGTTTTTAGGACTGGTTGGCTATTGTCGGAACCACATCGACGGATTCGCGACAAAAGCCGCCCCACTTTCAGACCTCCTTAAGAAAGGAGCCCCCTGGGAATGGCTTCCGCAGCATACAGGCGCTGTGGAAGAGTTGAAACGAGCCCTTAGTGCAGCACCCGCGCTGCTAGTCCCCGACCAACTTTCACCGTACGCAATAGAGGTAGCGAGCACCGATCTGACCCTCTCGGCCGTGTTGCTTCAGGAACGGCACGAGCAGCTAAGACCAGTGGCTTATGCCTCCCGACTGTTAGACCCAGTAGAACAAGGATTTTCGGCCTGTGAGAGGCACCTCCTTGCCGTCTTCTGGGCAGTGCAGTATTTCTCATACATCACCGGACTCAACCCCATTACTATTCTGACCGAACACACACCCACACAGCTACTACTAGACGGTCGACTGAAGGACGGTTCAGTTAGCCAGATTAGGGCAGCTAGGTGGACCCTACTTTTACAAGGACGGGACATTACAGTGAAACGGACACGCACACACACATACTTAGCCGACAACCTCCAATACCCCGGACAGCCCCATGACTGTGAAATTGTAGCTCCCCTGCATAACACAGGACCCTTTTTAGCAAAAACACCCCCCAGGAAGATAGGGAACCCGAAACAAAGCCCCCAGCCCACAGACACGTGTGGACCCTTGAGGATTTATGTAGACGGTTCCTCCACAGTTTTAAATGGTGAGCGTATCACAGGATGCGGCATCTATGTAGAGGACGCGCAGGGGCGTGCTCTCGAAGAGATAGCTCTTAAGTTACCAGGTCACTTAGGCGCGCAGGCAGCAGAGCTAGCAGCCATAGCGTACATAGTGGACCACCCCGATTCTTTCCCCAGCCCAGCAGACATATATTCAGACAGCTTATATGTCTGCAATAGCCTGACAGATTTTCTGCCCCTGTGGAGGACACGAGGTTTTGTCTCCGCAGACGGAAAACCCCTTCCATCAGCCCCCTTACTCCAACATATCCTAGAGAAAGCGAAGGACAGGACCTTCGGCATAATAAAAGTAAGAAGCCACCATAGGTCATCACCCCCTGGGAATGTAAAGGCCGACGCGTTGGCTAAGGCAGGTTCCAGGAGAGGACACTTATGGACCCCCCCAGCTAGCGCACCAGCTAGCGCCCCTGTGAGCGCAGTCCAAGTCTCACAGACTGATATTAAAGATCTCGTGGCAGCACAAAAACAGGACGGAGACCTCAGGGAGGTTTTCAAGGGAAACTTTGTGCCTGCTTACGAGCACTTTAAACACGCACTGACCACACATGAGGGTGTGATCATTAAGGACCGACTTTATGTGGTCCCACAGCAGGACAGGAATCAGATGATTGCCTTGTTCCATGACGGACACGGGCATCAGGGAATTGATGCAACAACGAGGCACCTCAGGCAACTCTGTTGGTGGCCTAATCTCAGGAATGATGTAACGCACTACATAGAGAATTGCCTGATTTGTGCTCAGAATAACCCGGAGCGGTATTCTAAGAAAGCACAACTTCGGCATACTCGCCCAGTTAACGGCCCTTGGACAAACCTCCAGATCGACTTTATAGGTCCATTGCCCCCTTGTCGGAATGGCTATAAATACGTTCTGGTGGTGATAGATACCTTTACCAAGTGGGTAGAGGCATTTCCCTCACGAACAAATACAGCAAAGACAGCTGCAAAGATCCTGACCCACCACATCTTCACGAGATGGGGTTTACCCCGAAGTATCGATTCGGACCAGGGATCTCACTTTACAGGACGGGTCATGAGGAACGTCCTGACAATATTCGGAATCAAACAGAACTTCCACATTGCGTATCATCCACAGTCCAGCGGGATTGTGGAGCGCATGAATCGGACCCTAAAAACTACCCTTAGGAAAATGGTTCAACAGAACAATTCCACATGGGATTCAGTGCTCCCCTTTGCACTTATGTTCATAAGGAACACTGTCTCCACATCGACAGGATACACACCACACACACTCATGACCGGACGCCCTATGAAAGGTACAGAATTCCTTTTAGGACTGGACATGACAAGCCCCGAAGTGACGGCCCTCACACATGAAAAGGCAGTTAAAGAACTAGTTGAGACTGTGAGGTCTGCACAGCTCGCAGCCGCAGTCCAGCTAGGGAAACGCCGACAGCAACGTACTGCCTGTTTCAATAAGACCGTCCACACCACAGAATTCCAGGTTGGGCAACAGGTAATGTTATCTGTTTATAACCCCAGCAGTTTTTTGGCTCCAAAATATTCCGGTCCCTACTCAATTTCGGACAAAATTAGCCCCTCCGTTTACAGGATCAAATATCCTAATGGGAAGACCGCGTGGTTCCATATAAACCAGTTAAAGGCATATGGAACACAGGCCAACCATGCTCACCATGTCCTGCTGGATGCAGCAGAACACTTCACCCCGCCCACCAGAGACACTTTTCCACCATCCCCCTCACAGACCAGTTCATCCACGGACTCGCCCACGACTCCGCCCACAGACCACTACAGACCACGCCCCGACACGCCCACAAGCTGCCACAGCAGAGACAGTAGGACAGACACTGCCTCTGAAGACAGCGACACCACACAGCCATACAGCCCACACTGCACCAACTACGACCCCGACTCCAGTGACCCCATGGAAGTCACTTACCTCAAAAACCCCGAACCACCACCCGACCCCGACTACCCCGACAACACACTCGACACTACACAATGGCACAGGGACAATTCCTACAGACTTGTCCGCAATGACGAAAGTGACCCCCGGTCACACAACTCCAAAATAGCATGCCTGATCCACACGAGGGTGTGGGATCCGGGAGAGCAGGACGACACGGTGTCTGACTCCCGACACGGCAACCCCTTTGTGACCCTGTTCACAGAGGCAGAATCAAAGTGAGGTGTCCAGATGATGTAAGATAGGAATCGTTTGAGGGAAACGATGTCCTTTCTGATGGAACCTGCACGTATGTTTGTCTTCGTTTCATGTTTGTTTGTCTCAGGATTGTACATGTTTCAGTTGGAGGATGGACATCTTCTTTTCAGCTGAAAAGATTGTGACCACCTCACATGCACGTTAGTTTGTCCGCAGATACCTTTGAGAACTTCGGTTTGATTGGAGATCTTTTCCAAAGTTGTAACACTTGTGACAGCCTGGTGAGCAGCTCACCGTATCGTCTAAAATATCTGAAGACCAGCTCATGTCCTCAGTTGGAGCATCTTGGCTCCCTTGGTTTTTTAGGTGCCCCTCTATTCGGCGAGATAGAGGCTGCAAGTCATGGTCAACACATTCGTACCCGTTTCTTTCCAGGTTACTCAGGCAGTGGACAAACGGCACTGAGGACCCGCCCTGTCTGAGAACCAACCCTTGGTCAGCCAAGCTCGGGTATGGCACAGCACGCCCTACCCGGGGATTCCATCCAACTCGTACCCGTAGCGGCCCATACGCAACTCATTCGGATGTTTATTTCCAAGTTTGTTTTCATTTTAGGTTAGGTAGCCCTTCGGCCACCATCCCACATGCTATTTACATCCGGGAACATTCGGATGGTAAATCAGCAAAGCCTGCGAGACGGCTCGCAGAAGGAAGGATTGTTAGGTGTATGCTGGTCTTTGAATTCGCTTTTTGAAAAAAAAAATGAGGGGAGTCACAGGGTGTGACTTAGCCAGTCATTTTAAAGGGTCAATTGGGTTTTGAAAGACAGATGCACTAACAAGTAAAGGTCTTAAACTGTGTATTGACAGATACTGTGCTTGATCCCAAAGGTTTCAAAGGACGAGACAGAGGTCGAAGCCAGGATTGTCAATACCGGAGGAAGAAGGAAGAGAAAGAAGAAGAACAGCAAAATGATGGAAGCCCACTTATTACTATTTAATGTCATATGTATATGTGTGGAAACAAGACACGTTTCCCCCACAACCCCCACCGTAAATGTTAGTACAACAAACCCCCAGTGCTCAGCTCTGATCAGCGAGGTTCAGACCTGGTGTACTAAATTCATGACGTGGTACTCCATGTCCTACATAATCGAATCACTGTTGGTGATCGCGATCCTCACCATCCTAGTGCAGACCCTCAGGTTGAGGAAATGGAAGAGGAGAGCCTCTCGTTCCAGCACCTCACCCATCTATAGAGTGCAATCCCCCATCTTCGGATTCCACCAAACCCCTCAACCCCTCACTGATTACAACACTCTGTAAATAAAAATTCAGCCATGTATTATATTGTTCCATACTCGACTGCCGAGTTGGGAAGTGTGATGTTGTGGTGTGAATGGTTAAGATTTTAGAGTGATTAAATGTTTAAGTTAAGGTTAAGGTTAATAGTGATAGGTAGAGGTTCCCAGTTGTAGTAATGCATGTCCCTTTGACATAGGGCCAAGTAGAAATGTTAGTTAAATTTTTTTTCTCTTCTTCCCATAGTTTAGAACAGAGTAGAACAGGAACTGGCAAGAGGTCAGAACACAAGGAGGCAAAGTACATAGGTGATCCTTCACAATAGTATGATTGTGAGGATCACAAGGAGGGAATGTAGCCATGCTGGCCACGCAAAATGGACACTGAGCCAAACTAAAATGGAAGGCTGCTGGGAAACAGACAGTTCAGCCAGAACAGCAGTCTGCAAAGAGCAGTTTGCATTCTGCAGCAGCAGAAACCAGTTTGGGCTCAGGTGAAAAGACCTTAGCTAGGTGCAAATGGCAAAACGCTTTGCATGCTAATGAGGCCATCAGACTTGAACACCCACACAATAGATACATTTGGTTCTGAATGGACACATTCCAATCAAGACCCAGACATCGAGGCACCAGAAACCTCCGAACAAAAGGACATAAGAAACGCCCCCTCCATCACGGAGACCCCCTCGCATTGGGGAATTAATCCAGTATCGATAAGAAATTGATCCAATAGGTAGAGCCCGCCCGAGAAGAGGGAAGGACAACGGAACCCCTATAAAAGATAGGGACCTCGTGTTGCCCGGTCTGTTAAACCCGTGCTCCGGCCCCGACTGACACCTGGTATCCTGACTCCAGCCGTTGAGCACCAGCCGCCGAAACCGTAAGTTCAACGCTCGCTACGCGATCCAAGCCCGCTAGACTCCCAAGTGCCAGAACGCTTGCTGAAGGCTGCAGACAAAACCAGGACGAAGGCCTCGTTCTCTGACCTTGCCTGTTCCTGTTAGATAAGTATTCTGTTTGCTTATGTTTAGTTGTAGCTTAGTCTCTTAGTGTGTGCATGAGTATTTATTATTAACTGTATAATAAATATTGATCGTTTGAACTTGACTGATCGGTGTATCGTCTTTATTACTTTGAATTTGACCTTGGAATACTTGTGACGTTGCCTATACGGCAACTGGCGACTCCAGAGCTAAATAATTACATAGAACAGAGCCTAGCAGTGTTAAGCACACGTCGAACTCGGAGGCGTGTTAATACACTCCAATAAACGCGTTTTACGCCCATAGTAAAACGTGCAACATTACTAATAGGGAACTGCCAATTGTAGTTAAGTGAGCACTTCACAGATCCCAAGTGGATCCCTGTGGGTGGGCAGGCCATGTCGAACGTGCGAGTTATTGCCCAGTATTCCAATAAGACCATGATGCCTGGACACTGTGACGGAACACTGCAGGAGGCAACACCTAGGACACAGCGACCAACATCCGAAAAATTGGGCTGGGTCCCAGCACCGGGAACATTTCCGTGACCAGAGGGTGGGCAAGTGCACCGGGGAGGGAACCAGCACCAGGTCCAGGTAGCATTACCAGCAGGTGTCGGGGGTACAGGATGTGGGGTCAGGTGAGCAGGGGTTCCCACTGCGACCGGGTATGCATGAGCTGGGTGTGTTGGATGGGGGAGGAGCAATGGGGGGACTGGAGGGTCCTGGGTGGAAAACATCGCAAGTTGTCAGTCTCTCACCCTCTCTAATCCCTTACAGACATTGCACGGGAAGGATGATATCTTGGACCCTGTGGAGCTTGCCCTCATGGTGCTGCTAGCAGGCCAGACGCGGAGAAGATAATGGCAGTAGCGTTGACAGAGGCTCGAGGCGGTGACCCATGTGCAGTGCCCACCCCATACCCTGAAGACCAGGCTGCCCATCTGGCCAGAGAGACACCCAGAGGAGGAGGCCTGCAATGGCCCAAGGTGTACAGGTCTTTCAAACAGGTGATGGACAGCGGTACCGCAGGAGGCTCCGCCTCAACAAGGGGATGGTGTGACCCCTATGCCATGTCCTCGCGGACTTGGTACCAGGTGAAGGAGTAGGATGCTTACTGCTGGTGGCCGTGAAGGTCATTGTAGCCCTGAACGTCTACACCTCAGGATCATTCCAAGGCTCGAGCGGGGACTTGTGTATCATCTCACAAGCTACAGCCCACATGAAGTCATGGACGCTCTGATTGCCCGGGCATAAAACTATATAAACTTTGACATGGACCAGGCCAACAAGATGTCTGGGCAACAGGATTCTCCGCCATCGATGGGATACCATTGACCAGAAACTGAACTGGACTAGCCACATTAATACCGTGGCTTCAAGTGAAGGTCAAAGGTTGGAATCCTGTGGCGACTAACTCATTTCCTGACTCTACAAAGCCTGTCCACTATCTACAAGACACAAGTCAGGAGTGTAATGGAATACTCTCCACTTGCCTGGATGAGTGCAGCTCTAACAACACTCAAGAAGCTCGGCACCATCCAAGACAAAGCAGTCCGCTTGATTGGCACTCCATCCACAAGCATTCACTCCCTCCACCACCAATGCACAATAGCATCTGTATGTACCATCTACAAGATGCACTGCAGGGACTCACCAAGGTTCCTTCGGCAACACCTTCCAAACCCATGGCTTCTACCATCTAGAATAACAAGCGCAGCTGATACATGGGACACGACAACCTGGGGGGTCCCCCCACCAAGCCATTCACTATCCTGACTTGGAAGTGTATTGGCTATTCCTTCACTGTCGCTGGGTCAACATCCTGGAACTCTTCTCCAACAGCACAGGGGGTATACCTACACCTCCGAGACTGCAGGGGGTTCAAGAAGGCAGCTCACCAGCACCTTCTCAAGGGCAATTAGGGATGGGTAATAGGGAGTGAGGGTGGAGCCATGCCCGAAAGTGGCGGTCTTCGGGGGGTCTCGAACCAGCCAGATCTATTCCTGGGGAGGAGGGCGGACGCCCTTGCCTTTGCCTCCCTGATCGCCCGCCGTAGAATCCTGTTTGGCTGGCGGTCAGCAGCACCACCCAGAGTTGCAGACTGGCTGTCCGACCTCTCGGAATCTCTCCAAATGGAGAAAATCAAATTCTCTATCCGAGGGTCGGATGATGGCTTCCACAGAACGTGGGAGCCATTCACGCGGCTGTTCCGGGACCTGTTTGTGGCCAACGAACAAGAGGAAGAGTAGCCAGGTAGCCAAGAATCAGGAGAACTTAGTCAAGAATCAGGGGAGGGTAGCCAAGGCATGAAAGGGAGAGAGGGACTGGGAGGGAGTGAGGGAGAGGGGGCGGGGGGGGGCTAAACCTGAGGAAAGAAAGGCGAACCACGGGGGGGGGGGGAGAGACAGCTGAACCTGAGGAGGGAGGGGCGAACCGTGGAGGGAGGGGGGACAGGAGAGGAGAACCAGCGGGATGGGGCAGGGGGCAGGGAAACGGGAGCCGGAAGGAGGGCACGGGGTGCCAAAACGTGCATGACATCTCCAGGAGCGGGGAACGAGGAGGTTGGGGATGGAGGACGGGAGGAGCAATGGAGGCGAGCGGGGGACGGCGGCGAGAACCGTCCGGGAGAGGCGGGCGACAGCGGCACGCGACCCGGCCAGGTGTCGCACAGTGTGGTTATCTCCCCGGCACCCAAATGTATATTTGCCTCCCCGAGTCCCCGCCACCCCTGCCCCCCCCCCCCCCCCCCCCCCCACCCCACCCCAACGCAAACAGTCGCGAACTTACATGGTGTAAATAATTCTGCCAGATGCACAGAGCTTCCGCTGTCGAGCTGGTGCACAGTACCCCAGCAGGTAGTCTATTTCATAGTTTATTGTATTCTATGTTGGGGTGTGCCCTTCTCTTCTAAATATATATATATATATAGATATATGTTTCTTATTCTGTATACATAACGGTAATTATACCTTGTTCAAAAACCCAATAAAAACATTTATAAAAAAAGAGTGAGGGTGCAAGGGGGGGGTGGGGGGATTGGTTTTGGGTTTATTTTGTTTTGTAATGTGAGTGTTAAATGTAAACATTTGAATAAAAATATATATTTTTTTTAAATTTAGATTACCCAATTATTTTTTCCAATTAAGGGGCAATTTAGCGTAGCCAATTCACCTACTCTGCACATTTTTTTGGGTTGTGCGGGCGAAACCCACGCAAACACGGGGAGAATGTGCAAACTATAAAAAAAATTTTTTTTTAAAAGGGATGGGTAATAAATGCTGGTCTGGCCAGCAATGCCCACATCCCATAAATACATTTTAAAAAGTTGCAAGTATAATGTGCTAAGTGAAGGTCAGATAAAAGGTCATCAGCCAGAAATTTCCTTCTCCGTCCGCAACTACTCCCTCACCTCTCAATGTTTCCAGCACTTTGTTTTATTTCAGATTTTCAACAGCTGCAGTATTTTGCTTTTGTATTAAAGTAAAAATAAATGTTTGCAAAGCAAATACGTGATCAAAATGCAGCAGTAGAGTAGCAAAAGGTGGATGGAAGGAAGTAAGTTGTAATAGTTACAAATATTGACAACAGGGATAATTGGTGGGTCTGAAATTTGGTTTCGGGAATCTGAAAATGCAAGGCTGGAAAGGGAAAGCCTCGAAGCAGAAAAAGTTAATAAAAAAAGGGAAAAACAATTGGAACTTTGTTCAACATATTTAGTGGATCGGTAAGGTTCAATTAAAATTTTGCCAGCTAACGATAATTAAGGAGAGTAAATTGCTGAGAATGTTTTGTTCGAAGGGAACTTATCCAAAATATACACTTGAAATCCTACCGTGCTGTTACACTGCAGAGTTAAGTTACAGATCATTGTAATCATTGTATGCTAGTAATCATTGAAACTTTAACTTCTTATTTGACCACAGTATTTGTGAGCATACAACTAGTCCATGAATTAATGATCTTACATCAAGTAAATTTAGCACTTACAAGTATCAAAATGCATTTTCTTTTCCAACTCAAGTGCACTTTAATGTCGTCAGCCTTCCAAGATAAACAATTGCGCATTCATTTGGATTCTGTTTCTTTTGGAAGGAACTTGTGAATGGCAGTTTCCCAGCCAGATGGCCGTGGTGGCGGTGGTTCGAATTCTCGAGTTGTCTGACAGAACAGTCCATCTGCCTCTTATTGGATTTCATCAGTTCACAGCTGAGATACTAGGTGGAGCGTGGAAGAACAGAATGGTCCATCTAGTTGGAAGCTGTAGGCATCTTTACTGTTGTAAGTGGCCCTTCTGGTGTCCTGAGCAGTAGTGATGTTACTCGAAGAGTACTCTTCAGCAGAGATTGTCCTGGTTGACCTTTTGCATGACTTTGTATGGTGGCAACTACTGCTGGAGTAACATAAAAAGGGAAACATTACATGATTAAAACTAATTCAGGTAAACCATAAGATCATGGGTAGGATTCTCCGGTCCCCCCGCCATGTGTTGCTCGGTGGCGCATCGTTCGCTGGCGGCGGGATTCTCTCTTCCCGCTGCTTGTCAATGGGATTTACCATTGAAGCCACACCCACTGCTGGGAAACACATGGGTGCGGGTGTGCTGCCAGCGGGAAAAGAGAATCCCAACGGCCGGAGAATTCCGGCCCATTTTTAAACTTGGGCTTCATATCCTTTCCTGATCGACATTGACTCCTGGTCCAGTCATGCTTCCAATTAAAAATTTCCATCTGTGTGTTCAATGATCTCCATGGCCTGTACCTTTATCTCTGTAACCTCCTCCAGCCCTAAATCCCCTGAGAACTCTGTGTTCCTCAAATGCTGCCCTATTGTGCACCCATATCCCACCAGTCCCAGGGTTTGGAATTTCCTCCCGAAACCTCTTGGTCTCTTTCTCTCCTTTTTAAATTCTCCTCAAAACTTACTTCTTTGACTAAGTTTTTGGTTACTAGTCTTGATATGTGTCTTAGTGTCAATTTTTGTCTGATAACCTTTCCTCTGAAGTGCTTGGGCTGTTTTACTACATTAGCTCCCTTCATATATGCAAGTTGTTATTGTATTCTTTGCCAGCCGGTTTTAACACAATCTCCTTCGAGATTGTTAATGTTTAAAGAGAAATTTGGATACCCAGTGATTAACTGCAAGAAATTAAGCCTGCAAGTTTTCACGTTTGTAAACCAATTTGTAAACAAACTTTCCTGCATATAAATAAACAAAGCAACTTAACACTGGCCGGAAATCTCTGGCTGTTGGGATTCTCTTTGCCCGCCAGCAGTGCACCCTCGCCCACGGATTTCCGGGTGGCATGGGGTAGCTTCAATGGGAAATCCAATTGATTAGCGACAGGAAGAGAGTATCCCACTGCCAGGGAATGGTGCCCCACTGAGAAACACACGGCTGGGGGACTGGAGAATCCTTTTCACTATAGTTTGTCAAGTCTCCAGAAGAAAGAATCCAGGCCTAAGTGCTCCCAGCAGTGGAGGGTCGATACTGGTTTCCGCTGGTGCTACGGGCAGTGCCCAGGTGCATGTCCCTCTGCTTTACCATGCTAATGTATTCATGGGGAGTGCTCACTGAATTTTGTTGGAATCCTGCGGGGTTTCTGATGGGAGGTCCCTGATAGGGTCTCTGAGGGAATCTCTGATGGGAGGACCCTGATGGGGTGGATCAGGTCACCCTCATGAGTGTGTGCTGTGGAGGTGGGGTGGGGGTACCCCATTGTTCCCGTGGTGGGGGTAGGAGGATGCCCCTATTTGTCAATGGAGTGGGCGGGGGGGCAGGATTTGTATTGTGGGCGGAAGGGGGCCTTCTGGTGGACTTTGGGGCACCTCAGTTATGCACTGGCCACCGTGATCCACTGAGGGGTCTATCGTTTCAGGACGATGCTTGGGCAGACATGCACCAAATCCCGCCCGGAGGAATTCCCACTGTGGGGGTTGGTGCGTGGTTGCGGAGACTCAGACTTCCAGACTGTTAATCAATGGATGCAAATTCACTGGCACGGGATGGGTAGTGCGCCGAAGCCGCCATTGGTGATTGGAGAATCGCAACGGGTTTGGCGCCATTTTCCTCTTGACTCTCCATTCTTTTCCTGATCGAGAATCCTGATACTGGCATTGGCAATGGAGAATCTACCCCTTATTGTGCGTAAATCTAGTTTCCCTTTTACTTCCTAATTTCCCTCAATTTTTGCATGGGATCTCACTGCCTCGCTATGAGTAGGAGCACCAGTTCACAGGAAGGAAGTGGTGAGGGCAGCAGAGTGCAGGAGAGGGTGTGGAGGAGATAGAGAGGACAGCAATGGAGTAGGCATAGGAGGGGTTCAGAGTAACCCCGGGAGGACGGCCACCACACCAGCCGGGAAAGCTAGCGCTAGGAAGCATGAGTGAGAGAGGGGGGCCGCGGTGCATCTCCCAGGGGAGAGAGTGCCTGACTGGCAGGGCCGTGGGGGGGGGGGGGGGGGGGGGGGCATAGAAAGGGGGATAGAGGGAGGAATCGAGACCACTGGGGAAACATATTGATCAGGAAGGGAAAGGCTCTAGACTGGCTTCAGCAGGTCAGGTTCAGATTTATGGAACAAAATGGCACCATAAGCAGCCACTTTGGGTGGTCCCTGGACAATGGGAAACCCCGGAGTGCAGAGGCGCATTCACAAGGTAAGTGTGGTTGATCTCATAAAATGGAGGGGACAGAAACCCTCCACGAAGATTATCACCTGGAACGTGAGGGGACTTAACGACCGAGTGAAAAGATCCAGAGTCTTTGCCCACCTGAAAAGTATGAAAGCCGACATAGTCTTCCTCCAAGAGATACACCTGAGGGAGAAGGACTGACTGCGGGTAAGGAAGGGCTGGATGGGACAGACCCACCATTCTTGTTACGGGACAAGGACAAGGTGGGTAGCAATTCTGAGAAGTAAGGGGACGGTGTTCACGGCGACAAAGATGTTGTGGGACCCTGGGGGGGGGGCGGTACGTCATGGTCAACATGTACACACCCAACTGGGACGACACGGAGCTTATAAAAAAAACCATGGTGGAAATCCCTGACACAGATACGCACTGACTGATTATGGGGGGGGGGGGGGGGTTCTTAATTGGACCCACTGAGCGACCGATCAAACCCCAGATCAGAGAAAATGACAGGCACGGCCATGGACCTGGGAACGTTCATGCAGCAGATGGGGACAGTGGACCCATGGCGAATCCTGCAACTAGGTGAGAAGGAATTCTCGTTCTTCTTTCCAGAACACAAGGTATATACCTGCATCAATTTCTTTGTAGTGGGGAATTTGGTGCTTCCAGAAATAGACATAGGGGGATACTCCGTGATAGTTATCTCCCACCACGCTCCACACTACATGGATGTGAGGTTGGAGACAGGCCGCGCCCAACGCCCCACATGGAGGTTGGACACGGACCTCTTGGCCGACAAGGTCTTCTGCCAGAAAGCATCACAGGCCATAGGCGAGTACATCACTAACAGACAGAATGGGGAGTCTCACCTTCCACGTTCTGGGAGGCACTGAAGACTGTGATTAGGGGAGAAATTATAGTCTATAAGGCCCGCAGAGACAGGGAAGAAAGGGCGGCCAAGCAGAAATTGATTGACTCCATTCTGGACATCGACAGGGCTCCGAGGCTCCGACTGTAGAGCTTCAGGTGGAGAGGAGAAAGCTACAAATGAACTTTAACCTGCTGTCCACCAGGAAAGCAGTGCATCAACTCCACCAGACACGGGGGACCTTCTATGAACATGGAGAGAAGGCTAGCAGCCTGCTGACTCACAAGCTGGTAAAGCAAGCAGTCACGAGGAAAATAGCCCAGGTAAAGGACAGCAGAGGTGGACTGGTAGCTGAACCAAAATAGGTTAACAAAGCATTTGAGGCCTTCTAACGGGGACAGTACACCTCTGAGCGGGGACTCGGGATGAAACAGTTCCTCGATGGACTGGATATGCCAGTCTTGAGGGCTGACAGAAAGGGGAAGCCAGAAGCACCAATAGAACTAGGAAATCATCAACACCATGCAGGTGGGGAAGGCACCAGGACCCGACGGTTTCCCGGCGGACTTCTACAAAGAATTTGCACCAGCTCGCGTCCCGCACCTGCGGGAGATGTTCGCAGATTCACTAGCGAGGGGTACCCTGCCTCTGATGCTAACACAGCAGGTCACCATATCACTGTTACCCAAAAAAGACAAGACCCAACGGAATGCGGATCTGACAGACCCACTTCGCTGCTCAGTGTGGACGTGTAAATACTTGCTAAAGTCTTGGCCATGAGACTGGAGAACTGTGTACCAGAGGTGGTCACAGAGGACTAGGCAAGCTTTGTTAAGTGTAGACAGCAAACTGTGAACATCAGACAGCTGCTGAATGTGGTACTGACTCCATCCAGGAAGTGAACACCAGAGGTGATCGTCTCCCTGGACGCAGAAAAGACCTTCGACAAAGTTGAGTGGAAGTACTTCATTGAGGTACTGGATCAGTTTAGGTGAGCGACAAGGTTCACCTCATGGGTGAAACTCCTGTACAACACCCCTAAGGCAAGCATTCAGACCAAAACCACCAGTTCTGAAGCCCTAAAGAGGTCCAGTTGTACAGAGGCACCAGGCAGGGATGCTCGCTTGCCCACTGCTGCTCACCCTGGCAATTGAGCCGCTGGCAATTGCCCTGCCAGACATGAGGTGCTGCAAGGGAATCTGAAGAGGAGACGGAGAGTACAGAGTCTCACTCGAAGCGGGTGATCTGCTTCTCTACATCTCGGACCCGCAAAGCGACATGAACAAAATAACAAAGCTTCTCGGAGAGTTTGGAGCCTTCCCCGGCTACAAACTCAACCTGGGCAAAAGTGCAGTTTTCCAGGTGAACTCGAGAGGGAGAGAGGCAGAACTGGAGGGTCTATCATTTAAAATAGCCCGAAACAAACTTTGCTACCTGTGGTCCAGATAGGCCACGACTGGATACGGATGCACAAATGGAATCTGACCAGTCTGGCGGAGGAAGGTAAAAAGGACCTACAGAGGTGGGATATACTCCCGCGTTCCCTGACGGGGAGGGTGCAGATGATCCAGATGGACGTACTGCCCAGGTTCCTCTTCCTGTTCTGATCCATCATGGCCTTCAGCCCCAAGGCCTTTTTCCAAACAATAGACAAAATGTTTATGACTTTTGTGTGTGTATGTGTGTGTGTCGGGGCGGGGGCGAGGATAATCTTCGAATCTCCAAAAAACCACTGCAAATGAGAAGAAGCAGGGGAGGCCTGGCCCTCCCGAACCTGCAATACTACCACTGGGCAGCCACGGCCGAGAGAGTAAGGGGATGGGTGCACGAACCAAACACGGAATGGTGAGGATGGAGGAGTCCTCCTGCACAGGAATGACCCTCTGGGCCCTCGCCACGACAGCATTCCCATGCCCGCCAGCAAAGCACTCAACCATCCCAGCGGTAGCAGCAACATGAAGAACGTGGAACCAGATAAAGCAGCACTTCGGTCTAACCAAGATGTCCACCATGGCCCCCATCTGCGGCAACCACAGGTTTCCACCGGCCATGCTAGATGCCACATTTAAGAGGTAGAGACAGGATGGTGGTACACTGGCAGTCAGAGACTTTTACAAAGGGGACAGACTTGCGACCATAGAAGAGCTGACAGAGTGTCTGGAACTGCTGAACTGACAGGAACTCCTCCATTTATAAATCAAAAACGTTCTCCGCAGAGGAGACAAGATACTCAAGGGCCTCAATGTTGGAGGAGCTACTGGACACAGATAGTCCAGGAAAGGGGGAATGGCAGGGACATATACGGATTACTTTTAAGAAGGACAGGCTGCCCACTGGACGGAACAAGGGAGAAATGGAGGAAGAGTTAGGGATGGAGGTAGGGTGGAAACTCTGCAGCAAAGCACTGAACAGGGCCAACCCCACCTCCTCCTGTGCGATGTTGAGTCTCATGCAGCTCAAAGTGGTGCACAGAGCACATCAAAAAGAACCTGAATGTGCAGGTTCTTCCCGCAGGTGGAAGACAAATGAGAACGGTGCCAGGGAGGCCCGACCAACCACACCCACACGTTCTGGGCCTTCCCTAGATTTGTAGGGCTTTGCACAGCCTTCTTTGAGGCAATGTCCAAGGTTGCGTGTGTGAGGGTGGAGCCGTGCCCAAGAGTGGCAGTCTTTGGGATATAGGACCAGCCTGAACTTCATATGGGGAAGAAGGCAGATTTGCTTCCCCAATCGCCCGCTGGAGAATCCTGCCCAGCTGCGATCAGCAGCACCACCCACAGCTGCAGACTGGCTGCCGGACCTATCTGAATTTCTCCACCTGGAGAAGATCAAGTACATCATCCGAGGGTCGGAAGATGTCTTCCACAAAGCCATTCATCAGCCTGTTCCAAGACCTGTTTTAAGCCAACAATGGATAGAATGGGGGGGGGGGGGGGATGCACGGAAGCCACCAGAACTTCAGAAAGCAGGCAGGAACAAAGGAGGCAGCAGGGAGGGAGACTGGAGGAAACACCAAGGGGGAGTCCAGAAAGGGACTAGCCCAGGGATCAGAGCCCAGCACAGAACCACAAGAAAAATCCCCAAAAAACCACATACGCTGAAAGAAAGTGCCAAGGATGAGACCCATAAACATCAGAAGAGGGGAATTAGGGAGGAGGGGCTAAAGGGCATATAGAGGGGTGGGGGCAGGGTTTAGAGAACACCAAAGTATATCATGGGGTTCACCTGACCCACAACTGTTAATTGAGTTTGGTTATGGGGAGCACAAGGGCCCACTTTACAGGTGTGATGCAACAGTGATCTAAAGTATTTTAAAAACAAAACAATGTTTATTCTATGAATCCAGTTAACATTTTATAAACACACAGTAAACATCTTATCAACTACAAACACTGATACTTTCCCAAATACAATATTCTATAGGCAACCCGTAGTAACTTTCCTAACAACATTTTAAACAAAGACAGCAGGTTTAAATTCTCTACAGAAACATGTATTACTTTGAAATCATCAATGAGCTGAAGACACTCTTTAGCTTGTAGAGAGAACGATCAATACACACATCTGCTTGGTTCACATGCAGCCCTCCAACTGAAAGCGAAACTAAACACAGAGCCAAAACCAGCTTTCAGCTCCACCCACACATTGACATCACCGTAGCTATTTGATAAACACCTATTTCTTAACGGTACATCCACCTGACAACCGTCTCATTCATTTTCATGTGCAGCGTAAAAATGCAAACTTTAATAAAAATATATATTTTTTTGATTCTCTTTCTGGAATCCAAATCTAATTTGCCACTGCTCTCCCGAATTCACCTTGATTTCTCCTCAATTCTCCGGCTATTCTCTGAGGAATGAGATTTCATGTCGTTCCTTCCAATAATTTTTTGATGAGCGACCCTCTTACTTTCCTTCTAAAGCCTCATGACTATCAACTTCTCAGCTCAAGCTTGGGCCTCAATGCATTCCTGCCCTAGTGATTTAAAATCAGGGCACTTCTGGATTCTACATTTTGTCCTGGCATTGGACAGACATAAACCATTTTCTCTCAGCTTATTCCTGTAGTTCCTGTCAAGCTGTGGTTCTACAACTGCTTTGCAGGTCCTGGCAGATTCTCTCTCCTTCTCTCTGCCTGTTCCAAGCTGAAATGCTTGTTTTGGTGAGGAAACATTGAAAAACAATACAAAAGGGTTCCTTGCTTTATGGCCTCTCTCTATAGCAATGCTGCATAAGTGGGATGTTCCCAAATGGAAATGGAAATTCATTATTTTTATCTTGAAAACAATTCTTTGATTCTGGGACCCATGTGAATTTTAAAAAATCTCTAATGGAGTTTATGGTCCTCTGCAGTATTTCTAGTTCCACAAAGAAACTACTTTGTATACAAAGATGCTTTTAACTTCTTTGATCTGGGAACAACTTGAAAAAAATTATATCCTTTATTGAAATGATGTAAACCTCCTGTACCTACCAACTCAAATATGGGTCATCCTTTGTTAACGCTTTCTCATTTCTAACTCTAATCGGTTTAAATAAACCCTTTGAACTGTAATTACCTCAGGTCTGTTTTAATTGCACTGACTTTGTTTCCCAGCTTCCCAATCAGATGTTTCCATTTATCTAAGTTTGAACTGAATTCCTAAACAATCATTTCCTAAAACATATGAATTATGAAATCAGTCAACCACAACACTAGGATGATGGCCAATTTGGACCAAGGTACCCAGTGAATATTTGCCTTTGCAAATTTACTGCGGTTTTCAACGTAGCGTAACTTTCCCATAACAATTGGTGAAAGTTTTTTCAAACTTCCATGATTGACTGGTAGGAGATGCAGTTGAAGTGATCAAAATGCAATGTAGCCACAAAGCTGTGAGAGAGGTTTTTTTGTTGAATTTGTTATGGAGAAACGTTCTGCAAAAAAAAAAGTAATTTGACCATTTGCAGAACATAAGGATGGTCTATTTTGAATGAATCTGTGACAGTTTTTATTGCTGTGATATAGAGCTTTTCTGTCCAGTAAAAAGCCATCTTGGAGTCGGGTTGAATATTTTGCAGCTGCAAATATATCAGCAAACTCAATGCATTTGGCAATCACAGGATTTGCAAACAACAGAGCACTGGTTTGATTTGGTTTTGGATTTGTTTATTGTCATATGTACCGTGAAATGTATTTTTCTGCGAGCAACTCAACAGATCATTAAGTACATGAAAAGAAAAGGAAATAAAATAAATACATAATAGGGCAACACAAGATACACAATGTAATTACATAAACACCGGCATCGGGTGAAGCGTACATGGGTGTAGTGTTAATGAGGTCAGTCCATAAGAGGGTCATTTAGGAGTCTGGTAACAGCGGAGAAGAAGCTTTTGAGTCTGTTCATGCGTGTTCTCAGACCTCTGTATCTCCTGCCCGATGGAAGATGTTGCAAGAGTGAATAAACTGGCTGGGAGGGGTCTTTGATTATGCTGCCCGCTTTCCTCAGGCAGCGGGAGGTGTAGACAGAATCAATGGATTGGAGGCAGGTTTGTGTGATGGACTGGGCTGTGTTCACGACTCTCTGAAGTTTCTTGCGGTCTTGGGTCGAGCAGTTGCCATACCAGGCTGTGATGCAGCCAGATAGGATGCTTTCTATGGTGCATCTGTAAAAGTTGGGAAGAGTTAATGTGGACATGCCAAATTTCCTTAGTTTCCTGAGGAAGTAAAGGCGTTGTTGTGCTTTCTTGGTGGTAGCTTCGACAACGGTGGACCAGGACAGATTTTTGAAGATGCGTACCCCTAGGAATTTGAAACTGCTAACCATCTCCACCTCGGCCCCGTTGATGCTGACAGGGGTGAGTACAGTACTTTGATTCCTGAGGTCAATGTCCAGCTCTTTAGTTTTGCTGGCATTGAGGGAGAGATTGTTGTGGCTGCAGCACTCCACTAGGTTCTCTATCTCCCTCCTGCATTCTGACTCGTCGTTATTCGACATCCGGCCCACTGTGGTTGTATCGTCAGCAAACTTGCAGATAGAGTTGGAATCAAATTTTGCCACGCATTCGTGTGCATACAGGGAGTGTAGTAGGGGGCTAAGTACGCAGCCTTGCGGGGCCCTGGTATTGAGGACTAATGGGGAGGAGGTGTTGTTGTTTGAGGCAGGTACACAGCGACCTGTGCCATTAAACCATCCATTGGTCTCTTTTCCTCCTTTGCCAGTTTTCCTTTCACTCGTTCCTTGGAAGCATTTATTGCATGCTGTGGCATCATTCAACTCTGAGACCTTTCCCAAACAAGCAGAATTTACATATGAGGTTAAGTTTTCAGCATTAGCAATCCAATCAACCGATAGAGGCATCTTAATTGATCCAGATCATGTCTTCAGTTCTTTCTTACTTTTTCCCTAATCCCCTCCCTCACTCTCTCACTCTGCCTCTCTTATACATATTCATACTTTTAGGGATGAATGATCTGGATACAGCTCCAGCCAACTTTTCTACTGCAGGCACTGATGCCCACTGTAACTTCCTTTTCTGTTGAACATACATTATGCCGTGTTATATTTGGAGTATTGCTTTCCATTGAGGATTCCAGTAAGATACAGGACAACCAAATCAGGAAAAGAAGTCTCCCTTTCTTCTGCTCCAATATATGACTAAACGACAACTCTGGAATAGGAGCACTTATTAGCCCAGTTTGACACTTCCACTTCCCTATAACCTTGCAAAGAAAAGCTGCCTAATAAATGCTAATTCCTGCAGAATTGGCCAGTTTGTTGTTGTACCTGTTAGGTTGAGACAAAACATTTATTTTCTTGTGCCACTTTTGCGCGATGTCTGTTTCAAATATTTTCCTGTTTGTTTTTTGTTAAAGACAGCAATGACAGTAAAACACACAAATCTAATTTCAAGCTGGTTTAATTAGTTCTATTAACTATCGTGTGCCAGCTCGATAGTTGTACTTGATGATTTTATGGCAATGTACATAAAAATACCAGAGAGACATGCAATGCCTAGGAGTGATAAACTGTCACTTGACAAGTAATGTCTAAAATCTTTGCTTTCAAAAGGAATCTTAACAAAAATACCTGGCAAGGTTGAAATACAATATAAATTGCAATGAGTATGATCGTCACCGAGTATAGTGGTATGTCACTAGAGACCTGATGTTGATCCAGGCAATTCCTTGAGGGGCCCCGTGCACCTACTTGACATGGCACACAACATGCATGTGACATTGGTATGAGAATCTAATTCAGAAATCTTTTGAGCTTTACTGCAGATCAAAACAAACCAAAGCACTGAAGGGTATCAAGAGACATAATTGGATGTAAACAGATGAAAGGAATACTGTTATTCAATTTACAAGCCACATTTGCCATTGTCTCATTTCTAAAGCTCCCCAGGTTTCCCCTTTTTCTGATGAGGATAGACTGGTCCCTACTGTACAAGATTATTTTATAACGTGAAATTGTCTTCTCTGTGGACTCTTCTGTCCATGAGCACACACAAAAATAATTACTCTTTCATCAAAGTTTAATTACGTGATGCTATTAAAACCTGACAAAAGGCTGAATATTCATTTTTAGAAGACACAGGCTGTGTAGCAACCTACACAGCAGCCAACAACTCATGGCGTACATTTAAGCGTCTTTGACTCACACAATTCCTACCTCTTTTATTGATATACGTATTCTCAATTTTATTTTCTAAAAATTATATGTCAACATATCCCAAAGCTAAAAGAGTACAGAGGAAATACTTAATACAGTGAATCTAGAGAAAATATACAGTCCCTCAGAGGACATCAGCTATATTAAATGATGTAAATATGTTTGGTTAAACTTGATAAATGGATTGAAATGCAATTTCCCAGTGAAATTATGATCTTGGTGCTCTCAATTAGACTTAAAGGGAGGTCATTGCTTTGTTAGTGGATTTTAACTGTTTAATTACATTTACTGGCATCCATAAATGGAAATCAGACAATATAAGACTTGGGATTGGATGGTGCAATGTGTTGGAAAATTGTCCTCTCATAAGATCTAAATTAGAAATCAGCCCACATTGAAATGAAGACGTTTCCACTTTCAGCTGAATGTTGCATTTTAAGTACAATTAGACTGTCAAAACTTTATCGTTGGGCGTTAGTCCACACATCACGCAACACTGCCTGTGACTCAGAAAGAATATATTGACCACCAGAACTGCTTAAAAGGAAAATGCTAACATGCCACACGAGTAATGCAGAGACTGCTTCTGAAGTTCATGAGAGTGTTTAATATAAGAGGAGATTTGAATGGTCTACACCAAGGACAGCACGGTAGCACAGTGGTTAGCACAGTTGCTCACAGCTCCAGGGTCCCAGGTTCAATTCCCGGCTTGGTTCACCGTCTGTGCGGAGTCTACACATTCTCTCCGTGTGTGCGTGGGTTTCCTCCGGGTGCTCCGGTTTACTCCCACAGTCCAAAGATGTGCAGGTTAGGTGGATTGGCCATAATAAATTTCCCTTAGTGTCCGAGAAAAGGTTAAGTGGGGTTACTTGGTTACAGGGATAGGGTGGAGGTGTGGGTTGAGTGGGGTGCTTTTTCCAAGGGCCGGTGCAGACTCGATGGGCTGAATGGCCTCCTTCTGCACTGTAAATTCTATGTATCATCAGCAAGTGAGTATGCTAATATCAGCTAGAAAATCCATTCATCAGTGCTGGATCCATTATAACTTAAAAATGATGTGTGATGTTTAACCATGGATTTGCTCCCATGACTCTTCACATGGTGAGTTCTTATAAAACAGTCAGAACACAATCCAACCACAC
Source organism: Scyliorhinus canicula (assembly GCF_902713615.1). NCBI lineage: Eukaryota > Metazoa > Chordata > Chondrichthyes > Carcharhiniformes > Scyliorhinidae > Scyliorhinus > Scyliorhinus canicula. The sequence goes on along the minus strand of NC_052147.1, from coordinate 121,433,315 downwards.
CTCTTTTATAACAGCTCAAAACTGAAATGCTGGAGAAATGGAATAATGTGCGCTCTTTTCATTTAGGATATAATACTGGCGCAAGAATGATCGTACTGACAGAAAGGATTGATAATTTAGTAAAGTAATTACAGTATCATATTATATTTAATTTAACTTTGTAACATATAGCATTAAAAAATATATTTTCTAAAGACACACTAGATAAAGTGTGTGTTTTGTTAAAGAGAAGGGTTAAATAAAATGCAACGTATTCTGACATTAAACATCATTTTCAATTCATTCATTTCTCACTATCACTGTGACCAAAAGCTCGTAAGGAATTACAAAAATATAGGCAGATTCTTCAACATTAATGCTTCTTTAACACATGTAACAGTTGGTAACTAGCAGCAATCACACCGAAACAAGATTGTATCGGTCTTTTTGAATGTTGCTGGGAAGATCAGTTATGTTGAGCACGAGCTCTTTTTAATTCAAGAGTAGATTTTTTCTTTGGTTTATACATTTGCGTGGGTGGTGGCGGTGGCGGGGGTGGCGATGTACATTATGTAATTTTGTATGTCTCCCTAAAATAAGTCATCAAAAGCTGCTGGTGCACCCAAATCCATTAAAAAGTATATGACAAAATTCAACAAAAGTAACTGGCACTAAGAAAGCTTTTGTAATCCTCACTATATCACTATTAATGCCATTGACCTTTTTTAATTTATGTGCATATTTTTGACACATGATCAGTCTTTTCATGGGCACTTTTGAAGTCATTAAAAATATTCCGACGTTCGCTGGGGAATTTTTGTTTGTCGGGGTAATTAACCCTATTACTGCCAGTGCTCATCATGACTGCGGATGACATACGACACACAGGGGGCACACTGGAGGGGTAGGGACTCCATTGCCTTCCTGCCTTCTGCCCAATTAAATCCAAGGCAGCCATGTTTGTGGATGGCCTTCCTGCCCCAATGCCTATTAAGCCCATTAAGTGGGCAATAGATGCCTATTTACGGGCCTCATCCTGCCTCCACTGGTCTCCAAAAAGCGGCAGGCAGGAAGTCGCTACATACAGAACCTGAAAAGCAAACCTCTGGGGAAGGGTCCCCTTCCATGTCTGGCACACAAGTTTTTATTTTCACCACGGAGGCAAGTAACTCAAGTCAGGTAATGTTCTGACCCAGCAGAATCGTCTAGGTTCAAAGTGCCCCACCAGAGCCAATTTTCACTCTGGGGAGATGGGGGCGGGATAAATCTGGACCCGCTGTCCCCAGAAGCAGGTTGGAGATGCCACACAGGCGGACGAGTATTAAAGCGGGCTGATTAAAAAGCCTGCCTCAGTTCCCTGGGATTTCACCTCAGTTGGTTCCGTCCATTTTAGGTCCTCCAGCCCTCACCCCTCACACCATTCCCTATGTTCTCTTCATGAACCTCATACTTTCCATGTCAACGCATGCCTCTCCCTTTACTCCCAAAGGTCCCTCATACACTCCATGGGAACTCATGTTCCCCCACCCATCTCCAGTTCCTCCTCACACCTCCTATGCCAACATGTGGCACTTCCAGCCCATCCATCCAGTGTACGTAATTGCAGAGAACTGAAAGCGTTCATGACTGACAGCTTCATGTTACCACAGTCAATTTTTAATCATCTCTTTTGTCGATAGCTCAATGTTTATTTGCACAAGATAATGAGGTGTCAATTGTTTATAACTTCTGATATTGGACTCATAATAAGAACATAAGAACAAGGAGCAGGAGTAGGCCATCTGGCCCCTCGAGCCTGCTTCGCCATTCAATTAGATCATGGCTGATCTTTTGTGGACTCAGCTCCACTTTCCGGCCCGAACACCATAACCCTTAATCCCTTTATTCTTCAAAAAACTATCTATCTTTACCTTAAAAACATGTAATGAAGGAGCCTCAACTGCTTCACTGGGCAAGGAATTCCATAGATTCACAACCCTTTGGGTGAAGAAGTTCCTCCTAAACTCAGTCCTAAATCTACTTCCCCTTATTTTGAGGCTATGTCCCCTAGTTCTGCTGTCACCCGCCAGTGGAAACAACCTGCCCGCATCTATCCTATCTATTCCCTTCATAATTTTAAATGTTTCTATAAGATCCCCCCTCATCCTTCTAAATTCCAACGAGTACAGTCCCAGTCTACTCAACCTCTCCTCATAATCCAGCCCCTTCAGCTCTGGGATTAACCTAGTGAATCTCCTCTGCACACCCTCCAGCGCCAGTACGTCCTTTCTCAAGTACGGAGACCAAAACTGAACACAATACTCCAGGTGTGGCCGCACTAACACCTTATACAATTGCAACATAACCTCCCTAGTCTTAAACTCCATCCCTCTAGCAATGAAGGACAAAATTCCATTTGCCTTCTTAATCACCTGTTGCACTTGTAAACCAACCTTCTGTGACTCATGCACTAGCACACCCAAGTCTCTCTGAACAGCGGCATGCTTTAATATTTTATTGTTTAAATAATAATCCCATTTGCTGTTATTCCTACCAAAATGGATAACCTCACATTTGTCAACATTGTATTCCATCTGCCAGACCCGAGCCCATTCACTTAACCTATCCAAATCCCTCTGCAGACTTCCAGTATCCTCTGCACTTTTCGCTTTACCACTCATCTTAGTGTCATCTGCAAACTTGGACACATTGCCCTTGGTCCCCAACTCCAAATCATCTATGTAAATTGTGAACAATTGTGGGCCCAACACGGATCCCTGAGGGACACCACTAGCTACTGATTGCCAATCAGAGAAACACCCATTTATCCCAACTCTTTGCTTTCTATTAATTAACCAATCCTCTATCCATGCTACTACTTTACCCTTAATGCCATGCATCTTTATCTTATGCAGCAACTTTTTGTGTGGCACCTTGTCAAAGGCTTTCTGGAAATCCAGATATACCACATCCATTGGCTCCCCGTTATCTACTGCACTGGTAATGTCCTCAAAAAATTCCACTAAATTAGTTAGGCACGACCTGCCTTTTACGAACCCATGCTGCGTCTGCCCAATGGGACAATTTCTATCCAGATGCCTCGCTATTTCTTCCTTGATGATAGATTCTAGCATCTTCCCTATTACCGAAGTTAAGCTCACTGGCCTATAATTTCCTGCTTTCTGCCTACCTCCTTTTTTAAACAGTGGCGTCATGTTTGCTAATTTCCAATCCACCGGGACCACCCCAGAGTCTAGTGAATTTCGGTAAATTATCACTAGTGCATCTGCAATTTCCCTAGCCATCTCTTTTAGCACTCTGGGATGCATTCCATCAGGGCCAGGAGACTTGTCTACCTTTAGCCCCATTAGCTTGCCCATCACTCCCTCCTTAGTGATAACAATCCTCTCAAGGCCCTCACCTGTCATAGCCTAATTTCTATCAGTCGCTGGCATGTTATTTGTGTCTTCCACTGTGAAGACCGACCCAAAAAACCTGTTCAGTTCCTCAGCCATTTCCTCATTTCCCATTATTAAAACTCCCTTCTCATCCTCTAAAGGACCAATATTTACCTTAAGGTAAATATTGGTCTCAAAGTGAAAACTCAAGGAAGACTCAAAGTGAAAACAAAAAATTGCGGGTGCTGGAAATTGAAATAAAAACAGAAAATGCTGGATAAACTCAACAGGTCTGGCAGCATCTGTGGAGAACATTTCCGAAAGTCACACAGGCTTGATATGTTAACTCTGTTTCTCTCTCCACAGATGTTGCCAGATCTGTTGAGTTTATCCAGCATTTTCTATTGATACTCTAAGGGTTTGATGGATTGATACTCTTTGAGCATCGTAGCAACAACAGTATTTATTAAAGAAAATTATGAATAGGGGTGAGACTTTTTAAGCAGTTTCACACATGTCACTATTACCAAAGGGTTAATTAGTCCAACACAGAGTGTATTGTATTATAGTGAATGGGTATGGAAGTGTCATGGAATTGGCATGGAGATGATGATGGGCTTGAGTGAAGGAGTATGAGTTGGCATTGAGTGGGAATTGAAGGGGGGATGGGAATGATCTTTTGAATTTGCCTTTCAAAGGTTTCCCAAAACCAGACTATGGTTCATGATTCCTCTAAGGGGCTTTGAACCACGAGTCATGGAGAAGCTGACCTGACTACTTGGAGCTTGCGAGGGGCTAGGAACTGGCCAGGCCAGGAGATCGTAGGCGGCACGGTGGCGCAGGGGTTAGCACTGCTGCCTCACAGCACTGAGCACCCAGGTTTGATCCCGGCCCTGGGTCACTGTCCGTGTGGAGTTTCCACATTCTCTCCTGTGTTTGCGTGGGTTTCGCCCCCACAACCCAAAGATGTGCAGGGTAGGTGGATTGGCCATGCTAAATTGCCCCTTAATTGGAAAATAAAAGAATTGGGTACTCTAAATTTATTTTTTAAACGGCGAGGATATCGGGGTACAGGCTCACTATCTGTGTCCTTACCCTGCGCCACTGAAAATTGGGGCCACCGGGAATGGGGGTGGGAATCCTAGAATTGGGTTCTGCTTGCCTTTTTAAAAAATTTAGAGTACCCAATTCATTTTTTCCAATTAAGGGCCAATTTAGCGTGGCCAATCCACCTACTCTGCACATCTTTGGATTGTGGGGGTGAAACCCACGCAAACACGGGAAGAATGTGCTCCACATGGACAGTGACCCAGAGCCGGGATTGAACCTGGGACCTCAGCGCCGCGAGGCAGCAATGCTAACCACTGCACCACCGTCCTGCCCTTGCTTGCCATTTTTAAATGACTCTGGAGTCTTTGAAACTCTGTGACAATCCAACCCTCAGTGCCTGTTGAAGACTCCCAGCATTGGGTCAGGAGGGTCTGCTGACAGTCACCCCTCATTTCTGCCTTAGACACCCCCCCCCCCCCCCCCCCCTGCCCTCCTCACTTATGGCCTGAGTCCCTTACTGATCCTGCGCATCCTGTGGGAGATGCCTGCAATAGAGAGCTGCCAGCCTCTGATTGGCCAGCAGCTGCTTGGAGGTGGGATTGGGGGGCACTTAAAATGTTTTTTTTCCTCAAAGGAGGTGCCACAATGCTCTCACCAGCTTTCCAGCCAGTAGGAAAGACACTAATTGCCTGGATTAAATTCCACCTGTAGAGTTGATTTAAAAAAATATTAGATGCAGGATTATTCTGTGATTTACATTTAACATTTTATCTAATTAACACAATATAGTGGCTCAAATGTGCATGTTTACTCAGTATAATACTTGACTAATACTCTAGAAACGATGTAACATCTTTCTCATGAGCAACAGATTTCATATGTTCCTCTGTAGTATCAAATGGCCGATTTTGGAAATTTGATTTTAAACTATTTGAATTTATTTCCCCACACAGAAGTATTGAGAATTTCTGTGCCAATGTTTACCATGGAAACTTACATCTGTTTCAGCTGAAACACTAGGAAAAGGGATTGAAATAAAAATCCATGAGCTTTAGATGCTCACTATGTTCCATTACTATGGAAAATCAATTAACATAGAGAATATAATTTTGAGCTATAACTCCAAAATTTTAGAATATAAGATAGGTCACTATGCTCTAATGGGTCAATAGTCTGGTTGGACCAAAACTTGGGCATAAATTATGACTACTTCTTTATTTTCACCTCAGTTTATAAAATCTAAAAAGCTGTAGACTAGTGTTGTGAATTTATCTACTTGTATTTTATGGGATTAAATGTTTGAATCAAAGATCTACTTATTATCCTTACAGTTCGGTATCTTTACATTAAGTGCATGCTGGGTCACTGTCTGTGCATAGTCTGCATGTTCTCCCCGTGTCTATGTGGGCTTCCTCTGGGTGCTCCGGTTTCCTCCCACAGTCCAAAGACGTGCAGGTTCGGTGGATTGGCCATGATAAATTGTCCTTAGTGGCCATAAAAGGGTTAGAGGGGTTATTGGGTTCTGGGGATAGGGTGGAAGTGAGGGCTTAAAGTGGGTCGGTGCAGACTCGATGGGCCGAGTGGCTTCCTTCTGCACTGTATGTTCTATGTTCCATTTAATGTCTAAGAGAGAATATAACACCATATATAGTGGAAACGAGCAGGCAGTGGAAAGATTATGAGTCGAATAAAGAAACCGAAGGAGATCTCGGACTGTTGAGAGAGTTGTGTTGGTCTCTTGTTAACAGGTATGAAAATATGGATTGTATAATTGCACAGATTAGATATGCACGCAGTAGAGGCAGAACGGTTTTAGCTGTCGAGGAGATTTTAGCTTTCATATAAATTGGCACAAGCAGACTAGCAAATGGCAGAAAGGCAGTAGATTTCCAGTGTATCTGGGGTATGGGCTGGGATTCTCCCCTACCTGGCGGGGCGGGGTGTCCCGGCGTGATGGAGTGGTGTGAACCACTCCGGCGTCGGGCTGCCCCAAAGGTGCGGAAGTCTCCACACCTTTATGGGCCAAGCCCTAACATTGAGGGGCTAGGCCCGCGCCGGAGTGGTTGGCGCTCCGCTGGCTGTGGTGGAAGGCCTTTGGCACCACACCAGCCGGGTTCGAAGGGACTTTGCCGGCCGGCAGAAGTCCGCACATGCGCCGGAGCGTCAGCGGCTGCTGACGTCATCCCCGCACATGCGCAGGGGAGGGGGTCACTTCCGCCTCCGCCATGGTGAAGGCGGAAGGAAAAGAGTGCCCCTACGGCACAGGCCCACCCGCCAATCGGTGGGCCCCGATCGCGGGCCAGGCCACCGTGGGGACACCCTCCGGGGCCAGGACGCCCTGCGACCCCTCCCCCCACCCAGGACCCCAGACCTTGCCCGCGCCGCCTGCTCCCGCCGGTAAGGTAGGTCGTTTGATCCACGCTGGCGGGAGAAGCATGACAGCGGCGGAACTTCAGCCAATCGCGGGCCGGAGAATCGCTGGGGGTGCACGCCGACCAGTGCGGAGCGATTCCCTTCCCCGCTGAATCTCCGGTGCCGGAGAATTCGGGACACGGCGGGGGCGGGATTGACGCCGGTCCCCGGCGATTCTCCGAGCGGTGGGGCGGGGGGGGGGGGGGGGGGGGGGGTTGGAGAATCCCGGCAATGGTTTCTGCAATATACTTCATAACCAATCAGAGATCAACAGCTCTTCATTGTTCAGCAGCGCCACCGGGAGCAGTGACTACAGCCGGTACTGCATCTTCCTGAGGCTGAGGGTCCTCATGGTCCCAGGCACAGGTGTGTTATGGCGGAAGGGTGTCGCAGGGCGTTGGTTGTTGATAAATACCAACAGAAAAGGCAGGAGAGCGGTTCCCAGCACTTCCCACCTCCCCCCCCCCCCAACCCATCACCAACTCCACACATTCAATGCACAATGCCATGAGCTTCAATCATACTGAGTGCCTGACAATGAAGGACCAATCCCCCGCTGCCTCCCTCCCCCAAGAACTTGCAAGCTAACATTCAGGGTTTGGATTTTGGGCTCCCTGCATGGCAAGTCCCTCTCCTGCTGTTTTTCAGAATCACAGAAAAATACAGTACAGAAAATGCCCTTCGGCCCATCGAATCTGCACCGCCGCATGAACGGCAGCAGATCTGCCAATCCAATTCTCATTTGCCAGCACTTGGCCCATAGCCTTGAATGTTAAGACATGCCAAGTGCTCATCCAGGTACTTTGTAAAGGATGTGAGGCAACCTACCTCTACCTCACTCCCAATGCATTCCAGACCATCATCACCCTCTGGGTAAAATGTTTTTTTTTCGAATTCCCTGATACTCCCGCCCCTCATCTTGAACTTGTGTCCCCTCATAACTGACCCTTCAACTAAGGGGAACAGCTGCTCCTATCCACCCTGACCATGCCCCTCATAATCTTGTACACCTCGATCAGGCACCCCTCAGTCATCTCTGCTCCAGGGAAAAAAAAATAAGCTTATCCACCTTCATAATTTAAATGTTCCATCCCAGGCAACATCCTGGTGAAATAGCTCTGCACCCCTTCCAGTGCAATCACATTCTTCCTATAATGTGGCGACCAGAACTGCACACAGTACTCCAGCTGTGGCCTCACCAATGTTCTATATAACTCCAACTTGACTTCCTTGCTTTTGTAACCTATGCCACGATTGATAAAGGCAAGTGTACCATATGCCTTTTTCACCACCCTATTAACCTGCCCTTCTGCCTTCAGAGACCTATTTACAAACATACCAAGGTCCCTTTGTTCCCCAGGACTTTTCAGTGTGGTGCCATTCATTGAATATTTCCTTGTCAAATTGTTCCTTCCAAAGTGTAACACCTCACACTTTTTAGGGTTAAATGCCATCTGCCAATTATCCGCCCATTTGACCATCCCGTCTATATCTTCCTGTAACCCAAGGCTCTCAGCCTCATTGTAAACTACCCGGCCTATCTTTTATGTCATCCACAAACTTACTGAACCTATCCCCCACATAGTCATCTAAGTCATTTATATAAATGACAAACAATAGGGCACCCAGCACAGATCCCTGTGGTACACCACTGGACACTGGCTTCCCGTTATTAAAGCAGTTGTCTGTCATCACCCGCTGTCTCCTACAGCTCAGACAGCTTTTAATCCACTTTATCAATTTCCTCTGTACCCCATGTGCATTTGCCTTCTTTATAAGCCTCCCATGTTGGACCTTGTCAAAGGCTTTGCTGAAATCCATGTATACGAGGGGGGTAGAAACTTTTAAAAGGGTTTTAATTACCCAGTTAAAGGCCTCAATTGGCTCATGGAAATGAAGACATATTTTGACTTAGTTGGGAAATTGGTTGAGCAAAAGGAGACAGGGACCGTAATCTACCGTTCGTGTTGTGTCCAAACAGGGCACGGCATGGCCAGTAAATGTTGTGAGAGGCTTCTTCCAGAATCTACTCAGCACAGTGTCTCACGAGATCTGAGGTCGCAATTTGAATCCCGCCCAGTGGGATCCGTATTTGGAAAATCTGCATATTAGAGTGAGACAGCTAATCTCAGCACGGCAGCACGGTAGCATGGCGGTTAGCATAAATGCTTCACAGCTCCAGGGTCCCAGGTTCGATTCCCGGCTGGGTCACTGTCTGTGTGGAGTCTGCACGTCCTCCCCGTGTGTGCGTGGGTTTCCTCCGGGTGCTCCGGTTTCCTCCCACAGTCCAAAGATGTGCGGGTTAGGTGGAGTGGCCATGATAAATTGCCCGTAGTGTAAGGTTAATGGGGGGATTGTTGGGTTACGGGTATAGGGTGGATACGTGGGTTTGAGTAGGGTGATCATTGCTCGGCACAACATCGAGGGCCTGTTCTGTGCTGTACTGTTCTATGTTCTGTGTTCTAAAACGCAGCTGATCTGATCTGCCGAGGCTGATGGATCTAACCCCTTCTTTGTCTTGGAGATCTCAGGCAGGTGCTGTTCAGTGCTGGTCCCCACAAACAGGAACCTGACAGAGAGGGGTTTCCCAGGCGATCGGAGGCCCCAAGTTGTTGCTTCGGGGGAGCGTGGCATCCTGGCACTGATGGCCTGGCACCCGGGCACTGCCACCTGGGTGCCAGCTTTGCACTGCCTAGGTGCCAGGCTGGCATTTTTCCTGTGCTGGGAATCAGGCCCCGGAGTGCCCTGCCCATGTGAGGTGGAGTGCGGCTGTTGGGGGGGTTGTGGGGTGGTGGTGGTGGAGGCTGAGCACCCCCTTATAGCTGTGTTGGGGCTTTGGGGGGGATCTAGGGGTCACGTCGGGGGTTCGAGGGATTGGGATGCCATCTGCTCCTGCAATGACGAGTTCCGGTGAGAGAGCTCCTCAGTGCAGGAAATGGGACTAAATGCGACCTCGGCTGGGAATTCCCTGCTGAGGCTCCGGATTGCATAAAAGTCCCATTAGATAGCGTGGTGTTTTTTGGCGCAAGGAAATACCGGCTAAAAGCACTCAACATGGGACTCTGTTGTAATTTGGTTAGATTGTGCCCAGGGGATAGTGTTAATGGGCAGATATCCTCACTAACAGGATGTGACTACATGTTCTGCAAGGACTTTTGTTGGCGTCTCAACAATTCACCATATTTAGTAACAACATAAGGAACTGGGGCGAGATTCTCCGACCCCCCCCCGCCGGGTCAGAGAATCGCCGTGGGGCGGCGTGAATCCTGCTCCCGCCGGCTGCCGAATTCTCCGGCACCGGAGGTTTGGCGGGAGCGGGAATCGCGCCGCACCGGTCGGCGGGCTCCCCCCCAGCGATTCTCCGGCCCGCGATGGGTCGAAGTCCCGCCCGTTCTATGCAGGTCCTGCTGGCGCAAATTGGAGTCGGTCCCTTACCGGCAGGACCTGGTGCGCAGGCGGGCTCCGGGGCCCTCGGGGTGGGGCACGGGGCGATCTGGCCTCGGGGGGTGCCGCACGGTGGCCTGGTCCATGATCGGGGCCCACCGATCCGCGGGCGGGCCTGTGCCGCGGGGCACTCAGTTCCTATGCACCGGCCGTGTCAGCCTCCGCGAGGGCCGGCGCGAAGGTGAACCCCCCCTGCGCATGTGCGGGATGACATCAGCAGCCACTGACGCTCCCTCACATGCATGGACCCGCGCCAACCGACGGAGTCACTTCGGCCCCGGTTGGTGAAGCACCAAAGGCGTTCCACACCGGCTGATGGGGCGCAAACCACTCCGGCGCCGGCCTAGCCCCTGAAGGTGCGGAGGATTCTGCACCTTTGGGGTGGCCTGACACCGGAGTGGTTCCCGCCACTCCACTGTGCCGCTTCTGCCCGCCCTGCCGATTCCCGGAGAATCCCGCCCCAGAAAACTGCAAATGCAAATTTGCTGATGATGCCAAGGTAAGTGAATTATGTAAAAGAATAAAATTACAAAGGAATATTGATCGATTAAGTGAATTGACAAATAGGAAAATACGAGGTAATCCACTGTGGACCTAAAACAGGCTTCTTCCTAAATGGTGACATTCTAGGAATAGTGGAGGTCCAAAGAGATTGGAGGTTCAGGTAGATGATTAACATTGCATGAGCGCGTGCAGGAAATATTCAGAAAAGCTAATTGAATATTGATCTTTATATACCGAGAGAACTAGAATACAAGGAGAAGAACTAATGTTTCAGTTATACAAAGCCCTGGTTAGATCACACCTTGAGGAAGATGAGCGGGATATCACACCTTAGGAAGGATACATCGGCTTTGGAAGTAGTGCAGTATAGATTTATTAGAATGATACCTGGTCTGGCAACGGTTAAGCCACAGAACAGATTACATAGGCTAAGGTGTTATGGAGACGGTTAAGATGAGATCTGGTGAAAGGTTTCAAGCATTAAGCGGCACAGATAGGGTAAATATACAGAGACTATTCATGGCATTTTCATATATATGAACAGAACCACCAAACAACTCAATAAACAACCTACACCCACTCCCACCTCTCAAACCTCCTTAAAGAAGTCACAAATGGCTTCCACCTCTGGGTGAACCCATCTGCCCACCCCCTCAAGGTGAATTTAACCTTCCCCAGCCTCAGAAATGCAGCCATGTCGCTTACCCACACTCCCGCTTTCAGCGGCTCCCAGTCCCGTCACCCGAGCAAAATCTGTCTCCGGGCTATCAGTGAGGCAAAGGTCAAAACATTGGCCTCTCTCACCCCCCTGGACTCCCGGGTCTTCCGTCGCCCCAAATATCATCACCTCTGACCTCGGGATCATCTAAACATCCAGCACCTCAGACATCATGGGCGGGATTCTGCGGGAATCGGCAGGTCGGGCAATCCGGCACTGAGGAGTGGCGTGAACCACTCGGGCGTCGGGCAGCCCCAAAGGTGCGGAATCCTCCGCACTTTTGGGGGCTAGGCCGACACCGGGTTGGTTTGCGCCACGCCGGCCGGCGGGGAAGGGCCTCGGCGCCACGACAACCGCTGCAGAAGGGCCTCCGCTGGCCGGCGCGAGTTGTCGCATGCGCGGGAGCATGTGCTGGCGTCATCCCAGCGCATGCACAGGGGGGATCATCTCTGCGTCGGCCATCGCGGAGAACCACAGCAGCCGACGAGGAGGAATCGAGTGCCCCCACGGCACAAGCACGCCCGCGGATCGGTGGGCCCCGATTGCGGGCCAGGCCACCGTAGGGGCACCCCTCGGGGCCAGATTCCCCTGCGCCCCCCCCCCCCCCCCGAGGACCCCGGAAGCCACCCGCACAGCCAGGTCCCGCCGGTAAGTACCTACTCTAATTTACGCCGACGCGACCGGCTGAAAACGGGCGGCCATTCGGCCCATCGTGGGCCGGAGAATCGCCGGGGAGGGGGGGGGTGCCACTACCAGCGGCCGTCGACCGGCACACTGCGATTCCCGCCTCCGCCAAATCCCCAACGCTGGAGAATTTGGCAGCCGGCAGCCGGCGGGGGCGGGATTTCAGGCGGTGCGACCCATTGTCCCTCAAATTCCAACGCCTCCTCTGGTGCGTCAAAATAAAACTGAATTCTCCGCTCCCGGGAAAAATCGGGAGGGCCGTCGTGAACTCGGCCGAGTTTCACGACGGCATAGGAGGCCGCTCCTCGCCCCCTATTCTCCCCTCCCAGCAGGGCTAGGAGCGGCGCTCCATAACTCTCGGCGGCGGGGGCATCGCACCAAGAATGATGCGGCCGGCGTGCCTAATGATGTCAGCCACGCATGCGCAGGTTGGCCCCACAAGGCGTGGCGGCTTGATCTTGCGAGGCGGTGGAGGGGAAATAGTGCGTCCGATTTGGACGCCGGCCCGACGATCGGTGGGCACCGATCGCGGGCCTGTCCCCTCCCGAGCACAGTTGTGGTGCTCTTTCCTTGCTAGGCCACCTACAAGCCCCAAACGGGCTTCTCACTCCCGTTTCACGACGGCAGCGACCAGGTGTGTTTGCCGCCATCGTGAAACGGCCGCGAACGGCAGGCCGCTCGGCCCATCCGGTCGGAGAATCGCTGTTCGCCATGAAAAATGGCGAGCGGCAATTCTTCCGAGCGGGGGGTGGGGGGTTAGGGTTAGGCGGGGGGCGCCAGGGGGACGTGAAATTTGTCTGGGGCCCCTCCCGCGATTCTCCCACCCGGCGTGGGGAGCGGAGAATCGCGCCCCTTGTTTCTGGAAAGGCACCCACAGGTGGGCCGGGTACAGTATCCCAAACTTCACCCCCCTTTTTAAAGAGGGCAGCCTTAATCTGGTTACACACGGCCCTCCTCTTCGCCAGCTCTATACCCAGGTCCCGATACACTCGCAGCTCACTCCCTTCCCAGGTGCATTTGCTGGTCTGCCTCACCCATCGAAAGATCTCCTTGTTCAGAAAGCGATGCAACCGCACCACCATCGCCCTCGGCGGCTCATCTGCCTGTGGCCTCCTCCTCAGGGCCTTGTGCACTTGGTCCACCTCCAGGAGACGATTAAAGGCCCCCTCCTCCATCAATTTCTCCAGCATCCTTGCCACATACACCGCGGTCTCTGCACCTTCAATGTCTTCAGGCATCCCAACAACCCTTAGGTTTTGCATATGGAGTGATTCTCCAAATCTTCCAGCTTCTCCCTCAGCTTTTTTTGAATCTCCCGCATCACTCCCACCTCAGCCACCAATGAGGCCAACTGCTCCTTGTGCTCCCCGCTGCCTCCTTCACTTTCTGGTTTGCCAGGCCCTGAGACTCCAGACTCTGCTCAACCTGCTTGATCCCAGATCTCAGCGGCGCCACCACCTTGGCCAAGGCCTCCTTCCTCTGCTGCCAAAACTTATTATTCAAGAACTCCGCCGTCTTCACACATATTCACTACAGAGTAGTACTACACTCCGTATGCTTCACCTGATGCCAGTGTCGATGTATTTACATTGTGTATTAATGTTTCTTTTCATGTATGGAATGATCTGTCCGGATTGTATGCAGAACAATACTTTTCACTGTACCTCGGTAGACGTGATAATAAACAAATCCAATTAATTCCAGCTGCTCCGTCTACCACAGCGCGCCCCCCCCATTGCCCTCCGCCATCTTTCCCTGTGGCGCATCATAAAAACTCTCCTGCTCCAACAGCACTTTCCTTCTTGTGGCACTCCTTGTCCGCTGCTCCGTGCACCAGCCACACCAGAGGAATATTACCTTCCCCGGGCACTCCTGAACCTTTTGTCCTCAAATACTTTGCCCTACAGGTGGGGAAAAGACTAAAAAAATCCAGCTTGAGCGACCAAATGTGCGACCATTCACTCCACGGCAGCCACTGAAGTCCAGAGTAAGACATTGTAAACGTGAAATTCGTAAATACTTCTATTCACAACAGACAGAGGAAGTTTGGAACCCACTGCTGCAGATGGTAATTGATGCAGATCAGTTGTAATTTTGATTCTGACGCTGATACATTTTTCATACCCAAAAGAGAAGGGACAGAGGCAGGATATGATGTCGCAGATCAGCCATGATCTCATTGAATGGCAAAATAGCTTTGAGGGGTTAAATGGCCGCCTCCAGTTGCCATGTTCCTTTTTTTCCTTGTTTTTCCAGCCAAACTGTATTTTCTCATACATTAAGCTATAACTGCCACCTGACCACCAATTCTAATAACCTGTCTACATCAATGTAAAGTCTTTTACAGTGAACCTTGCTGATTGTCAAACCTCCAATATCAATGCTTCACTCAGTCCTGCGGCTTGGCTGCACAAAATATTCACATAACCTAATGACAGGAATTCTGTGGCAGTAATGATGGTGAAGCTGTCAGCATTCACCCTCACAGCTTCTCTAAAAGTGACAGCACCTTCTGGGCATGGATTCTATCCTCCCCCAATATGGGCAGCACAGTAGCACAAGTGGTTAGCACTGTGGCTTCACAGCGCCAGGGTCCCAGGTTCGATTCCCCGCTGGGTCACTGTCTGTGCGGAGTCTGCACGTTCTCCCCGTGTCTGCGTGGGTTTCCTCCAGGTGCTCCGGGTTTCCTCCCACAGTCCAAAGACATGCAGGTTAGGTGGATTGGCCATGATAAATTGCCCTTAGTGACCAAAAGGTTAAGAGGGGGTTATTGGGTTACGGGGATAGGGTGGAAGTGAGGGTTTAAGTGAGTCGATGCAGACTCGGTGGGCCGAAAGGCCTCCTTTTGCACTCTATGTTCTATGTTCAATGCTGGGCTTGGAGGCAGAGTGGGACCCAAAATCTAGCAGGTGGCCTTCCTTGCCATCCACCCACCAGTGACCTGTCCAATATTTCACTGGGCCATTGATCCCCCCATTGGAGAGCCATTGATTGAAGCTCTTAATTGGTCAATTAATGGCCATTAAGGGCTTCATCCCTCTACCGCCAGTATTCTCCCAATGGCGAGGCGAGGCCCACACCATGTGGGAACCCCAGTAGCTTTACTGTGCAGACTTGTGTTCGACAAGGAGGTGCCTAGGGTTCCCTCAGCCACCTGGGACATCCCCCTTAATGTCAGCCCTTCTTTAACCCTCTTCCCCAGGGTCTTGCTCTTCCCTCTCCCCACCCCTTCCACACACCCTTGCTGGCTGAGGCATCTGCTTCCCTGGGCTCCTCAGTGTGGCAAGACTGTCTGTAATCCCAGCAGTGGCCACTGCTCCCAGCTGGCACTGCTGGAACCACAGAGTTGCCGACCATCTGATTGGCTGGCAGCCTGCTGAGGCGTGACTGCCTCCAGATATAAGGGCAGAAGCTTTGCTTTGAAGTAATAAATGCAGCTTCCAGTTAAATTACTGATGGACAACTATTTAGGATAGTGGGCGGGCTCCCCCTACGCGAATGGAGACCATGGTCCTCCTGGTAACCTTGCCCCTGGAATTTGCAGATTTGCAGTTAAACACAAACTTGGTAATTTACTGTCAGTGATTCTACAGTTCTCCACAATGTGTGTGTCAAAGTCGACGGTAATCAATTAAAATAATTGAACTGATGAGAACTTGCTCTTTTCACTTTCTCTTTAAAAACCCTTGAAAAAATTACATCTTGTTGATTGAGGTGTAAATGGATTTTAAACAGTGTACCAAGTTCACTATTACTTCTGAATAACCTCATTGGCCCTGAAAAGCTCATTTTTACCTGTGAAGTGTTAGATTTCTCCATAACGATGAATTCTATTTTACATTTTTGTTAAAGGATCGTAATATTTCAGTTTCTACCTTAACTCACCTAAATTTGTATGTCCCAATCTTTCTGTTGATTTATATTGACAAGTGAAAGACAATCAATACCGTGGGCAGCACGGTAGCATGGTGGTTAGCATCAATGCTTCACAGCTCCAGGGTCCCAGGTTCGATTCCCGGCTGGGTCACTGTCTGTGTGGAGTCTGCACGTCCTCCCCGTGTGTGCGTGGGTTTCCTCCGGGTGCTCCGGTTTCCTCCCACAGTCCAAAGATGTGCGGGTTAGGTGGATTGGCCAGGCTAAATTGCCCTTAGTGTCCTAAAAAATAAGGTTAATGGGGGTTGTTGGGTTACTGGTATAGGGTGGATACGTGGGCTTGAGTAGGGTGATCATTGCTCGGCACAACATCGAGGGCCGAAGGGCCTGTTCTGTGCTGTACTGTTCTAAAAAAAAAATCTCTGGGTTTGCTGCCTGTGAGAATTCTTCAATGTGATTGGCTGCTTACTCTGCTTGATGACATCACTGTTGATGGACATTTCGAGGTCCCCTTGGCTGGGGAGCCAGTTTCAAATTAACCCTGCGAAAGGCGGAATCCACATCCTGGAGATAACTACACCTTTTCTGGCAGCTTTCTTTGAAGTCAGCTGCAAGCATTACCACTTTGCTGCTGACTGAAAATCCAGGCCTCCATTTGCAGGCCCATTCCACAGCAGGGCAAATTTTCTAACTGCAACTTAAAACTAAAACCATTGTCGTGGAATGAACTAACTTCTATTTACCTAACGCCTTATTCCCTCAGAATGGGCTAAAGTGATTTACAATCAATTAGTTCCTTTTGAAATGTAGATGCTTTAATGTAGGTAAATAGGGTAGTCATTTTGTGTACTATGTGGTCTAACACATAGAAAATGAAGAAGTGATCTGAGGAGCTTTTGTTAGCTGAAGGAGAAATACCAACCAGTACGTAGAGAAAATCACCTGTTCTTTTTGACGAGTACTACGGAATTATTTATGCACAGCTGACAGTGTCTCAATTTAATGTCTTGTTCTGATAACATCTCCGATAATAATGCACTAAGGTGTCAACGTACATTATGCAGAGGGGCTTGTACCCACAACCTCTGTCTCAAAAATGAATATGCTAGAAATGAGCCAAAGTAACACTTTTAGCATCTTTAAAAGCAAGTCCACAAGCTTGAAACAAAACCTCGTTGCAGGGTTCATGTTCATTCAACCACGCCCTGGAATGCAGGATGGGGCCTGTACATGACAGTGTTTTCTGTTTCAGTGTATGTTGCTGTTCAGACATCAAGTATCTTAAGGTTTTGTCTCTGCCTGCAGGACAGTCAGCACATAATGGGAGCCCTCTCCTGATCTTTTGAATACTTTTGAAGAAATTACTCTGCAAATCCTGAACCTTTGCTGTGTGAAGCCTGAGGCTTTCCCCAATATAAGTTTTTCCCCTTTTACTCTCTCTCACACAGGCGTGCCAACGACAATCCCTTTACACAGTATGTAGCATTATTTGTTTGGGTGTTTTGGAGCCGAATCATAAAATCATAGAATCCCTACAGTGCAGAAGGAGGCCATTCGGCCCCTCGAGTCTGCACTGACCCTCTGAAAGAGTACTCCAACCAAGCTCATTCCTCCGCCCTATCCCATTAACCCCGTACTCTAATCTACACATCTCTTTGGACACTAAGGGGCAATTTAGCATGGCCAATCCACCTAACCTGCACATTTTTGGACTGTGGGAGGAAACGGGAGCACCCGGAGGAAACCCACGCAGACACGGGGAGAACGTACAAACTCCACACAGTCACTGATGTGTTAGGCAGGTTGGTTCGACGTTGACTGCAACTGGATGCAGGGAAGCTACAAACAAATGTCTGACACCGGAGATGATCCAACACTGTTTTATTTAACTATGAACTGCTGTACATGTTCAGCTGTGGGTTGACACTCTACTAATCCAACTGATGATCTCTTACTGGCTGGACCAGACTTACTAGCTACCACATGGTGATAGTGCTCACTACCTTGTGCACTCTGACTGTCTCAGTAGCCGGGTCCCGAGAGAGCGGGAGCCTCAAAGCTCTGTGGGCTTTATAGTGGTGGTGTCCTGTCTGGTGATTGGTTGTTCTGTGTTCTGTGTTTATTGGTCATCCTGTGTGTCAATCACTGCCTGTCTGCATCTCTTTATATACATGAGTGGATATTATGACATCTTCCCCTTTTTAAAAAATATGTTTTGGAACGTGAAGGTACATACATGCCTGACTATGTACAAGTGGTGAGTTAACAAATATATGTCCATGGGAAGGTGTCTATCGTGCAGATACAGAGCAAACTGAACAAAATTGACAAAAGTAAAGTCTATGGGCGGTTTTCTCCGCTCCTGATAAAAATCGGCCGAGGTTCACGACGGCCTCGGGGCCCGCTCCCCGCACCTAATTCACGCCCACCCGGGGGGCTAGGGGCTGGCCCACCGTCGTTCCTGGCCGTGACCTCGTCGCGCCGGAAATTACGCAGAAACGGCGTTTTTCTGATGTCATCCGCGCATGCGCGGGTTGCCAGTTCCAACCCGCGCATGTACGGATTACATGAGCGAGCAGACGGCACGAACCCGCGCATGCGCGGTGCCGTCTTTCTCCACCGCCGCACGTCAAGACGTTGTGGCTTGATCTTGCCGGGCGGCGGAGGTGAAAGAGTGCGTCAGTTTTGGACGCTGGCCCGACGATCGGTGGGCACCGATCGCGGGCCTGTCCCCTCTCGAGCACAGTTGCAGTGCTCCCGTCCAAATAGGGCCCCTAGATGCCCCAAACGGGCATCTGGCGCCCGTTTCACGAATGCAGTGACCAGATGTTGTTGCTGCCATGGTGAAACGGGCGTGAAGGGCCGGCCGCTCGGCCCATCGGGAACGTGGAAAACGGCGAGCGCCGATTTTTCCGAGCCGGTGGGGGGGGGGAGAATCGCTGGGGGCACCAGGGGGGCGTAAAAAATGTTGGGAGGCCCTCCCACGATTCTCCCACGCCACGTGGGGAGTGGAGAATTCCGCCCAATAGATTCAGTCTTTGAGGCGAGCGACAAATTCTTGTCGATCGCCGCAGAGGTGGAGCAGGAGACGCCGGCACTTTGACAGGCGGGATTGCTGGCATTGCAGCGGTGTCGTGGACTTGGTGTGGACTCGCTGGACCAGATTCAGGATCTTGCAGGCGCGAGCACCTGCCACGCCGGACGATCTCGAATCGTAAAGTTGCCTTGATATCCTTGCGAGATACCCCTAGCCGGCACGATCCACTGGCAGCTATGACATTGCCATTGTAGTTAAGGAGTTGGCAGGCTGGTGGAAGAATGCTTGGTTGGTCACAGATGCTGTCGAGATCTGACTGTGATATGAGGTTCGCAGACGCGCCGGTGTCCAGTTTATATCGGATGCGAGCCTGGTTGACTGTGAGGATAGCACACCACTCGTCGTCGGGATCCACACTGAGGATCGAAAGGCGGGCTGCAGGTGCAGTGGAGACCAGCTCGCGTGTGGTTATGATGCCCACCCGATATGGAGACTCGAGGCAGTCAGCATCGGGGTCCCTTGGGCTGTCGGGATCAGAATCCTGTATGTCTTGTTGTACAGAGCGGTGTGTCCGGGATCGTTTGCTGATAGTCAGTGGAGCGGACCTGCAGCAGGCCGCATAATGGCCAGGCTTCCCACACTGTAGACATCGCCGTCCTTTGGCTGGACATTGCCGCTTTAAATGGGCGGAGCCACAATTCGGACACATCATAATGATGACGTCAGCGCGTTCCGTGTGCCAACGCACATGTGCAGTGCAGTCGGCCGACGTACGCACCTGCGCATAAGGTTTTTCGGCCTCGTCGTCCACCCAGCGGTGGCGCGCATGCGCAGGGATCCGGGAAAAGCGTGCAAAACGGCCACTTTCCTCGATACTCAGGCCTTGCATTTTTGCAATGGCCTGCACCCGTTCTGCCTCGTGGGAGGCCAGCTTTGCAGTTTCTGCCGCCCTGATGTGGGAGTAACGATTCTTTGCATGCTCATGGACTCCGCACGTCTCGATAGCGACGGAGAGGGTCAGCTGTTTGATTTCGAGGAGCTGCTGCCGCAGGGAGTCGGAGTGGATCCTGAAAAAGATCTGATCCCGGATCATGGAATCAGCCGTCGAGCCATAATTACATGACTGCGCTAGGATGCGGAGATGGGCCAGGAAGGACTGAAAAGGTTCATCCTTACCCTGAAGCCTCTGTTGGAAGATGTACCGTTCAAAGCTCTCATTCATTTTAATGTCACAGTGGCTGTCAAAGTTCAGCAGAACTGTTTTGAACTTCGTAAGCAAGTTGTAGATATGGATGGCGTGATCCCCCGCGGTCGAGAGAAATAGCGCGATCTTCCTGGCATCCGATGCTGCCTCGATACACAGGAGGAACTTTTGCTTGAAGATTTTCCAATTGGCGGCGAGGTTGCCGGAGATGCAGAGCTGTGGAGGAGGCTGGATGTTTTCCATTTCGCTGGATGGCCGCTTGCTGGTCGTTGCAGATTCACTCGAGGTAGGTTCGGCAGGATTAATAGCTCTCTGGTACCATGATGTGTTAGGCAGGTTGGTTGGACGTTGACTGCAACTGGATGCAGGGAATCTACAAACAAACATCTGACACCGGAGATGATCCAACATTGTTTTATTTATTTATGAACTGCTGTACATGTTCAGCTGTGGGTTGACACTCTACTAATTCTGCTGATGACCTCTAACTGGCTCGACCAGACTTACTAGCTACCACAAGGCAGGATTGCCCACTAACTTGTGCACGCTGACTGTCTCAGCATCTGGGTCCCGAGAGAGCGGGAGTCTTAATGCCCTCTGGACTTTCTCGATGTGATGTCCTGTCAGATGATTGGTTGTTCTGTGTTGTGTGTTCATTGGTCATCCTGTGTGTCAATCACTGCCTGTCTGCATCTCATTATATACATGAGTGGATATTATGACAGTCACCCAAGGCCGGAATTGAACCCAGGGCCCTGGCGCTGTGAGGCAGCAGTTACAACCACTGTGCCACCTCATGTATATTTATCTTCTGTTTCTTTAGTCACCCTTGAAGAAACAGTTGTAGGTTCCAGTTCTGTGTTAATTGCTGTGCCCATTACATCCCTCACATCCTTCCTTGCATCCCATTTCTCACCCACAGCCTCGTTCCCTGCTCCAACAAAAAAACTATAGAGAATTCTCATTCAAATTGTTGTCAGAAACAATCGTGTAAACAAGATTCAGCAAACAGGAATCTGTCAATCAGAAAATAATCAATAAAAAAATCTAAAAAGAAAATAACAATACAGGTAATCTATCAAAAATTGTCAGTTCACTATTTTACCCCCTCGTGTTCCTGTTGTAATCTTTGGGGAAGGGATCCAGTGTTATGGATTTCCACTGATGATCTGCCTCGCTTGCAATACTGTGACTGATCCAGCCAACTGTAAAATATATCTTAATGTGTTTTCATCCCTAACCTCACAGGCACAACAAAACCTTTGGCCTCCACTGGAAGCCAACCATTATGTTGGAGGATTTTAATAACTGTTTTAGCTTCAAAATACTTTTTAAAATGGGGGTGTAGTTCCTTGCTAAATTCTCGAACAAGGATTACTATCAAACGTTTCCTAAAATAATCTGTCAAAAATCTGAAAGAAATCCAGATCAAGTCAAAAAGAGAGAATTGTGTTTTACCCTCAGTACAGAGAGAACAGTGTAAAAATAGCTGCAAATTTCACCTAGGTTCTCGGATGATATATTCCGAGGTAAACATAGTCATAATGCACCAAATGATAGTAAGCAGTTGAGCTAAATCAGTTTCTCTTTGAAGTAAAGCGAAGGCAATAATGGGAGTGATTTTGCTCTCGCGTTAGCCATCAGCAAGAACTGCGACATGGACAAAAGATATTGCGAGAATTGGGAAATATGGGGCGCGATTCTCCGCACTCACGCCGGTTCGGAGAATAGCGGGCCGCGCATATTTTCACGGCGATGCCGGTCCGACGCCCTCCCGCGATTCTCCGAACCCCGCACAAACTACACGTCGGGATTCCTGGCAAAGGCCTCGAAAGACCCCCCGACACGACCAGAATCCCAACTTATTGGCCCCCCGCTATTCTCCGGCCCGGATGGGCCGAAGTCCCAACGTCATCACGCAATGTTTTAACGCCGGCCAACACACCTGCTTTTCAAGTTCGTCAACCAGTCGTGCTGGCTGACGAGAGCTTCGAGTAGGTGAGCGCACCGCTCAGCGCACCGCTCAGCGCACTGCTGGAGTCTGGCCACAACGGGGAAGGCATCACCGAGAACGGGAGGGGGGTCCAGAGCGGGGGGGGGGGGGGGGAGTGTGGGAGATGGAGGGGGGGATTGGGGGAGACTGAGGGCGGGAGTGGGGGAGACTGAGGGGGGTGATTGAGGAAACTGAGGGGGGGAGTGTGGGAGACGGAGGGGGGAGTGTGGGAGATGGAGGGGGGAGTGTGGGAGACTGAGGGGGGAGTGTGGGAGACGGAGGGGGGAGTGTGGGAGACGGAGGGGGGAGTGGGTGAGACGGAGGGGGGGGAGTGGGAGTGGGGGGGGGGTAGGGAGAGAGTGAGCGAGTGACCCGTCCAACCCTGTTACAAAATGTCTGCCACCATGCCATGGTGTGCCAGTCACGAGGACAAGGCCGGTGGTTGCCCTGTGGCTTACGGCCACAGGCCACTGACGCACCGGTGAAGAGGACGTAGTTAACTGCCCGTTGGATGCAGAAAGTGACCAGGGGTTAGGCTGCCCGCGTGTCAGCAGCGCGACCAGGCCACCGGGACACACAGGTATCCCGTGGCAGGCGGCTGCCGAGGTGTTGACTAACGTTCGTCTAACATGTCCCGTTTCTCTGCCTCCCACCACCCTTCTGTAGGTTAGCACAATGTCTGCGAACAGAACGGCTATGTTCTGCGCAGTGGTTGGGGCCGCTGCACTGCATTTGGCGATGCAGCAGCATCCACAGCCACAACCCGCAGTGGATGCAGGGCCAGCTGCAGCAGCAGAGGGAAGGGCCGAGGAGTTGCCAGTCGTCGAGCAGCATGGGGGGGGGGGGGGAGGAGGAGGAGGAGGAGGAGGGGGAGGAGGAGAGAGTGAGGGTGCAGCCATGGCGCCAGAGGCGACGACCAAGGCCGAGGGTGTACCGTGCCCGGATCTCTTTCCTAACAATAACGGACATCACCTGCAGGAGGAGACTCCGGCTGAGTAGGCAGACGGTGATACATATCTGTCACCTCGTGGCGCACCTCGCCCCACGTGGAACGGGGGGAGGACACGCGATCCCGGTTGCCATCAAGGTGACGGTCGCTCTTAACTTCTATGCGACTGGCTCCTTCCAGTCTCCGTGCGGGGACATCTCCGGGATCTCCCAGTCATCGGTCCACAGGTGTATCCGGGATGTGACCAACGCCGATCGCTACATCACCTTTCCCGAGGACCGAGCAACTCAAGACTCACGAGCTTGTGGATTTGCCAGCGTGGCCGGGATACCGATGGTGCAGGGGGCAATCGATTGTGTTCATGTCCCCATGCGCCCGCCTGCAGGGGGCAGGGAGGTGTTCACAAACAGGAGGGGGACATACTCCATGAATATCCAGGTGGTATGCGACCCCCACATGACGTTCATGAATGTCTGTGCAAGGTTCCCAGGTAGTGTGCATGACTCCTACATACTGGCGCAGTCGTTCATCCCTGCGAGGTTTGAGGGACGTTCCCCCCCCAGCTGAGGGGCTGGTTGCTAGGCGACAGGGGTTATCCGCTGAGGTCTTGGCTGATGACGCCGATACGGAGGCCTCAGACCAATGCGGAAACACGATACAACGAGGCCCATGCAGCAACCAGGGGTGTGGTGGAGCGCTGCCTTGGCCTCCTGAAGATGAGTTTCAGGTGCCTGGACCGCTCCGGAGGGGCCCTGAAGTACCAGCCCGACAGGGTCGCTCGCATTGTAGTGGTCTGCTGTGCGCTGCACAACATCGCGATGCAGAGGGGAGATGACCTGCTGCAGGAGGTGGAGGGAGAAGCCAGTGGCAGTGGTGCCAGCACAGAGGAGGAGGAGGAGGAGGAGGAGGCGAGGGAGGAGGAGGCTGGCGGAGTGGCGGGCGCAGCACGCAGACACGATCAAAGTGCTGGTGATGTCCAGGAGGCGGCACGAGAGACCTGGCGAGGACGGCGGGCACGCAACGCCTTGGTTGCTGCACGGTTCACGCGTCGCATGCGACGTCCCCGCTGAACACCAAACCACCACCTGCATCGCTAGTCATGCAGAGGGTCAACACACAACTTCCACCACCACAGCCACCCCCCCCCCCCCCCCCCCCCCCCCCACCCCCTCTCAGTTTACACTGCTCCACTTCGACATCACCCTTACCACTGGGTCCAGACGGTATGGCACAATATTGATGGCTGTGTCAGCGGGTGTGATCAGTGCCATGTGGAATGATGACAGCCCGCTCTGCGATGAGCTGACCCATGGCAATACCTGAAACATCTACCTTGGTGGCCGCAGAGTTTGTCATGGACACTCCATCATGTGCCCGCGTGGGCTAGCTGTGGGAGGGGGTAGGGGGGAAGGGACTGCACACCCGGCACCGAAGTTTCACCGCTCGTCAACCCCAGCGACACTCGGTCACCATCACGATTCCTGTGGCTGTGGAACAATCACACGGTATTACAAGTAAGGTGGAACAGTGCGTTTAATGTTAACAATTATTTACAGGTGCCCTAGCCCCTACAACTAAATTGTGCCCTTCACCCGTGCCAACTTACTCAGTGTCTCTCTTTGTTGCCTTACGGGCCCTACCACTACGTCTAAGTGATTCCCCAGATGATACAGCAGGAGTGGAGGAGGACTGCTGCGAATCGCCCCCTTCGACTTGTTTCGCCTTCGGCAAGCGTTTCCTGGGGCGACCCGGCCTTGATGGGCCAAGCTGCTCTGTGGGCATCTCGGGTGACGTTGTGCCACCCTGCTCTGCCTGCTGCCCACCCGATGCACCAGGAATGGGACGGGGCAGGCCGAGAATTCCGGGACGTCCCGTGATGGAGTTAATGGGACAGGCCCTGAAACCTCCTCCTCCCTCGGGGAGCCCGGTGGCCACCGGGCCTCACTTTGGGACAGGGGTGCGAGCGGGGAGGTGCCCCATCGTGCAGCTGACACCTGGCGCTGCCAGTCCTGGAGGCCTGCAACGGTATCCACCAGGATCCGAAGGTTTGCAGAGACGGAGTCCAGGGAGTTGGACATTCCCGCCAGGGACTGTGCGATCTCAACCTGTGAGTGCACGATGCCATCCAGCACATGTGTCAGGTGGTTGATGCTCTCCGCGACTGACTGCTGGGACTGTGCCATCGAGTGCTGAGACTGTGCCATCGACTGCTGGGACTGTGCCATGGCGTGCTGCGACTGGGCCATGACCTGCTGAGACTTGGCCAAGGCTCGCAGCGCGCCGGCAATGTCGTGTTGGCTCTGGCGCATTGCTGCCTGTGAGAGGGCAACCCTGTCCAGGGCCGAGGATGACACGTGCACATTAAGCCCAACGCCTTGCATAACCTGACCCATTGCCTCCACCGCGGATGCCACCCGTGCGGTGTCGGACTGGGTCGCTGCCATGAGCGGCACCACTCCCTGCTCGTGGACGCGGCTCGACTCCTCTAACAGAGTCTGCAGAGTCTGGAAGACAGCCCTCATCCTGTCGTTGTGTCCCTGGGTTTCTTGATGCATCGGCTGTGTGGGTGGGTTGAGAATGTCCAGGAACTCGGAAAACGTCTGGGAGCCAGCTGCATGCTGGGCCTGGCCTGGCCTCCGCCAGTCCGGGTCCTCGGCTGCTCCGACCTCCACCTGCTGTACCTGCTCAGCTGCGATGTGCCAACCAGACTGTGCCCCAGGAGACTCATCACTAAATAGGCCCGCCGGGGTGAGTGTCTCTGGGATGGTGGATGGTGTGGGAGATAGCTGTGCCGCAAGCTCGAGGTCGTCTTGGTTTGACGCCTCCTCTATGTCATCGGCCCGCTGAGAGGCCGCAGGGCGTTCGCGGGCCATTTCTCTCTCTGGCTGTGTCGCCGCCCTCTGGGCGTCCTGCTCCACAGATTCGGTTGGAGAGGATGGGACTCCCCGCTGATCGGGCACCCTCTGTTCTGCGGCCCCGGGTGAGGTGGGGGCAGATGCCTGTGTCCGCCTGGAGGCAGACGGCCCTGGTCATTCGGCATCACGTCCTAGGGAAGAGAATGAAACGGGTTATTTAGATTCTCTCGGCCGGGCGCTGGACGGTGACCCAGTGGGCAGAGTGTGAAGGGACAGAGGATGGGGGAGGTGTCCCAGTGGGCAGAGTGTGAAGGGACAGAGGATGCGGGAGGTGTCCCAGTGGGCAGAGTGTGAAGGGACAGAGGATGGGGGAGGTGACCCAGTGGGTAGAGTGTAAAGGGACAGAGGATGGGGGAGGTGTCCCAGTGGCAGGGTGTGAAGGGACAGAGGATGGGGGAGGTGTCCCAGTGGCAGGGTGTGAAGGGACAGAGGATGGGGGAGGTGTCCCAGTGGCAGGGTGTGAAGGGACAGAGGATGCGGGAGGTGTCCCAGTGGGCAGAGTGTGAAGGGACAGAGGATGGGGGAGGTGACCCAGTGGGTAGAGTGTAAAGGGACAGAGGATGGGGGAGGTGTCCCAGTGGCAGGGTGTGAAGGGACAGAGGATGGGGGAGATGTCCCAGTGGCAGGGTGTGAAGGGACAGAGGATGGGGAAGGTGTCCCAGTGGGCAGGGTGTGAAGGGACAGAGGATGGGGGAGGTGTCCCAGTGGCAGGGTGTGAAGGGACAGAGGATGGGGAAGGTGTCCCAGTGGGCAGGGTGTGAAGGGACAGAGGATGGGGGAGGTGACCCAGTTGGCAGGGTGTGAAGGGACAGAGGATGGGGAAGGTGTCCCAGTGGGCAGGGTGTGAAGGGACAGAGGATGGGGAGGTGTCCCAGTGGGCAGGGCGTGAAGGGACAGAGCATGGGGGAGGTGTCCCAGTGGGCAGGGTGTGAAGGGACAGAGGATGGGGGGGGGGGGGGGGGGGGGGGGGGGGGGGGGGGAGGTGTCCCAGTGGGCAGGGTGTGAAGGGACAGAGGATGGGGGAGGTGTCCCAGTGGGCAGGGTGTGAAGGGACAGAGGATGGGGAGGTGTCCCACTGGGCAGGGTGTGAAGGGACAGAGGATGGGGGAGGTGTCCCAGTGGGCAGGGTGTGAAGGGACAGAGGATGGGGAGGTGTCCCACTGGGCAGGGTGTGAAGGGACAGAGGATGGGGTAGGTGTCCCAGTGGGCAGGGTGTGAAGGGACAGAGGATGGGGGACGTGTCCAAGTGGGCAGGGTGTGAAGGGACAGAGGATTGGGGAGGTGTCCCAGTGGACCACCCTCAACTCACTCTGCCCCAATCCCCCTCCACCCCCCATGCCGGGGGGGGGGGGGGGGGGGTGGATGTGGGTGATTAAGTAAATGGGGAGGGATGGTTGTGACCCGGGGGCACCCTCTTGGCACTTACCCTGGCAGCCCTGGTGAGGTCGTGCATCTTCTTCCGACATTGCTCTGCAGAGCGAGGGGTCTGCCCCACAGCACTGACGGCAGCAGCCACCTCACGCCAGGCTAGGCGCACCGCGCTGGCAGGGTGGCGATGCCCTCTACGTGGGCAGATGATGCCCCTCCTCTGCTCGATTGATTCGAGCAGCGTCTCCACGTCAGCCTCAATGAATCGCGGGGCTGCTCTCCTGAGCTCCGACATCCTGGCCTAGTTTCTGTGCTCGCCCGCGCCCTTTTATAGCGTTGGGCGGCGTCACGTAGGCGTGTTCGTGTCATTGTCGGGTTCTGGTGTCATCGCACACATGATTGACGCACCCAGTTCCTAGCCCATTTCCCGGACGTGAATACGTCGGGAACTGGGCCATGTCGGGCCGTTGCGAAAGTCGGCCTTGATTTTCCGCGGGTGCGGAGAATCACGCCCATGATTCTTGCCGGCAAGATTGCATTTCCCAATTTTCCACGTCCCTTGCTGATTATGTAACAAAGTTCCATTTCCACAAAGAGCAAGACCTCATTGTAATACGTTTGAATACATTTCAATCTAATTAACAAGCCCCCCCCCCACACTACATGATTCCCTCTCACTTAATATTCATACTGTGTATTAGTGACGTGACGTCACGAGGTATACAACAGTTTTGGTGAAGATGGGAACAGTCGAGGAGATCCTGCTGCGGGGGTCCCAAGGTACGTATAGCCCCCAGGGGGAGAGCGACATGCCCAGGTAGTGACTTCTTTCCCCAGTGTCTCAGGAATTGAAATCCATTTCTCCCACACTAATGTCATTCATCTCTCTAATCTTGTTTACACTTGGTAATTTACTTGTGGCTCATGTTTTGGTTTTTTTAATTCATCCCCAGCTGTTCATTTACTCTGAGCAGAATCCTTTTCTTAAACTTATCTATGTGGTTGGTACTCACATGGACTGCGACACTGGGACCTTCCCACTCCAGGACCGGGATTCTCCCCTACCATTGCGGGGCGGGGGGTCCCGGCATAGCCGAGTGGCGCCAACCACTCCGGCGTCGGGCCTCCCCAAAGGTGTAGAATTCTCCTTGTCCCTGGCTTCAAGGCCCGGCGTGCCAAGAATGACGCCGCGCAGGAGCCTAATGACGTTAGCCACGCATGCATGGGTTGGACAGCTCTAACCCGCGCATGCGTGGTTGCCGTTTTTCCCCTCAGCCTCCCCGCAAGACGTGGCAGCTTGATCCTGTGGGGCGGCGGAGGGGAAAGAGTGCGTCCCCTTGAGACGCCAGCCTGACGATCGGTGGGCACCAATCGCGGGCCAGTCCCCTCCTGAGCACGGTCGTGGTGCTCGATCCCCGATCCGCCCCACCTAGGCCCCACACTTACCTGGCGCGCCATGTTCACGACGGCAGCGACCAGGTGTGGTTGCCGCCATCGTCAACAGGTTGGGAACGGCAGGCCGCTCGGCCCATCCGGGTCGGAGAATTGCGGGCCGCCGTGAAAAACGCGTTTCTCCGAGCGGCGTGTCGGAAAACCGAACACGCCATTTTGGGGGGGGGGGTGGTGGGAGAATAGCGGGACGTGCGGGAGTGGACCTCTCGCTATTGTCCCACCCATCTTGGTTGCGGAGAATCGCGGCCATGCTGTTAGGTAATTTGGACATTCTGAATTCTCCCTCTATGGACCTGAACACATGCCAGAATGTGGTGACTGGGGGCTTTTCACAGTAACTTCATTGCAAGGTTAATGGAAGCCTACTTGTGATAATAAAGATTATTATTACATGCTACAGCAGCAACATATCACCCATCCTGCCATCCTTATTGTGTTTAATTTAATAATTACGATTCAAGATAAAAAATATCCTTCAACTCTTGTTTGTAATTATACCGAACAGTTTAACAAGTTGAGCTATAACTTTAATGGAATGCTTACATCTCCCCAGTACCAGTTTAAATTACTGTCCAGGTTTGGTGGGCTAAACCCTTAGAAACTAAACGATCACCAAATATTCACATGATTCAAAAACTGTTCATTCACCAACATATGGGGCGGGATTCTCCCCTACCCGGCGGGGCGGGGGGTCCCGGCGTAGCGGAGTGGCGGCAACAACTCCGGCGTCGGCCTCTCCAAATGTGCGGAATTCTCCGCACCTTTAGGGGCCAAGCCCTCACATTGAGGGGCTAGGCACCCGCCGGAGCAGTTGGCACCACACTGACTGGCGTCAAAACCGGCACAACGGCCTTTGACGCCCGCCGGCCGGTGTCGGGGCTGGCCGAAAGGACTTCGCCGGTTCGCGCATGCACTGGTGCGTCAGCTGCCGCTGACGTCACCACCGGCGTATGCGCGCTGGGGGATTCTCTTCCGCCTCCACCATGGTGGAGGCCGTGGCGGCGGCGGAAGAAAAAGAGTGCCCCCACGGCACTGGCCCACCCGCCGATTGGTGTGCCCCGAACACGGGCCTGGCCAACGTGGGGGTACCCCCCGGGTCCAATCACCCCGCACCCCCCCCAGGACCCCGGGGGCCCGCTCGCGCCGCCGATCCTTCCGCCACCAGCGGTGGTTCCAACCACGGGGGCGGGAGAGGCCTCCCAGCGGTGGGACTTCGGCCCATCGCCGGCCGGAGAATCGCCGCAGAGGGCTCGCCGCAGAGGGCTCGCCGCTCGGCGCGGCGCGATTCCCGCTCCCGCCAATTCCCGTGTGACAGAGAATTTCTGCCACGGCGGGGGTGGGGTTTCCGGCGGCCCCGGTCGGTTCTCCGACCATGGACACTGAAAAAATTTAAAAAGCAGCAACTCCCAACCCCCACCCCCCCGGGCACATCCCCACCCCCGGTACATACGCCCTCCTCCCCCCTGCACCGCCTACCAACTCCCCCCCCCCGCAGCGCCTACCCCCCGCACCGCATACCCCCCACCACCGATCCCCCCCCACCGCCGACCCCCCCACAGCCGACCCCCCCCACCCGCCGACCCCCCCACCACCGAACCACCCCACCGCCACTCACCACACCGCCAAACCCCCACCACCGACCCCCCCACCAACGACCCCACCCACCGCCGCCCCCCCCCACCGCCACCCACCACACTGCCAAACCCCCACCACCGACCATCCCACCAACGACCCCACCCACCGCCGCCCCCCCCCCCCCCACCGCCACCCACCACACTGCCAAACCCCCATCACCGACCCCCCCACCGCCGGCCCCCCCACAGCCAACACTCCCCCCACCGCCGACCCCCCCACCGCCTCCCCCCGCATCGCCTACACCCCCCCGGCGCATCCCCCCTCCCCGACAACCTCCGCTCCCCCAC